>NC_060276.1:114971227-115323409 GCF_021613505.1 Equus quagga
AATGATAGAATTCTTTAAAGAAATATACTCTTATTACAGTCAAATATATTTGGTGATATGAACTAGTGATGAAGAAAGTGTCACAAAGTACAAGACCTGTCAGTCCTATTTGGAGAACAGATTAGAATCTTCTGCAGTTCGAATACTTCTTGTCTGTATGTATATAATCAGTCATGGTAGGCCCTACAGTTAGATTACCTTTTAGGCACCGAAGATAAGAGCATACACATGATGAAAGAGATCGATGACTCTTTGCCACATTACAACAGGTTTACATAATTTTCCCTTATACAAATCTCACGACTGCAAGAGTGAACACTCCTAGGAACTATTTCCATTTTATGGGAGGAGAACCATTTTTGAAATATTTCTTCACTTTTTGAAAGGGAGGAGGGATTGACTGTGTCTGTTCATTATATTGTGATGTCTTTTGCCTCCAAAAATTCAGAGAAGAGGAGTTGGGAACATCTGCAACCCCTTGAGGATCCCAGGAATGCTCATTTCTGTTTGAGAAAGCTTACTTTGTCTTTTCCTGATATCAGAGCCTTGCTTTTAAATTTTGTTGAGCTGAGTCTCTTTCTTTACTACAGTTTTTAGTGTATCTTGTAAAAACAACAATTCTTAATCCCCCTTTTAAACATAAGTTTCCTTGCGTCATGAGCCGCATTTCCCCTATTTGATCACAGTGTGAATTCCTGATTTGCACCTACCACATGTTGAGTTGACAGCTGCATAATCCTGAAACACATTCTTGCAACGGTGCCTGCCAATATGATGACATCCCAGGAATTCAATTGCAGCTGCCTATTGATATGAGTGGTAGCTTTATTATTTGGTGCGTTAACCAGATGTATTAGGTACAATTCTTGCAAGTACAAGATGCTAAAAGGATATATGCCTTATTCATTACAGTGAAAAATTAGAAACAATCCAAATGTCCATCAATAAGGAAATGCTTAATTAAATTATGGTATAGCTATACTACGGAATACTATGCAACCCCCCAAAAGAAAGTCGATCTGCATTTATGGACATGTGTCAGGCTCCCCATTAAGCACTTTATATGCATCATTTTATTTAATTGTCAAAACAACCCCATGAACTTCCCATTTTATATATGAGGTTACTGAGACTTGTCCAAAGTCACACAGTTAGTAAATGGTGCAGCAGTAATTAGATTTGAGTTCCGTGGACCCCCAAATTCATTTCTTTATCCAGTTACACTCTACTAGCTCATGAATGTCAACGCCATTTGTATTGTTGACTCTCCTCTCATGGAGATTTGGTTCAAGATGGGTATTGGTTTGCATAAACATGAAGAATAGGAAGAGACTCATGTAATAGTGAAAGTGAACATATCTAAGTGTCAAGACTAAATTACTTCTGAAGGAGTTAAGTTTTCTGTACTTTCCATGATAAAACAAAATTTAAGAGCATACATCAAGATTCTGGTAATGTGTGCAATCCAAGTCAGGGATTTTCATGTATTTTCAGAGCCATTACTCTGTTTAAAATGCCAAATTATGAATGAAGTAAATGAGAAATCATGATTTTGCTCAAATGTAGTTATTGATAATGTAAAATATCACTTGCATGCTTGTTTTTATAACTTTTCATTCTTTTAATATTTACAGATGGACAAAAGAGAAAGAAATCTTTGAGAAAGAAACTGGATTCACTAGGGAAGGAGAAAAACAAAGACAGAGGTAAAAAACAGAATGAACTAAAAGGAATACATCTTCCATGGAGCATAATGGTTGAATTTGTTGGGATTTTTTCATTGCACAGATTTAAGCAGTTCAACTCTATTATGTAAACTGGATTTCTATGATGGAATGTTGTTAAGGACTGTTTTGGTCTACTCTTTTGTGTATGAGTGGCCCTGTACTGAATTGATGAGTTCAGTTGGTTTGAGAAAAGTGTGACTTTGGCCAAGTTTATGGTTCCAATTATGATGCTGGCCAATCAGCAATGCATCAGGAGAACCTGGGTTGAGTAGCCATGGGCAGCATCTCTAATGCTAACCAGCTGTCTGGCAAATCCAGATAGTCAGGCAGAGCTAGTTGAATGAGAAAGAGTTTGGATTCGCTTACCATGATTACTGGAAAGAAACAGTCTCATCCTCATGGGTTACTGAAGATGGGCCATTCTCAGCAATTTTTCTGTTAGATTACAGCATGCTTATTTTTGCCCTCTGTGTTTTGGGAATTGTTGATGCTCTTCATACTGTTTTGTATCCCCTTCTATGTCTATTTAGGGAACTAACACTTTAGCCACTCTTTCAGAGGTGTTTGTGGTCATTTTTAACTAATATTCACTGAGTCCGCTTAATGGACACCTGGGCCCCATTAGCACAGTACAACTTTTTGTGGCTTGTTTCTATGCTCCCATATGAAATTACTGCTAAATGGTGTGGTCATATGAGTGTATTTTCATTTTATGCGACATAGTGAATGAGTGTTGAGTGAGGAGAGCCTTATGTCTCACCTGGGAGTTCTTTTATATAATGATTGAATTTCTGCTTGAAAAGTGATGGAAGGCGATGAAACTGAAGGTATAAAAATAAATGCATTGTGATCAGTATTGGACAAGACCCAGTGCATGCTATAGATCCCAGACTCTACACCCCTATCTTGAATTGTGCCTAAAGGGTCATGACATTTGGTTCTTCGGACTAAAAGGAGATTAAAGAATTCTAAAGAATGGAAAACCAATGTTTTGCTTCGCTTAGAGCATGATTTCTTAACCTTGTGACGATGACACTTTAGCCTGGATTATTCTCTGTTGTGGGGGCTGTCCTGTACATTGTGTAAGATGTTTAACAGCATCCCTGGCTTCTACCACTAGATGCCAATAGTACCACCTCCAAGAACGATATCTCCAACCACTTCTAATGTTTACCTCAAACTAGAGAAAAGGAGGTTAAAATGCCAGTGATCCCTACCCCTGACTGTACAGTAGAATCATTTGTGGAAACTTTCAAATACCAATGCCCAGACCCCTACCCCAGAAAGTCTGATTCCATTGGTCTGCAGAGGTACTGGGCATGAGTAATTTTATAAGCTACTAATGTACAACTTTTAAGATGAGAACTCCCGTCCATATTAACCAGTATGCTCACCAGGTCATGTCCTATCACAGCAGAATATGCTTCTGGCATAATGAAGGCAGAGGACGTTAACTCTTGTCCGGCATTCTATCATTGTCTGATAAATTGTATTTTATCTAATTGGTTCATATGATCTTGCCCTTTTTTTAAATATGAGTATTTCAAATGAGTATTAGTAGCCAGCGTAGCTCTTTTAAACTAGAATTTTTGCTCATTCTATTTCTGCCATAGAGTACATTTACCTCGCTAGATTAAAGTAATAAAGTGTGTTGATAGAGCACATTGAAGGGATCACTCAGACTGGTATTAGTAATAGGTTCTTTTAAAGTTGGCTTATTCTAGGATGATGATATTGATACTGGGGTTTGAATACTCACAATATAGACTTTAGATGATTCTTCGGAAGTGTCCACTCAGGCTAGAATAAGAAGAAAGAGCACTTTTGCAGGAGATATTTGAGTTCCCTCAACAGAGGGTGATGTGTGTGTGCTTGCTTATATTACGAAACAGCAAGAAGCAAGAAAGCGAATGATTAAGGAAGGAGGGGCCAGAGGAAAGAATCAACCAATATGCACTGGGCCATTATAAACTTTTCAGACAAAATCATATTTATATATTGCATAGCCTCAGTGAAAACTTGGCAGTCTTCTATAAGGCTGCATGGGGATCTGGCTGGGAAAAGGAAGGCAGGTCCTGGTGGTTCCAAAGAAAAGACACATCACGCATCCAGCTAAAAGCGAAAGCAAAAGGCTCCACAGCTAAAGGTTTTTTGGGTTTTTTTAAAAGTAGCTTTGATGTTTAAAAAGATGTCCTAGGCTTAAGTGAAGCTTAATTATATGGCATCTTTTCTGAACATAAAGTCATGTCTATGTCAGCACATCCATTGCATGGATGTCCTGGGAACCAGCTGCGAGGAGCAGTGTGCAGGTCTCACACAGTTGTAATCGGTTCACATTATTTCCTTCCAGTTAAGTATTAGCATTTGGGTTCATAACAGCTGCACATGTGAAAAATGATAATCATTTGAATCCAGAGTAAAAGAAGGAAAACAGGAAACTCTAAATGACCTCTTGGGTTAGGTCATCTAAAAATAAATAGGAACGGCTTTTTAGAATCGAATTGCTCCCCCAATCAAGAATGATTCATTAAATGTTTGATATGCCACTATATTAATGGACTCAATCAGAATGAATCATGTCCTGTATTGTATTTGATCACCTTGACATAATATAAAGCAGATTATGTGACACTCCTGTAACCCTCCTGCCACTTAAGCAGTGCCCATACGACTTTTGATTTCCATAAGGAAACTAATTCAAGATTGATGCTAGTTCAGAAAGCATATTTTCAATACAGAATAGTTCCAAGTCCTTAATTTCTCATAGTTAAATTACTTGGCAACCAAATAGTATTTTTTTAAACTTTCAGCACTTTAGAAAATTTCTTTCTTGTGTCAAAAGGAAATCACTTTTGGGGGAAAAGCTTTAGAAATAGCTGCTTTGTTCCAGTTAGTGTGGTTCCTAATCAGAGTAAGAGGGGAATAAGTTTCGCTGTGGCATAGCTCTGGGAGATAGGCTCTTTCTCCGCCAGGATATTTTCAGATTCTGCCATATACTTATCCACAGAAAATCTAGGGATAGTCCAAGTCTGGTGCCTTTCTTTATGCTGAAATCATATTATACCATGTTTTATTGTTCCTCACTGTTGAGGTATGTTCCTATATGTGAGCTGTGAAGTAACACTGATAGGAATAATTGACAAACTTTATTTTTGCGTCTTTATATTAAGTAGCAGGAGACAAATCAAGTATCAGTTATCACTATTTATAAATTCTCAAAGAAAAGGTACTGAGGGCTCTCACTGAGTACTACTACTGGAGAAGAGGGAAGCAGGGGGAGTATGATTCCAGGGAAGAGTAGGGAGGGGCTCGCTCACACAGGACAGTGTGGGCCACAGCACAACTTTTGGTTCTCAAGCTAAGAACATTGAGACACCATCAAAGTGTATTAAGGAAGGGGAGACTTAATGGTGTCTTTGAACAGATTGCCACACTGCAGTGTAAAACATGAGCTTGGGGTAGGGGGAAGATGAGAGTGGAGGGAGGAAGCCTGATTCCAGAGGTAGAGTCACTTCTGGTGAGGACAAGGTCCAAAATGGGACTAAGGGAGTGGGTGAAAAAGGTGGCGTGTGGAAACAGTAAGAGGAGAGGAGAAGGTCAAGAAGATGTAAGGACAGAGAATCAGATGGGTCATTTAGACAGACATCCAAGTCACCCAGGGTGATGGTAGATTGGGGATTTGACCGTGAGTCAAAGTCAACCACAATAGAAAATAGCAATGAGCAGGAGACAATGGAAACCTCGCAGTAGCAGGTTTGTGCCACATTGTGTGAGGATGAAGACCTGAAAGTTGCACTAGGAGGCAAAGAGAATGGCATGCCACCTCCTGACCCCACAGTTCATAGGGAGGGAGAGTAGGCAGTCGCTACCAATGAGGACAGCAGGGAAAGCAGTCTCCTTAGTGAGCACATACTCTAGATTAGAACATGATACACGCCGTTCCTGGCCCCAGAACAGTGAGTGTTGGGTAATGTCCTTATGGTTTTAAAAGCCTATTATCAACTTTATTAGCCACTATCAACACAAAGAGTCTTTAGGTTCCTTTTTCCCTAGAAAAAAGAGCTTTGAACCCACAGATAAGCATATGAGCCCGACACTTTATTTACACATAAAAGAGTGTTTTGCTCAATAGACTTGTGATGAGTCCTCAATTTCACAATAGCCATATGTTGAGAAGCAGCAGTATTCGAGGAATCCTGCCTAGAATTTTACAGAGACTAGACACTGCCGCAAAAGTTTAGAGCATAGAGAAGTCTCCTTTCTGAAGCTCTTAAGAGTCCTCAGGAGGAAGCAAGAAGCAACTAAAGAGATTACATCAAAACTCTACCACTGAAAGAATAAAGAAACTCAGCCAGGAAAGAAAGCATGTTAGAGAGAAATAAAAATCTGTTATGGGGGCTACATCTCTTGAATGGGAATAAAAGAGAAATAAAAATTTGAGGAGAATGACTGCCTGTATCCCACCTGTTTAATTTGCAGTCAATTATTCCAATTTACAAATAGAGTGACAGACTTTTAGATATTAAAAATGATAGATTCCAAAGGAAACCATTTTTCTTCTTTTTTTCCAGGGATATTAGGAATCTCTAAACGAGTCTGGTTGCTTTTCCTTATATGGAAAAAAACAGCGAGGAGAGGACTCTATAGTCTCCGTCTCGTATTCAGTCCCTGCTATGTGTATGCCTGCAAGAGCAGACATGTGTCCCTTGATACATTTATCAATGTCCTTTTTGCTATTATTATCCCCCAACAGTTTTGGTGTACTCTGTGTAGCTGTCAGCCCTGCCAGCCACATGTTTCTAGACTTTACCCAAACTTTTTGAAGCAAGACTCTTTGCTTTTTCCCGCAGACAAGGCAGCACTGAGTCACCCAGGAAACCCTGAGGTGCACATCAGGTGATCTGGTAGTGTCCCCTTCGGTTTCTAATTCTGCTCGTAGTGGAAATGGCCTTTTGTCAGTAGTGAGTATTGGACTTTTCTTCTACACTGTCCACATTGATCAGTCAAAACAAACGCCTAAATTATTTTTTTGCATTATCATATACCACCTAGTTTGTTGATAGAGAATGATAAGCATCATTTGAAAATTCAGAAATGCTTAAGTTTTTATTTCTCACTTCAAAACAAATTGCGTGTTTCGTTAGAACCAGAGGTGCAGACTTTTCAAGGACCATTTCCACTTTTAATGTAGACTTGGCTATTAGCCTAGTGAGGTTAAAAATGTTGCCATGGATCAAGAAGGAAAACCTTTTAAAGCCTCTTTCCACCTGAGTTAACGTTAGCTTTGTCTTTCAAAGAATAAACAACCTTAGAATTATTTTCCCTTCATCATTCTGGTTTTATTCATAGGGGTTATAAAAACAAAAAAGAGCCTGGACTCCAATTTTCTGCTGCTGGGAGACCTAATTTTGAGTCTAAAAAAAATAATGTATTTAATTATTAATGCTTTTCAGCATGAATCTAAAATATTGCCAATAAAAGGCCCGGCCCTAAAGATCGACGTGCTTACAATGTATGTGTATACAAATGGATTTACAACAGAGATCCAGAAAGCAACAGTATGCACATCTCCAAATAAAGCTGTGGATTTCTGCATTATGCTTCTTCCCCAAAATTGCCCTTACCAGAGGATTTAACAAATTGTTTCTTGGGCCCTTCACTGGATATTCAGTGGTGAGAGTCCACTTCTGCATGTGCCCAGCAGAATGGCTTGAGTATAGATCAACAAAGTGACAGCCCCAACTCAGCAACAGGATGTGGGGACAAAGAACACAAGAGAAAACTTCTTCCCAAGCTGCTCCCCTGCCTCTCAGGTTATCATTTCATGTGCTGGCTCTTTTACTGGAAACCTCAAGGTGTATCCACTTAACTAAATTTTCGTCTTCGCTTCATGCATCTGTCATGTTATATACATGATAGACACTATTTTAATTATTTACATATCTGATTCTCCTCTCCCCAACCCCACCCCACACTCTGAATCTTTCAAGAGCAAGGACTTGACCTTTATAAGCTCTTTCCTCCCCATTGCATAACTCAACATGGTATGTAGTAGGTGTTCAATAAGTGCCTGTTGAATGAATGGATCAATTCAGAGTCTTCTCATGCCTTGCATGCTCTGCGGGCTCTTGAGACATATAAACCAAAGACTAACAGTTTGTAAAACTGTGTACTCTTGAGGAGAGAAGTATTATGTACATTCTATCAAAAATGTCACATTTCTCTTTAAAGTTATTTCCTTTAAAACATACTTGAGATACGTGGAGAAAAACTAGAGGCCTAGATTCCTAAAAGCTGTGTTCTTTATACATGCTAGTTTTCTTCATTGAAATAGAAACTTTGGCCGCTCTGATAAACACAAAATTCATCTCCGTATTTTGATTGATCAATCAGTTCTTCAGAAGACGGTCATTTGAATGTCTGCCTTTAGATTGGAAACATGAGTGAGAGTCTTCACTGGTGCAGTCCTTCTCTGAAAGGGAATGTTTGTTTTTTGATTCCAGAATTCATCCCACAGGCATTTGGAATGCCCTTATCCCAAGTCATTGCCAATGACCGGGCCTATAAACTCAAGCAAGACTCGCAGAGGGACGAGCAGAAAGACACATCTGATTTTGTAGCTTCGCTCCTCCCATTTGGAAATAAAAGACAAAACAAAGAACTCTCAAGCAGTAACTCATCTCTCAGCTCCACCTCGGAAACACCAAATGAGTCAACGTCCCCGAACACTCCAGAACCAGCTCCTCGGGCCAGGAGGAGGGTGAGTTGGCCAGTATTTTCTCTGACACCAGCGCTAGGACAACTGAAGACTTATAAGGTTATTCTTTGAGTCTTTGCTCTGTGAAAACTGGAAATGTCATTTGTTTCCAGATATCTGTCAACAACCTCATTCAGGGAGAATTTGCGCTGGCCATGTGGCAACTGGCACACCCTGGAAGCCTTCCCCGACCCCTCTCAAAGCTGTTGCATGCCCCTCCTTGGTTATCCGTGTGCCCGATGATATCCTGAACATCACCATTGATCCTGCTCTAGTGTAATCTTCTGTTGTATTACTACACTTTCCCACGAGACTGTGAGGCTTGAGGCAGGGCCAGGTGTTTTTGTTAATCTCTTCATCTCCAGTCTGAAAACCAAGCCTGGCTGAGTGAATTTGCTGCCAGTCTTTGTAAACAGGGAGATTTCGTCTTATCAATGGAATTTTTTTCTCAAGCATAACCATAGAAACTTACATATATATACATATATATGTATATGTATATATATGTACATATGTATATGCTCTTTCGAATCAATACTGTAACAATATGGTACCTATTATTTGGTGTTTCAGATTTCACATTTCAATCCAGGAAAGCTGAGTTTTCAGGCAAATTGGTTGGTGATTGGCTGAGTCAGTTGATAAGCATGTCTAAAACTTCCTAGGCCACTGTGAGATCTTCTCTCCTTTTCCTCTTGCCTGGAGGCCCCAAATCTTTGCCACCTCCAGCCATTCACTACTGCCCTGGTTAAAACTCCAGACATCTCCCACTTAAAATCCACATTTCTTAATCAGCCTCCAACATTCAGGACCTCTCCAAGATAGAAGGGTACCTGAGCCACTGCTGTTTTTCAAGGATTTACCTATGTTTAAAAATAAGGAAGTGACAACGTTATGGAATATTTGAATTTGCATGAAGGAGTTGCTCTTCCGATCCTGCCATTGTCTCTCAGATTGTGTGTGTAAACTTACATGGCAGCATCACCAAAACTCCACGTTTGAACTTTCTTGGAATCTAGGGCCCAGGCGATGGGCCTCCCAAATGCTCTCTTCTTTGTCCAGGCCTTACTAGGACACCAGCAGCCAACTTCTTCCTCTGCAGTTCATAAAAGGATGAGTGGCTATACAAACATAGTTGGCGCCCTACTCCCTTCCCCTCAGCCTTTACCATTCCTAGCATGCCAGCCTTCCTTCCACCTGCCAACACACCATCTCTTTGCTGTCTCTGATGACCAGAGGCACCCACGCATGCAGCTGACAGGCTGCAAGTACCAAGCCGTTAACGTCACCTCCCTGCCCCTACCAGAAGCTGCCCTTAATCAATGACTCTTGACACTTGTGGCATAGATACCCTAGCTGCCTCACTCCTTAGCAGGAATAGCTCTGAGGTGCATGATCCCAGAGGTACCAGGGCGATTGGGCTCTAGCTGCGGTCATAGGCTTGGTGATGCTCCCTTCATTGGCTGCCTTCACGTCGCTTTCTCATTTCCCCACTCTACAAGTATCTCCTGGGACCATTTCCCTAGTAAAGTGCTTTGTGCCACTTCTGGAGGAAACCAAACTAAGACTGTTTTATAGAATCCACCTACTTTAAAAATCTACTTCCTAGAGTCATAGTTGAGGGGTTTTTTTAATTCACAAACCTTCTCTGACTTTACCTCATTCACTGAGTATGTGATTTTTTTCTTGTTTCAAGAAATGAAGTGGTTGGGTCAAAATATTTTAATGATATATTTGCCATCTCTTGTCTTCCACTTGGAAAATGTTGTCTCTTGTTGAAATTGCAACTTCCATTCCCTTACCCTATGTTGTGGACGTTTCCTCACTTTTCCAAAAGGTGTTGGTTTTTTTCTTTTAATATACAAACAGCACAATTAAATCAAGCAGTATTATTTCAAGTGTGATAAATAGTCATGGGCAAAAGTATTTATTGGATAGCATCTGAGGGAAGCTGTTTTTGTTTTCTCCATCTACACTCTTGGCTCATGTCTGTGTGTAATTTGCAGGGTGCAATGTCAGTGGATTCTATCACAGATCTTGATGACAATCAGTCTCGACTGCTAGAAGCTTTACAACTCTCCTTGCCTGCCGAGGCTCAAAATAAAAAAGAAAAAGCCAGAGATAAGAAACTCAGTCTGAATCCTATTTACAGACAAGTCCCCAGGCTGGTGGACAGCTGCTGTCAACATCTAGAAAAACATGGTAAGCAGACTTGTCTGTCAGCGAGCAAGTACTAAAGACTTTTATTTATTCAAGCATCACCCATTTAAGCACCCAATTTCAATTCTGTGTTTATTGGATGAGGCTCTGGGCCAAAATTTCCTTTGCAAAGAAAGTTTACAGATGTGGGTGTTTGCTTAAGAGATTACTGGGCTAAACAAGATTGGGGGTGGGGGCAGAAATCACCTTCATGGTATTCAGACTGCCCGGCCCCTAGGAGTCCTCAGAAGGGACCCTGGAAGCCAGGTGATTTAGGGGATGGAAAGATCTGTCAGGCTGGGTCTGTCCCCAGGACCCCCTTCAAACAGAACAGAGCCACTTTTATCTTTTTTATACATTGAGGTTACACACAAGGCTTCCTTTAAAAAACAATAGTCCAGCTTCTTAAAAAAAAGATTTGAAAATCATTTCTTAAGTGAATAGAAAATGCATAATTTTTGACAGCAGGTTTCTACATTGGCATTTGCATTTTTGTGGAAAGACGTCTATTTAAAATTTCTTCATGATGATCCTTTTGGTAACTCTGTTCCAATTAATACATTGACTTAAAAATGCTATACAGTTTTTTTAACTTTTTCTGAAATTTAGACTTTTGGCTCATCAAACTGCTATTTCCATAGTCTGAATTTGTTTGCTATAGTGTTAGCATGCATTTGATGGACATGAGAAAAGTTTATTAATTGCTTCTTTACTATAAAAATAATATGCTCATTGTAATAAAGAAAAAAAGAAATAGACAAAGAAAATTCTGAGGCTATCATTTAAATATAACTACTGTTAAATCTCATCTATTTCTTTCTAATAAAAATGAGACTTTATAAAAAATTATTAAGAAAATATCTAAATATCTTAGTCAACTCATTATATATGCAAATCACTAGATAACATTTGGGTTGCAATAAAATTAATATATATTGAAACTTGATTTGTTTATACAAAATTTTAATATGTGTGCATGTGTGAGTTTATTTATCTGTCTCTTCTCCTTGGAAGGTAAACTGTAGGTCAAGGAAAATGTGTTAGTCATTTTGAATTTCCAGAACTTAGTATCATGATTAACACAGAGTAAATGTTCAATAAATATTACTTGAACAGAATTATTTTTAAAAATAGCTTAGCAACTAAAGAGTTCAGTACTTTGAATATGTAAAATCAGCCTAAATTTCACTATGAGGTAGAAAAAAAGACATAGTTTTATACTTATAACTTTTTCCTATAAAGAATGTAGAAAGTGAACTGTAGGCATTTTAAAGAATTCTAAATGAGAAAATTCTACTCCAATAATGCAAAAATCCAGTGCCAGGTTGAGTAACTGCTTTTGTGAAAAAGAAAAAAACACAACTTAGTATTTCTATTTTCTTTTTGAAAATAAATTTTCATGAATACAATTTGTAAAATAACACTTCCTTTAAGCTTACTAAAAAAAGAGGGCAATTCACCTTCTTTTCAGAATAATAAAATGCAGTTTAGAGTCTAAAGGAAACAAGATGACTTGGGTCATCTTTCAAGGCTGTGATTCTGTTCTAGGTTTCCATGGCGTTTAGACCAAATGGCTCCAGAAAAATAAGAGACACATTCAAATTCAAGCAGATATTAATCTTGGTCACTTTAAACCAATGAGAAAAAAGCAAACTTCAGGACCGGCCTAGTGGCATAGTGGTTAGGTTTGTGCACTCTACTTTGGCGGCCGAGGGTTCACAGGTTCGGATCCCAGGTGTGGACTGACACACTGCTCATGAAGCCATGCGGTGGCAGCATCCCACGTACAAAATAGAGAAAAATTGGCACAGATTTTAGCTCAGGGACAATCGTCCTCAAGCAAAAACATGAAGATTGGCACAGATATTAGCTCAGGGACAATCTTCCTCACCCCCCCCCCCCCCAAAAAGAGCAAACTTCAAAAGCAATTCTTTCATAAGACTTCATCTGCCAGTTTTTGAAATGGGTAACAGGAAATGATTCACTTTAGCCTTATAAACGTCTGTCAGAGAGCTTTTCATTCTCTCCAAATTCGGTCTTGGACTCCATCTATATTCCTATACACCACCTTTCCCCACTTACATTTCACCCAAATACTTTCTTTACTGTTAGGTCAAAACTCCTTAAGCATCCTCAATTTCCCAGAAGCACGCATTTCAAAAAAAAAACCAAACCAGACAATATAACAAAGAGTCAGACTCTGTTATACTCCTGGGATTTAGGCTGATTTTAGAGTGGGCCTTCTGCTTATTAGGCCTGCCCTAGTTACTTGAATTCCTTAAGCCAGAGATTCAGATGCTCTAGGCCTAGTTTCTGCTTCAGTTTCTGATGAAAAGGAAAGAAAGGTGATCATGTTGATTTCTGGGACAGGGCACAGCAAAGTCACATTTCTTTGCCAGGTCTATGTCTTTTTTGATGTACACCTGTTTTTATCAGTGAGTGTCTTAAATCAAGGTTACTGAATGCCTAGACTGCACCTTTTCTTTGAGGAAAATCACTGTAAGCCTTACGTCAGAGAATGACATTGGCCGTCTGATGGCTGTCATTTGCTTTACCTAAAAATAAATAAATAAATACTGTAAAAACTTGAGATTATAATTAATCGAGATACATGAGAATTATAGCAATCAGTCACTAACTAGTTATTTTTTTAAATCACAGTCATTTTTACAAGTGGAAAAGTACTATAATTGAAGAAATAATGTCATAGAAATGGGCATTTCTGAACAGCTTAGAGGAATTCCACCAAATGAATAGTCCCACCTGTGTAGAAAATGCTCGTATGTGATATCTCACTTATGTAGAAGTTTCAACTCTTCGGCAACCATCAGAAAATAACAAAATAAATGTGGCCAAAATTAAAATTACTAAGACCTACTATTATATTAAAGTTTTCTTTTTGCACAAAGAAGACCCATTCAGTTCAGTCAGGGCCTTTCTACATAATAGTAGATGCCAGATATGATTCTAATTATTTTATATGCATTAATACATTGAATCATTGCATAACTTTTGAGGTGAATACTTATTATGCTCATTTTGCAGATGAAGAGATATAATTCTGGACTTAATTCTATCTTTTTTATTTTTTGAGGAAGATTGGCTCTGAGCTAACATCCATGCCCATCTTTCTCTACTTTATATGTAGGACCCCGTCACAGCATGGCTTGATAAGCGCTGCTAGGTCTGCGCCTGGGGTCTGAACTGGTGAACCCCGGGCTGCCAAAGCAGAGCAAGTGAACTTAACCGCTATGCCACCAGCCCAGCCCCTGAACTTGATTCTAAATAGCTTGGTTATCCTGTTTTCAAGTTCCCAGAGAAGAAAAAGCAATAAATTAGGCTGGGGATTGGACTCAGTTATGAGGCAAATTGACAGCAGCAACAAGGAAAGTACAGAAGTCTTTTGAAAATAGATGCTAAGCAAAATCCCACCCAAGAGCAAAGCACCAATGAGCTTATGCAAATCAGTCTAAATCTCTCAGATTATTCTGGAAATTCAGGATACCATTTTTAAAATGTAGAACTGATAAATGGGATGTTTATTTATGGGTGGTATGTTTTCTAACTATAAAACCCTGGAAAAATAACTAAAAAAATCTTATACTTAATACATAATGTGGTGAATATATATAAGTAAATATACAAATAAATATACAAAAAGATATCCATTTCCTATGTAAGAGCAATAATCAGTTATGTACTATAACAATAAAATAATTCATTCATATTAGTATCAAAAATATGGTATACCCAGAACATCTATAATAAAAAGTAAGAAACTTCTATGAAGAAAACTGCAAAGCTCTACCAAGAGGTATAAAACATGGCTTAAATTTCTTATAATTTAATTATATATTTTACTAATCAGAACTCTTTCAATAACAAGAGAGAGGAACCCAGGTAAAACTAAATTAAGCAAAGCACCCCTCCAAAAATATTCTATTTACATACTGGAAGTCCGAGTGTTATATCTGCATTCAGGCACAGCTGGATCTAGGACTCAAATGATGCTATGAGTGCATGAGTCTGTTTGCTGGCTTTGCTCTCACACCAGCTCTCTTCATGTGGCTACAGAAATGGCCATTGGCAGCTCTAATCTGGCATCACCCTCATAACTGATTATTCCAAATGAAGAAGAGAAAATGAGCCACCAATGAAAGAATTAATGTAGATCATGATCATTAGAGGTGATGATTAATGGCTTACATAGGAAAAGGAGAGCCACTGAGACATTCAGTGCTCCTTGAAGGAAGTACATAATACCTCTTATGAAGTATTCTTGCCCCCCAAATCAAACCTGAATCAGAGAAAACACTGACTCTAACTATCTCTTTGGAGGAAATAAAGAGGCGAGAGGAACATATAAATGACACTATGGTATGTCCAAATCCAGACAGTGGGGAGATCTACAGTGGGAAATCAATGCTATTTCTTCATCAAACCAATTAGGAGGAAGGAATGTAAACAGAGACAGGGAAACATATACATTAAGAGACTAAAAGGCACATCGACCTCCCACAGTTTGTGAACCTTATATGAATGTTGACTGGAAATTTAATGATATTGAAAAGCTATTGTTGAAACTTCTAATGTGTGACAGTGATGTTACTTGTTTGTTTTGAGAGACCTAATTTTTTAAAGCAGGGTTTCTCAACTTCAGAATTACTGACATTTTGGGCCAGATAACTCTTTTTTATGCATTGACCCTATAATCTCACTTCTAGGACATGATCCTAAGAAAATCGGAATTGTGAATTAAGGCTTATCTACAGAGTTGTTCATAATAGTACCATTTATAATAACAAAACAAGTGTATGTGTGTTGGGGGACCTATGTGCCATTCAGAGGGGAATATGAATTGTGGCACATTCATACAATAGAGTATTTTGCATCCATTTTAAATGACATTTACAAAGAAGTTTTACTGGCATAAAAATTCTTGTGGCATAATATTGAGTGAAAGCAATAGCATTTTTTCTCTCTCTCCATATAAATATTATAGTATGGTCTCAACTATGTAAAAATATATATATAATATATATATCCAGAAAAACCTGGATAGAAATAACCAAAATATTAGGAGTGATTATTTCTACATCAGGTATTTTTAAAAGCATATTATTTTTAAATTTTTTCTGCATTTTATAGATTTTCTTTAATAAGTACATGTTTTAATTATGATCAGTAAAACAAGAAATATCTATTTTAAAAATTGATGAAGAGCTAAATATTCATATAAAATTCATGTTTAAGTAATTTTCTGAATAATGAAAAAATGTTACATTATTTTTTTTCACATGGAGAGAGGTATGGAAATACATAATATCACATGAAAAATTTTTCATCAGAAAGATTTAACATAAAATGATCCTGGTGCTTATAGGGCTGACCTTTACGTACCTGAAAAATATAGTGTGGGATAAATAAGCATTAGTGTGTTCTGTCAAGTTACTATTGCTCTGCGTGTTACAGCATGGCGCTGGCATTCTGTTGTATTTCTATTTTGATTTTCTCCAGAGTTTCAAGCCATAAAACAGAACAGCTAATTTTGTTTACTTATTTGCAGGCCTACAAACAGTGGGGATATTCCGAGTTGGAAGTTCAAAAAAGAGAGTGAGACAAGTAAGTAAAAAGTGAAAATTATATTGTACGTTTCACTTGACTTTCAATTGAATTACCTTGTGCAAAGTTCAAGCTTATGAAAATTCATTTCTGAATATATTTTCTGTACCCTCCCACCAATTATGGCATAATTGAGTCCCAAGAGGTAAGAACTCAGAAGCTCAGAAAGGTTACGATAGAGTTAGGATCAAACACTTGAAAGCAAATCGTCTGGACGTGTCCATGGCATATACTGCCAAACAAAATTAATTTATAAATACCTTATTGAAACTGTAAAAGCAGGAGATTCAGAGAGTACCTATTTAGTAAGTGATAATAAATAGAAAAAATTGTATAGCATCCGTTTTTACTAAAATGCAATATGAGTAATGCTATTACCATTCTCTTCATAAAAGATGCTATGTTTATAGCTTTACTTTCTCAAAAATAAATAATTCTTATTAAGTGTCCATGGAACCATTGATCCCCAATTCATTTTTCATGTAGGGACTGTACCCCTTGATTTCCTTCAGCACTGTGCAACAGACGTTTGATATTAGACCTTCACGAATGGGTTCCTATGATCAGGCAGGTATCTATGTTCACGATGGCTTCACAAAAGGCAAACCATCCTTTGAGAAAAGAATTTATGTCTTGACTAAGAGAAAATTAAAATGTAATTTTCGCTCTGTTGGTTCCAACAGAAATAAGGAACTTAGCAACTCAAAAATGAAGCCAAATGAAAACAATTTTTAGTTGGATGGAGTTGAAGAAGGATATTTGTTCATATTATTGAAACTAACTGAAATAAATGCCTCCTCATATATCTTTTGTGTCAAGATAAAAGGGGCTTTCAAAAGAAGTATGTTTTCTGTTTGGTTGGTTGGTTTTTATTTTTAATAGTCACACAAGAGACTATTGAGCAACATTTAACATTTCACAGCAGGACTTTCAGGAAGGAAGACAGCATAGTAACATTTCTTAGACCCCTGTGCAGAACTGCAGAATATTTTCACAAACATTATCTCATTGAATCTTCCCACCAGCTATGGTGCTCCTTTCACCCACTTCTTTTGAGGTTGAGAGATATTAAGAAACTTAATTCAAGATCACATAGTTCAACCAGCATTAAATTCAAGGTCACACAATTTATATCAAAGTCTTTCCAGAGTCCATTCTTTCTGCATGTGTGTGTACTCAGAAAAGAAACATGGTGTGTTTGAATGATCACAAGTAGGAGTGGTGCCGACGGAAGCCTTCGTTCTGGCTGCCTGATGCACACTAACGACGAGTTGCCTGGAATCAATGGGCAATTAATTCAGGACAGTAATGGGCATTCTCATCAGGTGGCAAGGTGGCAAGTGTTAGAAATTATTCTTCAGTTATATCTGGATCCACCAAAGGGGAAACCTTTGCATGGAGATTTATTTAAGGATTATCCCATAAAAATATAATCAGCGGTTATCTAGACTTAGATTTTCAATATGAAATATGTTCTAACTCACCATTTTATCTTGTTATATCACTTATTAGCACCCTACACTTTTTCTTCAGAACAATTGTCATGATATTAAGAGCTAATTAATCACTTGTGGGATTGTCAGTTTATCACCTGTCTCTCTATCAACCTGAGAGCTGGGGGAGGGTAAGGACTTTGCCACTTTATTTGCCACCATACTTTGATGGCCTATAACAAGGCCTGGTACAGAGGAAGTATGCAGTACGTCTTTGTTGAATGAATGAATGATTGAACAAATGAACTCTTATAGAAGTTTACTGAATAGAGTAGATTCATGAACTCAATTGTTTTTACAGCAGAGAACAATATATAAGAGAAGTTAAGCTGTCAGAAATGAAGGTAGGGTGTAGAGTTATGACTCCCTTCTTGCTATTGTGTTTTCCTACTGTTATAAACGCTAATAGACCTAGTATAATGATTAAGGCAGAGAATCTTTCCGGGAATTGTTAAAAGGCTACTTTGACCAATCTAAGGCAACTTTTATTAACTTATTGTCATCTGTAAAGCCTTAGTCACAAATGGTTTATCAGGGTTTTTTAATTTCACTGTTTGTGGGAAAATCTCTTTTCTTTCTTGTTGAGTATTTCTGTAAAATGTCAAAATTCCAACATGGTAGGATTGCTGACATGCAAAACTGCTATATAATAGATTAATTCCTCCCTCCCACATTTGCAGTTGACCTATCCCCTTAGCTCTTTCTCCCAGCCTTCTGGATATCGTTATTGAGCCCTTCTGCTTGCATTACTAGCGGTAAACCCACAGATACTTTTATTTAATAACATGTTTAATATATATGTATATTCATGGCTGACTTGCATAGACTGTAGATCAAGGTGATGTGTTTTTTGCTTCTCCTTCTCGGGATCTGTGTAAACTTAATACCAGCTGCTCATGTCATAGCACTTCTTTTGCTGGGCACTGAATGTTAAGGTATGGTGTTACGAGACTACCACATGAACCGTTACTTTTCCAGTTACGTGAGGAATTTGACCGTGGGGTTGATGTCTCTCTGGAGGAAGAGCACAGCGTTCATGATGTGGCTGCCTTGTTGAAAGAGTTCCTGAGGGACATGCCGGACCCGCTTCTCACCAGGGAGCTGTACACAGCTTTCATCAATACTCTCTGTGCGTAATATAGCCATTTGAAGGAATGTGTCCCTGGATTACTGGAATGTCCAACTCACTCATCAAAACCTTGTGCATGTATTTCCTGATAACTTTTTTGTCCTTATTTATTGGTCTCTATTAAGTGGGCCATTTGGGGAATTTTCTGAGATTTACCCTGGGGAGAATTAGCAAGAAGAAAGTTGCAACAAAACAAATGGAAGTAGCCAAGAAGAATTTGGGATGCTTTCAAATGACCCTACGACAGTAGAAAGTGCTATAAATTGATGCTTTGGAGTAACAGCAAGAGTTCACATTGAGCCTGTACCTAAAAATAAGTTTGCATTTCTGGTATGAGGAAGGAGAGAGCCACAGGGACCCAGAGTAAGAAGGAGGCAGGCAACATTCCAGGGAAGCAGGATGACATAGCCCATTGCCAGGACTTTCAGTGTGGCTGCTTCAGGGTTATAGACACAGATCCCATGGAGGACAAAAGGAGGGTGAAGTGGGGAGGAAGAGGCCAGAGCTGTGTCAGCCTCCACGTATTTCTTCCTCCAACACTACAATTAAAACAGGATCACAAAAGCGACAGAAGACACTGTCATTGTGCTGTGTCTTGGTTATTGCCAACAAAAGGTCTATCCCTTATGTATTACTCAATAGAGAAGGGCCCCAAATCTGTCATAAACTCAAATTTTAGAATGTTCGCCAATTCTCAGTCATTGTTAGTAAATACCTACCAGCAGTGAAAGACTGTAATCCATAATGTACGTGATAAGTTACACCAGGGCAAGGAGGGAGAAGAAAGGAAAGGGGATGAAGTGAGCTTTCTGACCTGGACTATAATACTTTCTCCAGCTGCCACATTTCCTCAGGTCTGATTTACCTTTATATCCTTCAGAGAACCTTGCTGCTAAATTGCTAAACCAATGGAAGAGTGGGTAAAGGAATGAAATGTGACTAGCCTTGATGATCCCTTTCTGAAGATAGCTGAGAGGGGGCCTCTCCTCCGAGGCTGAATGACGTGAGTTTTCTCTTTTACTTACATAAAGTGCCTCTTTTTGCCTTGCTTAGTGTTGGAGCCAGAGGAACAGCTGGGCACCTTGCAGCTCCTCATCTACCTTCTACCTCCCTGCAACTGCGACACGCTCCACCGCCTGCTACAGTTCCTCTCCATCGTGGCCAGGCATGCCAATGACAACATCAGCAAAGATGGGCAAGAGGTATGCACCCCTTTGCTGCCATAGATGCTGTGACTCTTCCTTTTTCCTGTTTTAAAAGGGCAAGCCATCAATTTGGTTAAACATTTCCCCTGCAGGAAATGATACCTCCCCTTTCCTGGCCTATCTGTCTATGAAGGAAAAAGAACTGATGCAGAGTTTTCTCTGGAGGGACAGTTCCTAAGAACACAAAGGCCACTAACTTCTCATGTTTCAAGAATGCTTCCAAATGAGGCTGTCATTTTCCATGATGATGCTTTATTCAAGACCTTGCATTTCCATTGTGTGAAGAAGGCAAACAATGAGCTACAGAGATGTTTACAATCATGAAAAAATGGAGTAATGGAGATGGGGAGAGATTGCTGTCCTTGTAATTAATTTGATCTGCTTCTTTAGCTTGGAGCCCAGATATGATGTCACCTCTTTATTCTTCCAGTTTCTCCCGGAGCTCCCATCTTCCCTATAGCTAGAAGTCTAGTATCTTCCTTTTGAGAGAGTCTTTCTCTCCTTAAACCCTCCCCCAAAACAGGGACTGGCTCAATGCAATGGAGAGTCAGTCCTGCTCCCAAACCAGCTGTAGAGGGAACTAGAGGGTCTGATCTGTTGACCATTGTCATGCATCTTAATGCCACATGATGTCAACTGCCGAAGACAGGTTCTGCACAGTCCCATGGACCCTTTTGGGATGTTTTTATTGGACCTGGTCCCCGCTCAGGCCCTAGTGTGACCCCCATCTAAGGTCTTGGGCTCTGATTCTCTTTGGTCACATGCATATGCTTCAAGGTGTTTTTCAGTTTCACCATTGGACAAAGGGGACACTGGCCTCAATTATAGGTGACCTTTTAACAAGCAACCTAGTTAATCTTCACCTTAACGAGAGACTGTTTCCCTTTTTGATACCACGAAGTCATGCTTCTCCTTGACCTTGGATTCCACAGGAGATCTCAGACACTTTAATATGCTAACATGCATTATAAATCAACAAGAAGGGGCCAAAGGCATTCCAAACTTACCTAACCACAGAAAATTTTCTTTTAAATCCTTGTTAAGCAGAACTCAGCTAAATTATGGATTCATTTCTGTGTTTGTCAAATTTCTTACCCAAAAGTCATGGTCATATGTAATTTTTTTCACTTTAATCCATAAAGGCAGTTCTGCATTTCTTATCCTCATCCTCCCTATCAGTCTGAGAATGAAACGTTCCTGCATTAGCCTTTTATCTCTACAGTAGTTGTAATTAGTGAAACCTCTGCTGGTTTCAGGTTTTATAATATGGCACTGACACCTTATTTCAGCAGACACAGATCTTCAGTGGATGTACTATAATTTTCATAATTGTTAAGTAGTTATATTACCCATCTGGGTGTCATCCTTTATCAACTACAGATATAATAGAAGCTATAGAATCATCTGCCTAATCATTGGGTAAAGGCAGAGCCCTGTCTGTGTTCCTAGATATGTCAATTGCATCTCTGAAGTTTCTTAAGTACTATGTGAGAAGGAGAAAGTCAGGTCTTAGGTGATTAAGAAGGCTTTGAGGAAAACGAAAAGTTCAATTGAACTCACTCTTGATTTTTTAGAATAATTGTCAGACACTCTTTCAGTCCAAATGCTAAACAGGATTCCACTGCCTGTGCCAAAGAGAAGAAAATATTCCTGAATAGGTTCAAATGAAGCTTAGCATGCTGAAATGCTAGCTACCGTGTATGTATCACCTACCATGTGCCAGCTATGTGCTAGGGGCTTTATATATTAGAGTTAATCTTTCTTAACGCAAGAGAGATATTGTTGCCCCCACGTTTCAGAGGGGTTAAGTAACTTGCCCAGCGTCCCCCAGGGAGCGTCCACTTGTGGTTGTTCAAGGTCCACATTTGTGCGTTTCAAAACTCTGGGAGAGGTGCCATGTACCCCCATAGTCATTGTAGATTTGCAGAATTATTAGGACAATATCCGAGCAGATGGCAGTAAAATATCTTGAGGAACAGGCTCCTTTTTAAATTCACGCAAAGTTGTCATATTGGATAGTGGTCAGGTTGGTCCCATGACTAGTAAAGTCCTAGCTGTGCCTCAAACCCAAACTGGTCCAATTTAGTAAGAACAGAAATATAGAAAAGGAAGTAGAAAAAATCTCCACTGGGAGTCCAGTTCAGGGTTTCCCAGTCTCCATATGATTGACATTTGGGACCAGGTAATTCTTTACTATGGGGGCTGCCCTGCGCTTGTGGGATGCTGCTAAGCATCCCTGACCTCTAATCACTTGATGCCAGTAGCAGCACCCCCAACCCCAATTGTGACAATCAAAAGTGACTCTAGACATTGCCAAGTATCCTGTGGGGAATGGGGAAAGGGAACAAAATCACCCCTGGTTGAGAGCACTTGGTAGGTAGCTTTATAACTCGCTGACCATGCGAAATCCACTGGAGAAACTTATTAGCCTTCCTAAACCTGAGTTTCCTTATCTGAACTTTAGGAATAAATACTCTTCAACCGGCACTGCTCGGTGGGTGAGAAAACTAGTTTACTATAAGGAATATGAAAATATCCTAGTAACAGCAAAGTTGTACAGGAAAGCAAGAGATTACAAGAATTTCTGGATACTCTTGACCTAAACCTTGAATCAAAATGAAGAACTAGTAACCAGAAATTAAAGCAGCAGGGGAAATATGAGGAGAGCATTGCCTCTGTGAAATGGTCAGAAGTTACAGGAAAGCAAGTAGCCCATGTGCCATCTTGGATTGGAATAAAGGCTATGGAATGGAGAAGTACTGGTGAGGTATGAGGGGAAGTTGAGCTATGTTCATAGAATACTGAATGCTTCTGTAAAGGGGTAGGTGGTTAATTCTTTTAAGTCCTGAATCTTTGGAAGGATTCCACTAAAGTGATATAATCCATGTTGTAGATTGGTTAAAGACAGAGAGAGAGTGATTTAAGAAGCTTTTGTATGAATAAGAGTATGGAAAAAAGCAATTCACATAAATGTTTCCACATAAGAATGGCCTTGATATTTGAATCACATATGTCCTCAGCACTTACCCCAAGTTCCTCTAAGCCAGTGATCGTTGTTCAAGAATTTTCTAATTACTATTCCTGGGATGCTGTGGCATCTAGGAGGTGGAAGAGGTGAGGACCCAAGGCAAATATAGAATTAGAGAATGCAGTGCAGTGTCACTGCAGAACTTCAGAGAAGAAGTGCTGAGCATGGGCCTAAAAAGTTAGGGATCGCTTCATGGAGGAGATTGAATTTAAACTACACATCAAAGAGTATGTAGAAAAGGGTGTGTAGGGATTGAGTCAACGGGCCACATAAGCATGGCATAGGGATGGGAGTTAGCTTAAAAAAAACCGCTTCTGGTAGAAGTTAAGAGTGGTGGGAGAGAAACAAGAGAGAGGTTCTTTGTTTATCATTTTTCTAGTTGGTTTGGTGTGAGCAGGTAGAGAATACAGAATGGGCAGACCGGAGTGAGGCGAAAATCAAATCGTAAAATATGTTAAGAAATGAAGTAGTTTTCAACTTTTTCTCTTACCTGTTTGTTAGTTGGTGTTAGATGTGTTATCCATTTGTTGAGTAGTTGTTATGGATTGTAACATGGAAGAAAAGTGAACCAGAGCATCAAAAAGCTTGGAGGCTGACACAGGCTCTGCCAGCACCTTGCTACATGACCCTGTTTTATAAAGTAGAGGAATAGGAAGGAAAGCAGAGTCGGGTTGGGAGAGGTCTGAGCTTCCTCCTCTATAAAATGAACGTAATATTTCCTTTGTAATGAGTGCTCAAAATTCAACTCATCACTCACTAACAGGATCTTAAAGATGTCTAAAAGAAGGGCATGAGAAAAATTGTTGACTAGTAAATCAGTGTTTTTCTTGGGAAAAAATAGTGGTATTTTATCAAATTGTGTTGTTTTGCTATCTCGTGTTTGTTTTGTTTTATTCCATTTCATTCAGTTTGCTATTTTCTTTGCTCCTTAGGGGAAAAGAGAAATTCCCAAATGTAAGAAAGATTTCGTTTCTTCTAGAAAGAATATTGCAGGAACATAATTGAAACCTCTTGAGCAGTGGTTTTCCAGGTTGTCCAAGAACCCTCTGGCACTGCATGGAAAATGTGGTGTGAATATCCACTTTTGTGGTGCGAGAGTCCGTAGCTGGCCTTTAGTTCTTCAAAGAGCCTATGAGGCAAAAAAAAGAAGTTACTAACCTCCAACATGGAGCCAGATTCCTGATCTTTGAGGAGGTCATGCCTCTGGGAAATGGGAGGTTGTCTTTGGAACTGTAGCAAGACCAGTGCCTTCCTCTCCTCACTGTGGTCCTGACCCAGCTTTGAAGCTAGTTTCCCCATTTCCCCATGCTATGACAGAGTCTGCCGCACAAGAGTGAACAGTGAGAGGGGCAGGGTTGTATGTGGGGCTGCCTGGAGCCTGGCTGCCGGCTTCACTTCCTAGCTCCACCACCTGCTGGCTCCAGGCTCTGGGCATCGCTTCCCTGTCCGTAAAAAAGGACAACAGCAGCAGCTGCTTCATGAGCTTATAGTGAGAAAGAATTGAAACAGCCTTTGGAAAGCCCCCACCCCAGTGACTCTACAGGCTAAACTTTTAATAAATGTGAGCTCTGCATATTAGGTTTATAAATGATCTAGGATGCTTATTTAGCTGAGAGAAAAATTTTCCTTGAATTGGCTGGCTAATAAGTACATAACGAGCTGGCCCCAGGTGCGCATTCTATTATCTAGAAATAGCTATATATATGTGAAACGTCTGTGAACAAGTCTCCTTTCCAATTTAAAAAACGGTGAAACAAAAACAAAGCAAAACAAAGAAGCGTTAACAAACCACAGAAGCATGGTCTGCAGCTGCAGTCTATGTGCAATTTTACAGACAGATTGTATTGCATTCCCAGAATAGCAACAGGAGAAGGAGAGAGCGGAAAGAGTCCTTGTACTAAACATTCTTTTAAAAGAAAACAAAATCTTCTATTTGTTAATGTTTTAAAAATGAGAAAACCCTGATATTATTTTAAGAGGGGAAGGGGAAGCACTCCAAATGCCTCTGAGTTCTAAAGGGATGAATTTGAAAATGGTACATATTTGATTTTATCCTTAGCCATGAATTTCCAGGAAGAGAAATGAAAACTTGTCAAGTTTTATGTCAGTGAAATAAAACAAAGAAAAGAATTAAACAGTTGTGCATAAAGGGCACTTTCTTGAAAATTCCCAGTGTTTACCACATGAAATCACTTCACTTGGCGCAAAGCTGAAAACAGCTCACCTTCTAAAAGTAACATCCCTGATGTGCCACACTGGGATTGCAGGGCCGGGGAGCTACCAGCTCAGGGCTGCATAGGACAAGGGTGGATTCAGGAGGCTTTGTATTAGCCGTGAATCAGGACTCTTGAATTCTATGCTGCGCACCCAGGTGCCACTCAAAGACTGTGCAGATTTCCACAGGCAAAGGATCCCCACCAAGCAGCCACAGTTACCATACTTACCCAGACGTTCCTAGATTTTCAATTAATATCAACAAGAGAAATAAAAATTTGCCTAGACCAGTCGTTCTCAACCAGGGGCAATTGTGCCCCACAGGGGACATGTGACAGTGACTCTCGCTTGGCCCTTACCTACCTTTCCTGCAGAACCCTCTGCCACACTGAGCTTCCTGGGGGGCCTTGATGTATTTTGCGTGTTTCTGTCTTTGCATATGGTGTTTTCACTATGGTGAAACTGCCCCTTGTCCCAGCTCCTCTGCTTTTCAGCCTACAAACTCTGTTCTTCCTTCAAGATTTTGTGCAAATATTGTCACCTCTCTGGAGTATCCCTGGGGCCTCCAGAGTTGCTAGCTTCATCCTTTGTACTCAGTACTTGTAATTGATAAGTTTATTTGCCCTCTAGATTGTGAACCCTTTAAAATAAGGACTGTGTTGCCATCATTGTTGGAAAAATTTTAAAATAGTTAGAATCCATGAAAAATGCCTAGCCTATAGTAGGTGCTCAGTGGATGAATTAATGGAGAGATAATGGATGGATGGATGAAGGGAGAGATGGAGGGATGGATGGATGGATGAGCATCAATATGTTTTAAGAGCAGATAGGATAGAAATTTCGCGTAGTACCAGTTTCACAATAAATAACTTACAGTTGTAAAATTTTACTCCATATGCTGTCGAAATGACCTTGAGCTATGAAATTCAATCCAAGAAATAAAGTAAAAGGAAAATGAAGGTGCTCCTCATGGATTCTGCCAGAGATGATGTAGTCCTTTCAGAAAAAAAAAAAAAAAAAGGAAAGGAAAAATGTTCCATTGATTATTGAACACCCAGCATTTTGAAAAGCAAAAGTAACAACAATCCTTGTATTCTGTGCTCCTGTAGGTCACTGGGAACAAAATGACATCTCTAAACTTGGCCACCATATTTGGACCCAACCTGCTGCACAAGCAGAAATCGTCAGACAAAGAATTCTCAGTCCAGAGTTCGGCCCGGGCTGAGGAGAGCACAGCCATCATCGCTGTGGTGCAGAAAATGATTGAAAATTATGAAGCCCTGTTCATGGTAGGTGGCCCTTTTATGGCAGGACATCTCAGTAAACTGCATGTTGATTATTCTTGGTGGCATAGTGAAACTCCCTCACACTGCCTTCTGGTCTACAGTGCTGGTCGTTGACTGAATTCGTTGGAAGCCAGACAGTTTCAATAGGAATAGAAATTTACATACCTATGATATCACTATAAGTTTGTGATTCCATGTTTAAACAAACATATCCAAATTATACATTTCATTTCGTCGTCCCCTAAACAATGGTCACGTTTTGGAGTCATTTAATTCTTCACATAGCAGTGTCCTTGCTCAACATATTGATGAAAACCCTTCTTTTTGGAATGGCCCTCATTAATTCATGTATTGATAACCATCTTCAGCAATGGCACCTCCTCCAAGGTGAATCTTGACATTTTACCTCCTCCATGAAGCTTCACCTATCTTTCCCGTGTCCTCATGTCACTCTCCCAGGTCATTTCTCTGTCCATTGAACCCCATTACTCTTCTCATTGATGTTTATCTTACTCAACATTGTATTGCAGTCATTTATGACTATTTCCCCTAGTAGATTATAAACGCATTTTAAAACATGGGCTGTGCCCTTGTTATCGCCTCTCTGTATCCTCTGTGCACTTTTGGAAGGCCTTCCATCTGGCAGGCACTCAATAAACAATTTTTTGATTTGTATTGAATTACCAGTTCCTGTTTTCCTTCAAAAAACTACATTGCTTGCTCAAACTTCCCTTGAAACATTAGAACAAATGCCAACTCTCTTCTATTTCTGTTCACCACTCATATTGCATCTCAAAATTTACAGGAACTTTCTCCATGTTTCTCCTCCCATTTCTCTTGTCACTTTGCAAACACTCACTGTAAATCTTACCTATTCTGCTAGAGCCTTTTGTGGCTTCTTCAACTAAATGTGCTATTTCCTTCTTTTGAATCTGCTTAATATTTTGTCTACATTTATCAAATGCCTTGTGTTAGATTTATTTCCATACTTGTCTTATACTAATGATTTTTCGTAAATTTGAGAGCCAGTGGTTTAGAATCTTTGCCCTCTCTGTCTTGCCTGTGATCGTGACCAAGTAATTCAACACTCAGTAAGCATCAATTTCAGCTTCTGTAAAATAGGAAAAATAAAAATATGACCTATTTCCAAGGGTGATTCCCAGAATCATTTGATATGTGAATGCATTCTGTGAACTGTAAAATTCTATGCAAATGTTGATTCATAATTATATTGGTTGGACAACATGGGCTGGCTCATATCTCAGTATTTCAACACAGCAGACATAAATATCTTCCTAGCATAAAGTTTTATAAGATGTTTGGCAAGCAGCCTTCCAGGTGGCAATTCAGGAACCCCAGCTTCTTGCATCTTGAGACTCTGCAGTCCTCTAGGATTTTATGGGCCAAACCTAGAAGGGACTTCCATCATGTCCACTCAAATCCCATTGGACAGAACTCAGCCACAAGTCATACTTAGCTACAAAGGAGACTGGGAAATGCATTCTTGCTGGATGCCCAAGAGGAAGAGGAAATGGATTTACTACAGTCAAACATTCACTGAGATAGAACAGTGTCTTGCTCTTCCTTGAGTCTCGGAAGCACTGTCCCTGTGTTGCACACAGTAAGCTCTCAAAAAATGTGGAGTAATTGACTCTATATAAATTTCACACTTCAGCCAAAATGCTCATAATTAATTACATGTTTGGATAAATCAAATGTCTGAACTTTTCAGCATTTTTATCAAGTTTTAAGTCACACATAATCTTGCCAAGTAGTCTTGGCATTACTTCATGCTCTCTGGATTTTTTTTTAATACAATAATACCTCTTGTCAATCTTAATTCCGCTGTCTAAATTCTGTATTCTAAGCAAAGTTCTTCATATGAAACCACAAACCATCAGGCATTTCTTTGCACCTCAGATACTAACAAAACTCATCTTGGCCTCCTTGAAAGTATGGTTGTTGTCACCTTAATTGTGCCATTCCTTTCCTTCCCATTTCCTGCTGCCTGGACTACTAGAAAGAGCAGAATAACGTGTTTTCCACCTTTTCCAATATTTTCCAAATCTGATCTTTGTTTGCCATTCTCTGTAGAGATCGACGTCGAGATTCTCTTGAGAAGTGGCTCATATTTCTGTTCTCTGGTTGTGGTCTTTACTTCTCAACAAGGCCTTTCCTGGTTACCTTGTCTAAAATCCAACCCCATCACCACCACTACACACACAGCCTCACTTCCTAATCCTTTTCCCTGCTTTTTCTCCTTAGCTTTCACCACTATTAATACAGGGTTTTACTAATTTCTCTTGTTTGTTGTGTTTCCCCACTAGAATGTAAGCTCCTTGACAGGAGGAATTTTTGTCCGTTTTCATCTACTTTCTTTACTACAATAGCCCTGTGCCTGACACATGGTAGAATCACAAGAAATATTGGTTGAATTAATGAATGACTCAGTGGTAATTCTGTGATGTATGGTTTCCGTCTTACTAATCTTTACTCCCTATACATATGAAAAAGTTTGGGCATGGAGGAATTAAGGATACATTCTCAGGATAAGTTAACCATTAACATAAGCATCCTTGATCTCTTTAGACAGATTATAGGAATTATATATTGAGAAAAAGGACAGTGAGGAGGGATGAGACGTGGGATAAAGATCCCAAGCCTGGATCAGTAAAAAGAAAACCAGCTCCGGAACCAGAAAACTTTGTTATAGTCCTATCTTTGCTACACACTAGCCATGTGATTTCACCTTCTTAGATTTCTATTTGTTTAGTTATCAAAGGGCTAGGTTAGAACAGATGACAACCAAGAATCCTCCTGGTCCTAAAATCTGCATGGTTCTAACGCCCTAACACTGACTTCACCTCTTTTTTTCCATAAAGCACAGAAGAAAAATAGTCTCATTGCTTTGTATATTCTCTTGGCGGATTTGGTATTTTAGAATCTATTTGGTTATACCAAAGCTGGTGGCTGGTTGGCAAAGCTGGTCTGTGTAGGTGCGCAAAAATTCGATATGCATATAGCTGTTTTATTTTGTTTTGTTTTGTGTTTTTAAGAAGCTTTCAGAATTACTACAATAATTCCAAACAAGGAAGCATGAAGGTAGACAGGACCTGATGGTGAAAAGTAGTTAGCAATTGTGCAGTTTCACAGTCCTCGGAAGGGTTTATAAGTTCAGAAAGAGAGGCATTGCTTCCCATCGGCATTGGAGAGGAAGACTTGTTAGGAAAGGTGGCTGTGAGTTTGTCCTTGGAGGCAGAATGCACCCTGGAGGCAGCAATTCCACAGAAAACCTGATGGAAGAGATATAAAATCCCACAGAGGCCTGGCAGGGAGCCAAAGTTTGTTCTGCGTGTTAATAATGTCCTTCATTTCCTGGTGTTGAGCCTGCCTCTCCCAAGTGGCCAGTATGTGAGTTAATATGAAAGGGCAGAAAGGAACCTAGCTTTGTCCCATAATAACAAGAGGCTGACACGCGGTTCAAGAGTCTGGCTGGGACCATCTTTTGTACCAATTGTTCACTTTTCAGGCACTAGGTTAGAAATCCTAGAGCTGGAAACAGGTCATGATAACAGCCGTCATGATCACTTTATGGAAAGGCCAAGGCAGCAGATTGTAATAGTGGTTCTCAGACTTGAGCGTGCAGCAGAGTAGCAAGGAAACTGGTCAAACATTCAGATTCCAGCGCCACACCCCAGAGAATCAGACTGGGTAGCACTGGGAAGGGGCCCAGGAATCTGCACTCTCTAATGAACACCTCCAGGGCAATCTGGTAGTTTCCTAACCACACTTTGGGAAACCACATCTTGGGAAACACCCAAGATGGTAGAAAGACCATGAACTTTGGAATGAGCTGCCAGAATTCAAATCTCTGCTCAGCTATATATTTGCTCTGTGGTCTTGGCCCCATGTTTAATCTCACTAAGCTTTCATTTTCCTGTTGTAAAGAAATGAGATGAAGTTACCTAATTTATACGATTATTTTGAGAATTAGAAATGACATTTTAAGGCACTTGGAGCAAGAATTGATATATACCAGGCATTCAAAAAGAAAAGATTTCTGCTATTATTACATTAAATTGATATGATGTCTGCCCTATCAAAATACTTTCAGGCGTTGCCCTTGCTGTGAAGCCCACCCTGACCACTGTGTGTAACAGTGTGACCTGCTCCCACACGTACATACTCTTAGTTCCTTGCTCTGCTCTTTTTTTTCTTTTTTCCATAGCACTTATCACCTTTTATTTATTTATTTATTTATTTTTGAGGAAGATTAGCCCTGAGCTAACATCTGCCTCCAATCCTCCTCTTTTTGCTGAGGAAGGCTGGCCCTGAGCTAACATCCATGCCCATCTTCCTCCACTTTATATGTGGGACACCTGCCACAGCATGGCTGGCCAAGTGGTGCCATGTCCGCACCAGGGATCTGCACCAGGGAGCCCTGGGCCGCTGAAGTGCAACGTGCGCACTTAACCGCTGTGCCACCAGGCTGGCCCCATCACCTTTTAACTCACTATATAATTTACTCATTTATTATGCTTATTGAAACCTAATAGAATGCAAACTTAATGAAGGCAGAGATTTTTGTTTGGTTGGTTCATTAACATCCACAGCACCTAAAAAGCACTTTGCAGAAAACGGGTGCTCAGTAATTATTTGTTGAGTAAAATATTGTTGAATAAAATAAAATATTGTTGCAACAATATATTGCTAGAAAAAAATGTTTTTGTTGTTTGTTTTTGGTTCAGTGCCAATACCCCTTAGATTCCCTTACCTTTAAAGCATGACCCTCCATTTACGAAATCAACAACAATTTAAAAGCTGGATAACATAAAATGATACTCTCTGGGAATACTGGAAATAAAGGAGAAGGATCATGCATATCTAGAAATGGTCACTGGTATCATTATAAGACAGAAAGCATTCACTGACTAAATCATTAACACATTAGTTGTTCTGAAAGTTGTTGCTTCTGTAACTGACATTGAGAATCCCAGAGAAAACTCATCGTTTCTCTTAGAATTAATAAGAGCTTCAGAGCAGGGTGGAAAAAACTGTCAGCTCATTCTAAGGGCTGGTATTATACGATTCCTACTAGGGCTTCTTTTTTGGAGAGAGAGAAAGAAGAGAAGGCACTGCCCTTGTTGGCTGATGAAAAGTTCGGAGTGCAATGGAGACGTGGGAACGCCAGCATGTTCCCACCCCGCTGGTTTCTCAGCCTGAGCTGGGGACAAGCACAGCGCACGTGGGAAATTTCAAATGAGAACTACTGGGAGCAAAGGTCAGAGGCTGAGATGAGGATTCCAAGCTCGGAAGCCAAGCTTTGCTTTGTGTTCTCTTCATCCCCTGGTGCAAATTGCATTTTCTTAAAACCTCTTTTGCATGCCAAATCAAAAGGAGTCAAGCAGTAAACCAGGCCATCAAACAAGAAACCACCCCCTGCCAACATATCTAGATAATTGTATTTTATTTCCATTTCCTTTTTTAAATAACCACTGTTTTCTGTGCCAGGGGTTGGGCTAGTCATTATGTACATCGTTGGCTTATCTAAATTTCACCACGATTTCTTGAGGAGTAAGCCAAGATCATTTGCCCAAGTGATGCAGCAACTAAGTGAATTATTTCTACAGCATGATGCATCCCCATACCAAAGACGAGGTGCTTTAATGTGGTGTCTCAGATATGGAGTCCATTTGGAGGGGAAGAAAGAGAATATTTTAGCCAGCTTGAAAATGGAGAGCAAAGGAGACTTTCAACAGTATTAATCCCTCTGGACTAATGATAACACTGACCTATTTGATGTTCAGGCCAGCAGATGGCTGTAAGAGCCAGTACATGCTCCTGCTGGAGCCTACTCACCTTGTCCCTGTCTTCAATGTCAGAACGCATGTACTGTTGGCGACACACATAGGTGGAGGGGAGCAGAAGCGTATTAGACCTGGGCTGTTTCCACTTTCTTTAATCTATTGCCACGGAGCGAAGACTGCTAATTCTTCTTCATCTTCCTCCCTTGAGTCCTCCCCAACATAGCTCCATGAGTCCTGGGCCCTTCAACTGATTCCTTCATTAATGTGCCCCAGTTGCCAAAAACACTGCCTGGCATGTATCAGGCACTTGAGAAAAATTTGTTGAATTTAATGCATTCTGACCCTCCAATGCACCCAGACTCCCTTACAGAATGTTAAGCCATGCTCCACAATAGAGCCACGCAAAAGGTGCTAGACTGGGCCTGCCCATGTTTGAGCTTTTGCTCCCATCAACCGCCAAAGTGATTTCTTTCAGTATATTTGTTAACTAAAAAAATGTCATCATGACTCCCAGTGATATTTTTTTTTTCTGGGGAATATTGGAGTCTTAAAATGCCAAACCATCCTTCTTGGTCCAGTGCAAAGTGGTGGATTGCTGTGGAATACCTAGTGGCGGGTACAGTAGAGCTGGATCCTGGGATGGGTTTTTCAAGATGCCCTAAATGGTTTGTTATAGTGACTTAGTAAATGGAGAAGTCCTGAATCATTTTTTTCCCTCTCTGTGGTTTATGGAATAAAGTACATCATAGCAGTTACACCCTAGGCAATCATTCAAGGTTTCATTTTTAATTTGATAGCATGGATTTTAATTGTGACAGTTTTATTCCTTCATATGTGCAGTGTTTACATTTTTTCTCTGAAGCAGGAGAGTCCAAAGTTCTTTTGATTTTTGAAATAGCATTATGCTTTGAAGGAACACATGAAAATCTAAGGAGTTGAATCTCTAGATAAACACAACCATAAATGGTACCTTTAGAAATTATCTAAAGTTACTAAATAGTTGACTAAAACCCAGTAGAGGTTTTGATGTGAAACAATACATTGTAAGTGAAGAAGCCATTTGGGCTAAGTTTCGCTTCTTCATTCAAACACGCAGAAATCATTCATTTAAAAAAAGTAATGTGTTTTTCACGATCCTACTCCTTAGCTTCCATTTTGCTATATACTAAATCCCAGAAGAAACAGGAAAAATTTGTTTGATTATTGAGTCATACTTTTCATTTTTAGAGTTTTTTATTGACAGGAACAATAGTTTAAGAACCTGTTAGAAAAATTTTGGTGATTCTCAATTGGGAAAGGAAATTCATTTTGCAACTATAGTTATTAATGGCAAGGAAATTTTGCTAGAGTGTGACATTGGTACTACTTATAAACAGAGAGAAGCATCTATGCAAAGGTAACAGAACCAGTGTATGCCACAAAGACCAATAATCCTGGGTTATTTTTGATCATTATTTGTAGTCATTCCAACATTTATTGAGCATCCATTGGATAGAAAACACCAGCTAGCTTGTGTTCTGGAAGAGCACAATATTGATTGAATAAGCGGGTGAAGGGTGATGGATGTGCAGGAAGGAGCTTCAGAAGAGAAAAGAGTAGGGAGGCAAAGAGGAGGAAAAGAGGCATAATTTATGAAGCATTTGACTGCAAGGAAGAGAAAAATCAGTTGCAGGCAGCTGCTAAGATCAGGATTTCTTATCTCAAATAATAAGAAGCCTAGGGGGGCACAGTTTTAGCAGCTCACTCACACTTTTGCTCTCTCTGCTCTGCCCTCTTTGGCTGCAAGATACTGCAGTCATTTCCAGCATCTCTTGCAGCCATCATCACATCCAGTGATGAAGAGAGATGTTTCTTCTCATGCGTCTCTTCTTAACATGGAAGAGAACCTTTTCCAGAAGCTCCTACAAGAACCCCCTTGGGTACCTTGGCCAAGATCAGCACACATGATTTTGCCCTAGCTGCAAAGGAGGCTAGCTGACAGAGAACTACAACCTTAGGAGCCTGTATCAATTCTGAGTAGACAAGTCAGATAATCCCTGCCTTCAGGAAATTTACCTTTCAATCATGTGACCAACCCAAAGATTTGAGGTCTGGCGGAAGAGAGGAACCAGAGGAGAGAAGCTACACAGAATCTGGCTTCAAGACCATTACAGTTGAAGGGCCAAGAGGTCACAAAATGCAGCTGTAGAAATTCAGCGGGAGGTCAAGAGCAGAGATATGTCTAGAGGAAATCCCATCACTTAGTTACCCACCAGAAGTGTTAAGCAAAAGAGAAGAGAGTGGTGCTTCTCTGCAAGCCTACAAGATAAGAGGCAGAGATGGATAGCTGTTAAGAAAAAATTGTGAAACAAATATTGGCCATCTCCATGTTATCTGCTTTTATTTTTTTAAGTATTTAATTTATGAATTATTTTGTCTATTTCTAGTAAAATTCAGTAAAATCTTTTCTTCTAAACCTGTTTGCAATTGGTAAAGTACTTTCAAATCTGTTAGCCCTTTTGATCCCTACAACATCTCCATGAAGGCAAATGGGTAGGATATGGCTGGATTTTCAGATTCTGGAACAGAATCCTAAAGAAGATGGTTGATATGTCCAAGTTTACATTACAGTCATGAGCTGCATAACGATGTTTTGACCAATGACGGACTGCATATACAACGGTCCACATATACAATCGTGGTCCCATAAGCTATATAAGGCTATGCCATCTAGGTTTGCATAAGTACACGCTATGATGTTTGCACAAAGATGAAATCACCTAACAACACATTTCTCAGGACGTGTTCCTGTTGTTAAGCAACTTTGATTATAATTCCGTTGTTATATGTATACATGTAAATAATATTTAAATAATATGTGTAAATATAATATATGTAAATTCTATATGTAACTATAATCCCATTGTTAGGCATGACTGTAATTATAAGCAGGAGAGCAAAAACTGGACCTCAGGAGCTATCAACTCTTAGTCACATATTTTTTCGACAGCATCCTAATTCCTGAAAAGGAATGCTTATGGGAATGGTCTGCTGGATATTTCTTACTTACTATAAGCTCCTGGTTCCGATCAGCTCGCTCACTGACTTTTGTTTCTCTAAGTATCTAAATTAATAGAAAATGAATGCTTATCCAACTGAACTGAGCCAGTAGTTTGAAATTTTTGTTAAATAATAGGAAATGAAATGTGCAAATATAGACAAAGTTTAAAGGAATTATGAGGGAAACAGCGCTGGATGATGTTGTATGACTATTAAAAGTCAGTTCCAGGCATCATTTCAAGTTCTCTACTCTCATTTTCCCACTGGCCCCAATTTTCTGAACCATTCTTTTATAAAAAAACAAACAAATGTGGTTTTATCATATGAATTTTTGAAGCTGCTTTAAATCACTTTATAACAAGATGGGATATAAATTAATTAATTAAAATAATAGATTGTGTGCACTGTAGTCAGTCTTACATAATACATAGGAAAAATATTATCTACCCTTCATGCAATGCATTTTTTAACTGTATCTTTTTACTTATTTGTAAATAGTGTCTCCAAACCAAAATGGGACCATGGGTCTTTTAAAAAGAAACTATAGATAGATTTATAGCACGGACCCTTTCTATTTGCATTTGTTACCAAGTAAAAGTCACGTATGCTACATAAAATAAACCTCAATAACTATAATTGGTTGGGAATCAAGCCTAGTTGAACAAGTAAAAACTCTGAATTGCAGAATAGTTTAACAAAATTTTATGGAACGTTCTTTTTAAAATAATGATACTTTCTGTAACCTATTCTAACGATGTATCCAAGTTAATAATTTATCATTAGATACACCATATACTCTCAAAGAATTAATATTATGATGCTTACACCACTCCAAAGGACATGCAATCTAATTGTTTATTCTTCAGTGGGAATGGATTGGTGCTTGTAGCAAAATTTTTTTATTACATGCCCAAGCATAGAAAATTTTAAATTAAACTAACTGGAGGAAAATACAAATGTTTTTTCTAATTTGCTCGTGTTAGTTTCTTTTTTAAAAAGTTCAGGCTACCCGTTTTTTGGCCTATATTATTGTTTGCTTTGCTGTTAATTTTTTAAAAATGAGTTCTTTCTCTTCATTTTCACCCTTTAGGTATTACTTTTTGACAAATTGATATAATAGTACATATCTGTTGGGTCATGTTGTTTGAAAAAATTATGGTGAAAATTATCAGTCTTTTTATTTGTTTAATTTATTCAATAAAGTAAGAAAACAGAATGTCTCAGCCTTGACCTAAAAGTCCTGCCCCTTCTTTTCTTCCATTCTCATTCTCAGGCCATTGCGTTTGGTCACAGAGCTTTAAATGCCATCTATATGTGTCTCCCAAATTTCTATGTCCAGCCCAGGCCTGCTCCCTGTACCCCAGATCCTTATTCCCAATTGCCTACTAGATCTTTCCTTTATTTGTGTGTCTCACAGGCCTCTCTCACCCTTATCATATCAAAGCTACACCCCTAATTGTGACCCCCAGCCTCTTCCTCCTGCAGCTTCTCTATACCAGTCAATGGCAACCCCATCCTTCCATGTGTCTAGGCCCCAAACATTGAAGTCATTCTTTCGTATTCTCCCTCTCCTGTTCCCTCTCCCTCTCTCTTTCTTTCTTCACCCAACAGATTAGCTAATGCTATCATCGCTATCTTCACTATCTCCAGGACCCAAATATTTCTCAACAGCTCACCACTCTGCTTCAGCACTCCATCGTCTCTCTTCTGGATATATCTGCACTCCCTGTATCACCCCTTGCCTCCCTGCAATCTACTGTCAACTCAGCAGCCAGAGTGATGACAATTCATGTTAATCCTCTGTTCGAAACCTCCAGTGGCTCCCCGCCCACTTAGATTGAGAGCAGAAGTCCTTATTATGACCCATAAGACTCCACAACATCTGACCTTGGCTACCTGACACACTTCCTACCACTTACCTCCTTCCTCTCACTCTGTTTCAACCTCACTGGCCTCCTCACTGCTTCTGTCTGAAGATCTTGCTAATTTTTTCTTCCTTCTGCTTAGAATGATTTTCTCCAATTCCTTTATCAAACTCAGTTCTCTGCTAAAATGTCAGTTTCTCTGTGACTTGACTATCCTATTTAAATTGCACTCTCCCCACCCAGCATTCTCCATCTCCCTTCTTTGCTTTGTTTTTCTCCATGTGATCCATGCTGTGTTTTCTTTATTTGTTTAATGCCAGTCTTCCCATATTCATTGTCAGCTTCAAGGAGACAAGGATTCTTGTTTGTTTGGTTTGTAGATGAATCCCAGCATCCAGTGCCTGGCACTCAGTAAGCATTCACCAAATATTTATGTAATGAATTAAAGGAATGAGGTGGGAAAAGGCCAGAGTGAGAAGTGCACTGGTGCTGAAGTGGAGGGTGTGTGAGGATAACTGCTAGGGGAAAAATTGGGAAATTCAGATTGAGGCCAGGAAAGCAAGCAGAGGGCTTCAGCTGTAGGGGAATTCAGATTGGGGTCAGGAAAGCAAGCAGAGGGCTTCAGCTGTAGGGATAGAGAGAGTTTTTTGAGCAAGTGAGTATCTTGATCAGAGCATTCTGACAACCAGGCAGAGAAGAAATTTGATGCACACGTTGAAGGAAATAGATAGTACACAAGTTAGCAAACTCTTGCCTCAAAGGCCCACCAAGGATGCACCTTTCTTTTCAACTAAAAACTCAAACTAGCTTAAGGAATTTGGAGAATCACATAGCTGAACAATCCAAAAGCAAATACTGTAAGACTTCAGGCATAGCTTTACCTAGGATTCAAATGATGTCAAGAGACTCTTTTTCTTTATCTCCATTTCTTGTTATTGTTTCTTTAATTGTCAGCACAATCCTCAGGCCCCCTGTGGCTACAGGCCCTGTATCCTTTCTCTCAGAAGTCTCAGGGAAATACTCACAGCTTTTCACTGCCTCTAATGGAGTCGTATTCCCATTGCTCAGGCAACCATAGTAGTCTGAGAATGGAATGATCATTGGCCTAGACTAGGTTATACTTCACCATTGAGCTAAGGGTTGGGGAGCAGTTGGTTTTCCAGGGGGAACTTGGGTTATGACTGTTATGAGAAGAAGGAAATGAAGGCTGGTAATGGCCACAAGATGACCACTACAAAGGGGCACTGAGGGCTCAAACTTGAATCATTGCAATGGGAATGGAAGATAGAAGAAAGAAGTAACAGGCATCGTGGAGATGAAATCAAGTAATCTCCTGGCTCTGAACAGGGAGAAGAAAGGACACAAGAAGCTTGAATGCAACCCAGATTTTGAATTTGTGTGACTAGGGTTTGGCAATGTCATTAATGAAGATTCAGGATGAAGTAGGAGGAGCAGATTTATGAGAGAAGGGAAGCATTTTGTTGCTTTCTCATCCCTGTTTTTATTAATAAAATTGTTTCCAGCTTCTCAGAACTCAAGAAGAATTGAGTTCTGCAAGAGGCAGGAGGCAAATTCTCCACCAACCACTTATTCTCAGAAAACTTGTCCCTGCAGTTTTTAAGAGTCTTGTCTCTGAGCCCACATGTGAGAGAATCAGACTGAAAATTTATTCTCTCAATAGTTTGAATTTCCTTTGGTTGAGCTACCGGCGCCTTACAGAGTAGAAAACCATTGGAGCTGAGTTTAGCCTTTTCTCATACAACATTTCCACATGAGTGATTTAGGATTGTAAGGTCATCCTCTAATGCACTGTGGATTAGGCTTAAAGAAACATGTGATGCTCATCATTAGAACTCTAGTGAATGCCTTGTCAAATTATAGGCGAGAAACTTTTAATTGTTGGTGGACCAGGATCCAAGAAAGGAGTGAAAGGAGGCACTGAAAGAGAAAATGACATGTGCAAATGTAGTCAGCACTTTTTTTTAGTATTTGCTATCTGCCAGGTACTGTTCTGAGCTCTCAATATATAACAAGTCATTTAATCACCACAGCAACACTTTGTGGTGAGTACTATTTTTACCGCCATTTAACAGATGAGGAAACTCAGACCCAGAAAGGTTACATACCTTGCCGAAGGTCCCACAGCTAGTAATTGGAACCAGGACCCAAACACAAGCAGTCTGGCTCAAGGGCCTATCCTCTTAATAAACTGATCCTATGTTCCAGAAATGCCCAAGACAGTCATAATTTATGCCTGTTGCCTTGGCATAGTTATAAATGTGAACTCTAGAAAGTGTCCCTTTTTGGACAATAAATTATCAACACTATTCCTCTTAACCATGACGTTTTGCTTATTCAAAGCCAAGAAAATCTAGTCAGAACAACAGAGGTATCCAAATGATTAGGCTCTATCTCCAGTCCTAAGAGGGGCGGCAATTTGGATTGAACATACCTATTTGGTAATCATCCAGTTTGTCCTAAGAATTAAACTGGCTGTATGGGTCCGTGTAGGTTTGGTTTTAACCAATGGATCACTCTGTTCTCTTATGACTTTTAAGGCTCCATTTTATGCTGTTGTAAAGTTGCCAATGACCATGGTTTGCGTCTTTCTGGAGCAGTTTTATTTATGCCTCACCATTGTGCCCCTCCAGGTTCCCCCGGATCTCCAGAACGAAGTGCTGATCAGCCTGTTGGAGACCGATCCCGACGTGGTGGACTACTTACTCAGAAGAAAGGCCTCCCAATCATCGTGAGTACCCAGTTGTTCCATCTGCTGGAGCCACCCTGGGGATTTCTATTTCCGTTTCTAAAGAATTACAAAGGTTTACATAACTCCACGCAGGGTTACTTGAAGTGGAATTTTGGCAACTTCCTAGCAAATCTGATGGGTCCACCTAACCAGGAAATACTTCAGTCTTACCAATCCACTTAAATTAGAAACTGCTTTAGGGGATTTTTCTGTTTTATTTTTTGGCTTTTTCTAGCCCCTTGAGGTCTTTTGACTGTGTTTACTTGGAAAAAAAAGCACTAAATCATTGGGAAGAAACTCAAGGGACCAATTATGATGTGTATCAGTGCTTCTTCCTCTAGAATCTTCATAACTTTACTAGGGGCCACTAAGGCTGTGCCTGGATGCATCTTACATGTGTCATTTACCAGCATAAGCAACGCATGACCAAACCACAAGACAGGCCTCAGCCAAAGCCTAGGTGTCCATTTGAAATCAGAGGTGTGCACCCTCTTGATTCTCCCATTCTTTATGGCTAGCATTCTTTTGATAAAAATGCACCCTGGTCTCCACGTGCACCCATGTTTGCAATGAGTTAAATGCAAGCCATGCTGTAGGCTATGGTTTGCCACCATTTTGCCCCCAAAGGAGGAGAACTGAATTTTTGCATTAGTCAGATTTTATGATCAATCTCAACCATTTGCTGCAGAGGCAAAGTGTATGGGGGTGCTGAGCATTTGGCAAAGCCAGTTAAGGGGGTAATATTGCATCATTAACCAGAAGCAATGTTGCCACCATGACCCCAAACCTTAAATTTGTGACAGGAAAAGTTGTCGTTATCCTCTCGTGAAACTATCATTTATGTTGTGCATTTAATCTACTGAATTTCGACAATTCTAAGGCACATTTTCCCCCCTGTTTTATCATCTCTGAGATTGAGATTAATCTTATAATCAATGGCGTGTCCTAATTTAATTCATAGCATTTTTTCTTAGTCATATATAAAGTAATGGTATGTCTTATTCAATGGTATCTTAGAAACACTGACACATTAAATTGTTCCCTTATACTTAAGTTGAATTTGATATATTAATTTTCATTTAAAACTGTTTCATATGTAAAAAAATTGTATTCTGGGGCTGGCCCGGAGGTGCAGTGGTTAAGTTCACATGCTCTGCTTTGGCAGCCTGGGGTTCACTGATTCGGATCCCAGGTGTGGACCTATGCATCACTTATCAAGCTATGCTGTGGCAGGCCTCCCACATATAAAGTAGAGGAGGATGGGCACGGATGTTAGCTCTGGGCCAATCTTCCTCAGCAAAAAAAGAGGAGGATTGGCAGCAGATGTTAGCTCAGGGCTAATCTTCTTCAAAAAACAACAGAAAAATTATATTCTTTAGAGAAATTTGGTGAAAGGAAATTTCATTGGTGAAAGGAAATTGTTCAGGCCTCCTTCTTTCCTGGGTCATTACATTAATAATACTGCTGAATTCAGCTTCACTCTATTTCTTGCAGGGAAGAATTTTTAATTGGATTATCCTTTCAAATGCACTTTTAAAAATCCATCTCTGTACCAATAGTTATCAGGACCAATTCTGGTTCAAATAAGATGTTCTACCTGAATTCAAGTCCCAAGAGCCATGAGGGAATAAAAATATAATCAAATTGTATAAATGGACTGGCATTTCACGGTTGTGCTTTTCATATTAGAGAATTGGGCTCACTTAAATTTTTGTTAGATTTCTACCTGTCATCTAGGTCTAAGTTCCAATTTAAACTAACAAATGGCTTTTCTTCACAGTAGATCTTGTATCACCAGAATTTTAAGGAACTTACTTATTTCTCTCCTCTGCACAAAAAAAAAACAGACATGGCAGCATTTCTGTTTGTGAATCCCTCATTAAGCTGCATTTATAACATTTCATGGGTACTCTGTGGGAAAGCTAGAAAATACACACCTAAAAAACCACTGATTTTGACTTGCTGAATTTCTGCTTTTATATGACATTTAAAAATATATAAATATTATACTATGAAGAATGGTTGGTAGAAGTTATTTTTTTGTGGTTTTCAAGTACACTCTTTGCATATAAATGCCAAGAAGCGAACCTTCCTTTCTCTACTCTTAGGAAAAGGAGGAAGTGTGCATATTAAGCCCATCCCAAGCGATACAGTTGTCCAGCTTCTTCTGTTCCCTATCCCTAAAAGAATAAGAAGTGTAAGGTCTAGGAAGCTGACCCTAGAACAAGATCTTAGGTGAGTGTCAGGACTTCAAAGAAAGGGAGGTGAGCTCACAGGAGCTCTGTGGATGTCAGAGACTAGCGTTATCAAATAGAAAACATTTGGAGAAGATTTTCTTAGTAAGAAGGAGAAGGAAGTGTTTGGTTTTTTTCCCTCTAAGTACAGGCCAACGAACAGCCCAGAAGATTGATAATGATGTCATGAAGAAAAGATACATACACAAATAAATAAATATATATTTACTTTTAATGGCCTTCTGAGGCTTGAGAGTTCTACCTCTCAAGCTATAGGCAGTCTCTTTGTGCCTTAAATGTGTGCTTCTCAAACTATTACCAGGAGATCTTGTTAAAATGCTCTTTCTGAATCACTAGGTCTGGGAAAGGAAGTCTGAGAATCCACATTTCTAACAAGCTCCCAGATGATGCTGTGATGCGGCTGGTCCATGATCCACACTGAGTAATGAAAGCTTAAAATATCAAGGAATGTTCTTGACCTTAAGAGCTTGTAGACTTGCTGAAGGAGGCCCACAAGGGTCAAAGCAATAGGAGGCGTGTTATTAAGTATGTCACAGAGTGCAAAATGGTATGTGCTGGGCCATTGGTTCTCACACTTGCCTGCCTATTCTAATCACCTGGGGAACTTGAAGAACCACTACACCTGGATGCCACCCCTAAAGAGTCTGATTCCTTCCTTCTGGGGTACACTCTGGACAGTGGGTTTTTTAAAAGCTCCCCATGTGGTTCTACTGAGCAGCCAGGTGTAAGAACCTCTGACTTAGATTTTCCACAGTAGATACTGCGTAGTTACTATCACATGGGGATTCGAGGCAGGTGGTTTTTGACATTAAAAAGGGTTTTTTGTGTTGACAAAGGAAGGGAACCAATACCCCAGACCATAAATCCACTTGGAGTTTGGAGAAGAGAAAGAGATGTGACTTGGATGCAGTCTCAGGCATGGCTTCTGAGAAGAGCAAGGATTTGCAGTGAACTTTGAAGACTGGAGAAGCATCACCAGGGCCCAGATGTTCGGGGAGCTTGAAGCAGGGTCTAGACATAACAGTAAATATGTTGGCTAGCTGTGGGCACAAAAAAGAGGCTGGCTGGCACAGAAAGCAGAAGCTCTTAAATGGCAGGCTGCGGGGTGGCGCTTAAATCAGGAAGCAGTGACAGTGCTTAAATCAGGAAGTAGTGACAGTGAATTACAATGACGATAGATTACATTAATGATAGATTACAAGGGTGACAAATTACAGTACCCCAAATGCCAGATGATGCTGGCTATATTGGTATGTCAATTATCTATCAATGGCGCGTGCCTGTATGGCATAAAATCTAGAGCTAGCTCGTCTGAGTTCAAATTCCAGTTCCACTGCTATTAGCTCTGTGGTCTGGGGTAAATAAATTCATTTCTTTCTGTCTCAATTTTCTCATCTAAACTAGAAACTACTTTATAGAACTGTTGTGCTATTAGAATAGTATCTGGTTTTTAATAAATGTTAACAATTACTATCACATTACTTCAAATTTCACCATTTTGTTTATTTACAACTACTTCCCAAAGACTTGGGCATCACTAGGTTCTATCTTGCCATCCACAAGATAGCGATCTATGAAGGCAATATGGCACAAGAGAGAACCCATCCATGTTGAGTTGTGGCTGTGTCTAAAGGCAAAGCCCACCTGTACATGCCTGATCTAATCGGCATCAGGATGACAATGTGGGTTCTGGAAAAGAGAGAGGGATGAGGATGAAAAGGCACTGAAGTGGGAACATGACCTGCTCACACTAGGCCAGACAGATTTCAGGAGGGACTGGAGGCGATTGCATGTTCACAGGGAATGAAAGAGAGGGCCTGGACAAGCCATGGCACAATGTGAATGGATAGAATTCTTGTTTTGAAGACTTTGTTTAGTGAAAACTCAGCTAGAAGGTTGAGACTTGGGCTATAAAAGGTAAGAAGTGAAAGGATTTGCAGGAAGACGACAAGTGGGAAGCAGCAGTATCTTCTAAAATGAATATCTTCCGTGCAGTGCCGCATGATCTCCCACATTATTCTCTTCTGACCCTTTGGGGTTTTTCCTGAAGCTTCCATTCTTTACCATCAGTTCACTTACCTAAAGAAAGCTTTAGATTTCTGTGCTCCACGTGGAAACTGCACAAGATTTTATTTCGAGTGGAAAGTAAATTTTCAAAAGAGTGTAGAACTGAGAACAGATCAAACATTTAGTGATATTTGGGGATTTAATGTTTTGGTTTGAGTTCTCCTCTTCTTTATACAACAACGGAATTGGAGGAGTGAAAGGAGGGTTCATCATTTTTTCTTGTGCTTGTCTACTTACATTTTTGGCTTCAACTAAAATGGAATGCTAAAGAGAGATTAGAAGAGATTTATATTAGTAACAATGCAAGACTTCCAGGTTTTTAATTGCTTGTCTGGTATATTTATTAGAATTATATGCTTTTCTTTCGAGAGACTTAAAGTAGATATCCTTCCTTTGATTTAGGGGTGTAAGGAAATAGGGGGTGAGAATGGCAGGTTAATCAAGAGGACAAGGTGTGTTGAACAGAGGTGTCATCGTGGGGCTGGGGCTAGGGTGAGGAGAGTGAGGCGCTCATCTAGGTGCAAAATTTTTTTAAAAACTATGTAATCGAAATGAGCAATATTGAACGCTAATATTTTTAAAAAGTCAAAGTTAATGCCAAAAATCTACGGTGAACAAAATAGCAAAAAATGTTTAAAAGGCTAGTGCCATGCCAAGCCATACTGGAGACTGAAACAAAAGGTAAAATATGTGCCCCTGGCTTAAATGGAAGTAAACACATCAATAATGCTTTGAAAATAGACTTCTTTGACTATCTCATTTTCAACTGAGAGAACTGCTACATTTGACAATTTCTTTGGACCAAGTGATAGTCTTAAATAACTTTTAATTAAGATAACGTGAATTAAAATAGTAATAAAATTCTGTTTGGGCAGAAATAAATCATTTAAACTTAATATAATGTTGAAAGTTCTAATATACCTACTTTTCAATTTTTCAACTGCTTTAATGTTCTGGGGAAAAAATTAACCGTTAAAAAATTACATAAAACCAGGGGCCAGCCCAGTGGCACAGCAGTTAGGTTCGCACGTTCCGCTTTGGCAGCCCAGGGTTTGCCGGTTCGGATCGCTGGTGCAGACTTACACAGCCCTTGTCAAGCCATTCTGTGGCAGGCATCCCACATATAAAGTAGAGGAAGATGGGCACGGATGTTAGCCCAGGGCCCGTCTTCCTTAGCAAAAAAGAGGAGGATTGGTGGCAGATGTTAGCTCAGGGCTAATTTTCCTAAAAAAAAAAAAATTACATAAAACCGTGTATACCTATATGGTATACCTATATGGTATACAAGGCTAAGGAGAGCATTTTCCCTATTATACTCTGGGAACAAAATCAATGTACAACAAATTTAACTGCATTTGGCAAGAAGGCCAATATGGATAAACCAAATCCATAGGTATATATTTTAAAATTTCATTGTATTTAATTCTGTTAATGGCCTTCACAAAGTTTTCACTGAAATTACCCCCCAAAATAGCAGAACTGGTGGCCAGCCAGTCAGTACTGTGAAGGAAGACTCATAGTTGTCTCAAAGGATAAAATTTCCGAACCGGAAAGTAATTGTTTTGTTGAGCCAGCTGTTCCTCCTGTTGAATAATGTCTATCTTCTTCACGATGGTGGAGCATTATGCCTTCTTATAATTTAAAGGCATCACACTTAAATCATGTAGATAACTTATTTTAACCATGAATTATCATGTAGATAATTTATTTTAATCTTTCAAAGATTGTCATTAAAAATATCTTCTTCCACAAAACCTTGAAGTGTTACAAGATGAACTATAATTTCTGTTTTCCTTTTATTAGGATTTGTAAAACCAGAAAAGTTCTCAGGAAATTTTCAGGGACAAGAAATCACTCTTTTCCAGTATAGTATAACAGCAGTGAATCCTATTGACTGGCAGTAGCTGGTGGCCTCAACTGTCATTCTATCCTGGTTCCTTGGAAATTATGAAACGTTAACCATACACACACACGCTCCATTCAAGAAAGCCTTTTCAGCCAGACAATTTTAGGAAAAACATATGTGGAATAGAGAATTCCATAATGAAAAATTTCAAAATGTGTGAATGTGCCTTCTATGGAAAGGCAATTCAAGACAGAGGGAGAATTTATCTCACCATGTCTTTCTGTCAACACACTTCCTGTGATTCACAACTTCTTTATAAACTTGCAAAATATTCATTTGAAGATGTTTTATCAGGCATACTGTAAGTAAAATTAATACAGTCAGCATTTTTTTCTTTTCCTCTGTCATAAATGCCTGCATATGCCAGGGCTATTAGGAGGGAGTTTATAAGAGCTAAAAATGAGTGAAATTTCACAAAAGCCCTGGACAAGTTCTAATATCCAGGGTGCTGGATTCATCTGGTGGGGAGTTTGGATCCATGTCAGCGTCTGTTTGGCGTGAGGTGCCTTTGTTCCTAGGATTCTGTGTAAGGGATGCTTTGCAGAACTGAGCGTGATTAATGTGAAAATCCTCCATAAATACAGAACTGCTGTGGCAGTGGATTCCTTTGCCAGTAGAATTAATATCATTCAAGATGGTTATGTGCTTTGAGTTCCAACAGACTGAGCTTTATCAGTTGAAGGATTGAGCCAAGGATGAAGCCAACGCAAGTTTGAAATCTCCAAGGATGTTTTTCACTGGAGTAGCTCACCGAGTGGCTGGGCTGGCCACATCCGGTGATTGAACCGGAGTTTTCCATTTATCCGCAGAACAAGTTCTGTGCTTCCGGCTGCAGTACAGGCCTGCCCACAGTACCCTGCCAGCGTGTTTACACCCTGACCTGGAGGGAACAGCTAAGGGTGAGAAAGTGATTCGCTCTCCATGTCCATCTCATGCTTATTTGGTTAGCTGAGACTGGCCATGCATGCTGTGGATGGTCCTAGGGTTTTCAGGTCTAATGGGGAACCTCTCCATTCATGGAGGCAAACCCATGTCAACTGGCAACCTATCCACTCAACAATCCTAACCTCAGTCCATTAAATTCCAAGACAGAGAGAGAGAGGGCCCTATGTGCTTTTAAACTCTTTCTCATCTAGGAAATCACTGGCTAGAGTAAATATTTTATATACATAAATACATGAATATTTTATTGCCTTTACTTGGAACACTGAACTTAAAATTGTCTTTATAGAGTTAGATCATCTCAGAGACAAATCAGAGATGACATTGGTGGCTGCTTGGCTCATTTTTCAGAGATACCCAAAAGAAGGGTTCTGGATTTGTTTCCAATAGATTTAATGATAAAGCAATGGAATGACACTAAATTTTTTAAAACTCTGAACTGCCTATGTTGTAGTGAGAGTCCTGAGGCATGAATAAAATAATTTTGTTTTGTTTATTAGTTGGTTGTCTCTTATGGAAAGACAATTCTTGGACATGGGTTCTTAGGCAAATTTGGCCACAACCTTACTGACCTCTGCTGAGAAAATAAAATGATAGATAGGAAATACTTCAAACCTTTAAAAAGGCCAACAACTCTAAATATAAAATATACCCTTTTACTATTGATTTTCAATAATATTGAATACTATTTATCAAATAAATTTGTGAAGGGTCTCAACCTCTACTGCCTCTACTGCTAGAAAGACGTGTTATTTAGCCATCTCATTTCTTTCAGTCATGTCTAGACTGTGATGATGAGAAATAAGGAGAGTTGTTAGCAGTAGCTTAGCACAGTGCCTGCCACATAATGATCTCTGTATAAACATCAACTTTTACTCTTCTCACAAGCCAAGGAGTGATTTCACATAAATGTGTTTCACAAGCTGCTTGCCATGTCTACTCAAGCTGTATCCTCTTCCATTGCCGAGACATGCTGGGTGGCTGGGAAAAGAAGGCATCACCTCTCATTGCACAGCCCCATCGGCTCGTGTCCCTGGCTGTGACTCCAGCCACCATGAGGAGGTTCATGGCCCGTGTCAACTGTGAGACATCTCATCCACTTCTGCCTCCAGGGATTAGCTTTGGCCGCCTCCTCCAGGTTCTCCCCTAATTGGGCCCCCAGCTGTGGTCACTTTGGTGGCTTGGCTTATGAGAATGAACCAGAAGAGCAGAGAAAGACAGGTTGGCCTCTCCTGCCCCTCTCTCACCTTAACATGTTCTGATCCATAACCAGACTACATTCAGTTATCTGCATCCTACTGACTGGAGCTGGCTGGGATGGGCATACTCTCCTCCTTTACTCAGCTCGGGGCCCAGCCACCTCAAGGTCAAGGCCAACACATTTGTCCCCACTGCCAGCTAGTGCTGAGCTTTTGGCCACTTTCTGTGGTTTCCCTCCTGATTTGAATCAGTAGATCCTTAGCCCACTGTCACATCTATGGATTGAGGGAGGGAGAGTAGGGTCGGTATGAGAGGGTCTCAAAATTCCCCATGCATCAGAATTACCTGGGGGGCTTTTTACAACACAGTTTGTTAGCCCCACTTCCAGAGATTCCCTTTTAGTAGGCAAAGCCAGCTTCACTGGCTGCAACTTGTACAGTTGCACAGGACCCCACACAGAAGAAGCCAGTGTTTGGCTTAATAATCTGCTGTCACCATCTTGAAATTCTTAATAATTTTCTAACTTAGGGCCCCGCTGTTCATTCTGCACTGAGCTCTCATCAGTAGGTCCAGAATGGAGCTTAAGAATTTGCATTTCCAACAAGTTCCCAGGTGATGTGGATGGTGCTGTGTCAGTACCACTGTGTGAGACTTTGCAGAGTCAGCCCCAAGAACAGAAGAAAGGAACAACGGCCCTCCACCTCCTCCTGTCTCACCTCTGCTTCATCAGATCACAGCCAGGAAAATGGAGGAAAAAATCATGTGGCAGCTTCGGTTATACATGTTATTGTTATTATTGTTCTTTGTTTTACTTTGTTTTGTTTTAACCAAACTACATGTTCTCATGAAGCACACTGCCTTTTCAATAACCCCAACAATTAATGTGGGTGTGATTTCCCCATCTGTATATCAATCTAAAAACTATTTATTGAAGCAGCTTGCAAAAATATGTAAAGTGGAATGATATTGTAGTAAGTAATTTGAGAGACTAGGGAAAGAGAAACAATGGAAAGAGTAAGAGGATGAGGTACAGTTGGGGTGTGAAACACAGAAAGGCATGCCACAAGGTTCAATACACCAACTCGAGTGGAGCCCCAGTTCCTTGGAGCCAAGGAATTGCAAAGACAGATACATTATTTATTACATGATGCATGGTTCCGTAAGGTAAAAATACCCTTGCTTGCTAGAAACCCAAATTTCCCTGGTACTGAGACTTAAGAGAAATTTCATCCATAGGGTATCTTTCTTTGTGCACATAACTCTTGGCTGAATCTTATAATATTTTGTCGAATGTATTCTCTTCTATATGTTTTGTAAGACAGATGAGCAAGACATGAGACAGAACTATTGGGGTCTCCATAAGCTAAAATATGACCTTTCCAAAACTTTCCTCCCAGTGAGAGGGGGCAGAAAAGCATTCGTAGCCTTGATAGGTATTTTGTTTTGGCTAATGAACTTTCTTGACTTTCTTTAAAACGTCCATAAAATAAGGCTTTATATACCCACTATTATTGATATAACACCATAACTTACTCTTGCTGAGTAAACATAACACATTTTCATTAATGAGTGGAAAAAATGTCAACTAAACAGAGAAAACAATTGAAATTAGCCCGGTAATATATTTTCTAGCAGTCGTCACAACATAGAACCCTGATTCTGAGCTGAGCTCTGTGCAGCTACCAGTTCAACACATTCAATTTTTCTCATTTTCATAGTAAAGTTTCCTCAACTAGAGTCGAACCCATGAAGACAGATGTCTGTCCATTGGTTTTATTTTGTGTTCCCTCCACTAGAATTAGGGGGACTTTTTCCCCTTTAATTAGATATGTAGATTGAATAGTTTTTTCTCCACTTTCCAGCAGACGTCGTAAGTTCCTTTTATTTTTCCTTCATTCGTTGGAAGCCTAATGTTTCTGGAAAATCATCCTCGTGGTTGTCCTCTGACTCTTTTCCCATAAGATTATCTGTCATCTGTTTAAAGAGGAGGCAAGGAAAGGACTTATTTATTCCATGTGTGTAAGAAATTCCCTCAGCAAAAAGTGCTCGAGCCCTTGGCTGCCTGAGTGACAGACGAGGCATGTCACAGATGCTGAGTTGCTTCCCCATGGACACTGACCCCTGCTGGAAACCACAGATGAAGCTCGAGCCCCTCTGAGTGCACTTCCTCTGTGTTGCATTCCTCTGTGTTCCATTTGGTTAGGAAAGGATCGCTTAGGCATGTGTTTACCTTCTTTAAGGTAACAGAGGATTTGTTTTGAAAAATTAAACCAAAAGAAAGCAAAGAGAAGTGAAGTAGGGGGGAAAACAGAAGCAGGTTCTGGAACTTTTAATCAACCTATGATCATTTCCCTTTAAGATGTTGTCAGGGCCACTGTTTTGAGGAAGGTAGAAAATACAGATGTTCCCAGGTAAGACTTCGAACACTCTCTTCATGTTCCTAATGGTCTCGTTTTCCTGTTCCACTCACGTTTTCACTGTTATCTCTGTTGCTGTGACAACTCATACACATGTAAAACGTAATGGATATGCTAATTAGTATGTCATATCAACTTGTAAAAGCACTAGTGCCTTGTAGAATCATCTTGGGTATATTTAAATACAATGGACTCTAGTGGTGGTCATATATTTATCTTTTCAGCCATTTTATACATGAAACAATTATTCCCACCAGTAGCAGCATCATTAACATCATCGTCTTCGTCGTCACAGGAAGGATGGGTTCACTTACACTGCGTATTTGGGTGGGAGGAGAAAAGTTGTCCATAAAGTCGTAATGAACTTCATGTAAAGTTGCAATCAGTTTTTATCTGAATTATTTTTAATTCAAGATATTAAGGAAAGTAAAAGAGTTATCTACCAGTTTTTCCTTACTTAACAGATAGTGAGCATCAGACTTCAATTTTAAGATGGGAACAGGGATTAAACCAACAGGCATTTCAGCGATGCACTTTGGAAAATACAGGGATCCATCTCTTGTTTCATCCACCCTCCCCGCCTTCGCCGTGACGTTGCCTGTAACATCTGTTGGGTTTTACTGCCCTCTGCTGGCCATTTCCTGGAAAAGCTTTCACCTTATTGATGTAGAAGTCTTGGAACGTTGCTCAAAAGGTCTTTTTGTTTCAGCCTCTGTGTCCTTGCATTCTCCTCCTGTCATTTGTGTAACGGTTGTATTGTTTGAATCTGATCACTATTGTTAATATACTCACGCACCTGTAATTGTCTCCTTGTGCCAGAAGCCCTGACATGCTGCGGTCGGAAGTTTCCTTTTCCATGGGAGGAAGGCACTCATCCACAGACTCCAACAAGGCCTCCAGCGGAGACCTCTCCCCTTATGACAACAACTCCCCAGTGCTATCTGAGCGCTCCCTGCTGGCTATGCAAGAGGACGCGGCCTCGGGGGGCTCAGAGAAGGTTTACAAAGGGCCAGAACAGTATGTGCTGGTGGGCCACTTGCCATCGTCAAAGTCAAGGGAGAGTTCTCCTAGACCAAGGCTTGGGAAAGGTAACGAGCCTGACCAGTGCTGGCCAAATCAGTGACTCTGATTGCATGTGGCATGGAGTGGGCACTTTGGACCTTCTCTCCATCCCTTCCTTGTTTTACATCTCTGTAATTCATTGAGCATTTACTGTGTACCTGCTGTAGACCTACTCTAGGAAGAGGAAGGTGTGATGAGCCTAGTTGTCAGCTTGGAGGGTCCCTGCAGACTCAGATATCTGGGGAGCAGTTTCATGCTCAGAAAGCCACTGGTATTCCCAGGTGACTCTTTTCCCTCCAGCACCTGAAGAACTTTGTGTATCCTGGCCAGTGAATTTGGGTGTATATTTGCTAGTCACCCAATTGTTGCTGTTACTTTCATAAAAAGAATAAGCTGAACCTACTATATAATGAGATACCGTGTTCCAAAGAGGTCTCCATGGGAGATTAAGATTTTTAGGCAAAATAAGGGCTTCATGGTCAAATACATCCGGGAAATGCTGGGTTAACCAAGCTAATGGTTTCTCTACTGTACAATTTCTCAAACTCTTTAAAGTGCTAATGGGCACCATGAATTTCCACAATGGGAGGGAGGGTGTGATTTGCAGTTTTTACCAAATCTATTTGACCACCGAATGTTTGGTTCTGTTCTTTCCCTCCACGGAGTAATTCCTCAAGGCAAGGACTCAGCGAGACACTAAGTAATAATTGGAAGACATAGTAAAAATTCTTGCTATTTTATCTTAAATTTGTAATTTAAACCCAAGAACCACTGTTAAAAGGCTCTTTTTTTTTTTTTGGTGTTTTTAAATCACGACGTGTTTATTTTTATTTTACAAATATCCATGTCAAAAAATAATTTTAAAAATTTACAATGAAAACAGTAATCCATGCTCCCACCAGGCACAAAATTTATTTGTTAAATGTGAAACTTTATTTTTCCTAGTCCTTGTCCCTACATAATTTTATGTATTTGTTTTCATAATATAGCTGCTTTTGAGCTAAGCTTATTTTACTTAAAATCATATCCTTAAGCATTTTCCATTTTGCTGACATTTTTCGTGACCAGGATATAGTCCCATTAAACTGATGTATCATAGATCTTTAGCTATTCTCTTTCTGATATATATAAATGAGCTATAATTTTTGCTCTTTAAATTAGTGACACATTTTCTATATTTAATATTCTCTGCAGCAACAACAAAAGCAATCTGAAGAGAATTTTGCTATTCTGAAAGGTGTGGCATAGTGGGTTTCTAAATACAGATTCAAAGAGAGATTTTTAGACAAGTTCACACCAGGAAAGCTTAATTCTTTTCTCCCGGGGTCAGTGTCTTTGCTTCACAGTTTTTTCACAGGTGGGTTAAGATACATATTAGCTCTAATTTATTAGCAGATAGACTAAGGCAAACGTTAGCTCTTTCCATCTCTTCAGCATCTTGGCAAACTCTGACACTGTGGCTCTTAATTTTGCACCCCCTCCCCCCCGCAGTGGACATGTGACAATGTCTGGAGGCATTTTTGCTTGTCACAACTTGGGAGGGGTGCTACTGGCATCTAGTGGGAGGGACTGGGGATGCTGTGCAACATCCCACAGTGCACAGCACACCCCACCACAAAGGATGATCCAGCCGCAAATGTCAATAGTACCGAGGTTGACCAACCCTGTCTAACCTGTGGCTCTCTCCTTGGAAATAACCCTGAAGGAACTAGAAGCAAGCAGTGTTAATAGCCAATGACAACAACACTAGATTTAGAGTCCGTACACTGCTCTGCCACTTTCAACCTGCAGGATATTAAGCAAGTGATTGAACTTTTCAGAGCCCCATTTCCTCCTCCCGTGAAAACCAAGGAAGATAGCAGTATTAATTCATAGGGTTTAATTAGCTAATCCATGTAAAGTCCTTAATAGAAAACTTGGCACGTATTAAGTGCTCGATAATAGTTGCTATGTAACGCTGTGTGCATTTCTCACCTACTCCTTTCACTACTTGCCACATCTGTATGGACTCAAGTGCATCTCCTTGGAATTAAATGGGAGAATGCATAAGAACTGCTGAGCACAGGGAAGCACCCAGTAGACATTTGCTTCTAGAAGTAGTCATTATAATCACATCACAGGATTGTAGTGAGGATTAAATGAGATGGTGAAAATGCCTAATATAGTGCCTTACTCTGTAAATATTTACAGATAGACTAAGGGCATATATGAACGAATACATGCAGGAATGAGTCTGTTGATGCCAATAGCTGAGTATTCCTGAGGATAGTTTAGAAACTATAGCTAGTGCTCCTCTCTCTCTATGTTAATGTGCTTGGAGCCTAGAAGGCTGTTGTTACTCATCACCATTGTATTCATTTCCTATCATTGCTGTAACAAATGACCACAAACTCAGTGGTTTAAAACAACACACAAATTTATTAGCTTATACTTCTTGATGTCAGAAGTCTAAAAAGGGTCCACAGGACTGCGTTCCCTCCTGGAGACTCTAGGAAACAATCTGTTTCCTTGCCTTTTCCAGCTTCTAGAGGCTGCCTACATTCTTTGGCTCACGCCCCCTTCACCCATCTTCAAAGCTAGCAACGTAGCATCTTCTCCCCTGCCTCCCTCTTGTAAGGATCCTTATGGTGGGGCTGGCCAGTGGCTCAGCGGTTAAGTTCACACGTTCCACTTTGGCGGCCTGGGGTTCGGCGGTTCAGATCCAGGGTGTGGACATGGCACTGCTTGGCAAGCCATGCTGTGGTAGCCATCCCACATATAAAGTAGTGGAAGATGGGCACGGATGGTAGCTCAGGGCCAGTCTTCCTCAGCAAAAAGAGGAGGTTTGGCAGTGGATGTTAGCTCAGGGCTAATCTTCCTCAAAAAACAAAAAAGAATCCTTATGGTTACATCAGGCCCACTCAGTCTCCTGATCACAAAATCAATAACTTAATCACCCCTGCAAAGTACCTTTTGAATATAACATCTTTACAGTTCTGGGGATTAGGACATAGACATCTTTGGAGAGCCCTTATTCTGTCTACCACAACCAGATATAGAAAGAGCCTTTTCGTAAATTCCAAATGGAATAAGTCTCCTGAGCGGCAGCTCTGCATTATATTCTGTCTTGTATTCACCATAATCTCAAATACAGTACTTTGCATAGAAGAAATATTATAAAATATTTCTTTATTGATTTTTGCCCTTCAATCTTCATTGTGAGTTACCTACCTTTTTTATACGCTTGTTCCTAGATATGTCAGAGGAGCCTTTCAATATCTGGGGAACTTGGCATTCAACATTAAAAAGTGGACCCAAAGACCCAGGAATGACAGGTAAAGTATTATTTTTAAAACACTATTTATTGCATTTACTTTTAAAATTAATTCTCTTTAATTTTTGCCTATCATCATATTGCATGCTTGTCAAATATTACTGAAAATGCAGCATTTCACTGTACTGTCCTTGTCACTTTATCTCATCAGTATAGCAAATCGCTGGGTTTGCACTTTTGCTAATTTAAAAAACAAAATTGTATTTATTATTTTCATTTGCATTTCTTTCTCACCATTATTTTTCAGTTTTTCTATTAATTAACTGAATTTCCCCCATCAAATTGTCATTTATGTCACTGATTATTTATGCATGCTAGTGTCTTTTGAACTGATTCTTATGAACTCTTCATATAATAAAGACATCAACCCTTTGTCCATATTGTTTGCCACTGATATTATCCCCTGCGTTTTTCCCCCCTTTGGACATCTGAAGTTTTAATTTTTTGTTTTACATAATTAAGTCTATCACTATCACTTTTTCTGAATTCTTTCACCAAATTAATCTTTACTTAAGTATCAGTCATCTATAACACTTTTCCGTAGTATTTCATTGTTTAAACCCTTAATTCTTTATTTTTTTTTCTTCCCCAAAGCCCCAGTACATAGTTGTATATTGTAGTTGTAAGTCCTTCTAGTTCTTCTATGTGAGCCACCACCACAGCATGGCTACTGACAGACAAGAGGTGTGGTTCCATGCCCAGGAACCAAACCAGGGCCACTGAAGCAGAGCGTGCCGAACTTTAACTGCTAGGCTATCAGAGCTGCCTCTAAACCCTTAATTCTCTAATCCATCTGGAGTATATGTTGATATATAGCATGAAATGTGTAAATTGTTTTGTTTTATTGTTCCAAATGTTTATGTATATATATGTGAAAGTGTATGTGTGTGTGTGTATATATAGTCCCTTTTCTCATTGTTTTGTGACACCTCCCATATTATTTTTTAAATCACAGTGCATCAGTGCATTTTTAATTAATGCCTCTAATCCAGCTGACTTTAGTACTGATCCATTATCTAACCACATCTCTTTGTAGCCTATGAAATGCTTTACTGCATTTTCTCCCAAGAATAAACTGTTCCAAGATGTTCTGCTCCATTTTCCTTCTGCTGTTTCAACTCTGATCTGTCTCTGTGTAAATGCTCATATCTCCTCCTCCCCGATAAAAATGATCTTGTTCTCTTTCCCCACCTACTTTTTAAGAAGCGAGAGAACAGGGCAGATCCATAGGAAAGTAGAAGTCTGGGGAGATGAGCCCCAAGAACTCCTCATTTGCTTGTGAAATGTACTGTTTCACTCTCCCTTCACTTTCCTGAAGAAAGTTGTATCAGTTAGGGAAGGCTAACTGCTGTAACGAACACCCTCTCAATGTCAGTGCCTTAACCTGTCACATGTTGATTTCTCCCTCACATCACAATCCACTGTGGATTATGCAGGGGAAGGAAAGATGGCAGTGCTCTGTTTCACATAGTCATTCAGAGGCCCAGGTTCCATCTAGCTGGGGTCTCCCCCATCCTCAGAGGCCTTGGAGTCTTCCAGGGTCTCTACATCTCAGGCTGGTAGTTGAGCAAAGGGAGAGAGCAAGGAAGACGAGGGATGCATTTGTTTTTTATTAGACCAGGCCTAGAAATGGCTCATATCACATCTCTCCACATTCATTGCTCAGACCTCATTTAGGTGGCCCTCCTGACTGCAAGGGAGGCTTGGAAATATCATCCAGAAAGGAAAGGGGAAGATTTGGTGAACAGCGAGCCAGTCCTTCCCACAATGGCGGTGGTAGAATATACACAGTGGCTGCTGTCTTCATTATCTTCTGCCATCAAATGGGCCATTTTAGATTCAATTCATTTATTCCTAAAAGCTTTTCTTAACCTGAAAAAACATTATAATTTTTGTCTCCTCTGGACTGCAAACTGCGCTAAACAAGAGAACGCTTCCTTCACCTTCTAGGTTCAGAAAAGTTTTCATAGCCATGTAGAGGGGACATTTCCTGAGACAGAAATTAGTGACAACACATTTAATAACACTATTTAATCTAGTCTGACAGCTAACCTGTCAGAGTCTAGGCATCTGTACTTGGAGCTACTATATGAATTGTGCCAATAATCAAAAAGTGTTTGTCATTTCTTTTACTCAGAAGTTTTTTTCTTCAGGCAGTGGCAGCTAAGATTATCCTGTGCTTTTTCAATTTTCAAAGTTGGCAGTGGGGAGGAAATAACAGGACATCCCAACAGGGTTTCTACAGGCTAATTCCATTTCTTTTGCTTTTCTCTATCTCCTAGGTTCCTATGGAGACATTTTTGAAAGCAGCTCCCTGCGACCGGGGCCATGCTCCCTTTCTCAAGGGAACCTGTCCCCAAATTGGCCTCGGTGGCAAGGGAGCCCCACAGAACTGGACAGTGGTACGCAGGTCATTCGGAGGACTCAGACCACAGCCACCATCGTGGAGTGCAGGGCCCACCCTCCTGTGTCCCGCGTCTGCAACACATCCCACATCCAGGGTGGCAGCAGGAGAGCCAAGCTGGCCACGCCAAGGGCGGAGCAGTATTTGACTCTCAGCAGTGCCGAAGACCTCACCGAGGGCCAGCTGGATGTGGCCTGGCCGCAGAGCCGAGCCAAGCCTTTGCACCAGAGACCTCAAGAGAGCGCGAGGCATGACAAGAGGCCTCCTCCTCCTTATCCTGGTCCAGGGAAGCAAGCTTTAGTGTCGTCCCACCAGCCTGCAGAGTCACAATTGTGGAGGCCTCAGAGACCAGAAGAAGTCTCCGGAACAGCTTTGCAAGAGGGAAGCCAAACAGCTGAGCGAGAGCATCAGGCTGCCCAGCAAAAACGGAGCAGCGCCTACTCCAGTCCGACCAGTGATCAAAACAGTAAGACCTTGGGGGAACCCAACTGGCTCGACTGGCAGAGAGAGCGGTGGCAAATCTGGGAGCTCTTATCAACCGACAACCCTGATGCCCTCCCGGAAACACTGGTATGAGCCCACCCAAGCTCAAGCCCTCACATCCCAAACAGCCTTCTTCCACTCAGTAGGGAAAAAAGTTGTTGGACAATTGGACACTTACTTATTGTTTTTCTTTTACACTTTTAAAAAATAACACAAGAGAAACTCAGTTCACTTAAAGTTATAGAGCACTAACTAGTACCCTTGCCATTTATAAGGTTCTATTGTATAGCCAGCCTTAGGAAAAAACAAAAACATAAACAGATAGCCGTATCTGATCTAAAAAGTACTCACATTGGCTCTGTATAAGATAAAACTCTTGCTTTGGTATAGCTTAATTGTATTTATGTGTCTTCAGTTTTGACTATTGTGTATTCTGTAACAGATTATGTATGATAATCGTATATGATATATTCACAGAAAACAAGAGGAACAATTTTTTTAATCACTTCACTTATACTAAGCAATGAGATTCTATAGAATGTTCTAGAATATGCACAAGCAGGTTTCTGTGCTTTTTCCCATAGCTTTTTAACTAGGGACAGCCCTTCCTTCAATGCCTAAGAAAAACACTAACAAAACAAAATAAAACAGACTATGAGAAGCCATATTTTTATATAGTAGTGAGATACAAAAGTCACTGAATGTCACAGAATGCTTTTTCATATTGAATGTGTTTTAAGGAAAATATTAAATTTGATACATAATGGAATATATTTTTAGAATCTGTTTAGAAAGGATTCAGTTAATCAGACAAGAGAAAGGCCGTGCCTAACAAAGAAAGAATAATTAAGAAGTTGTCCTTCCCATTTTAGGTCAAATTCAATTTTATATAGACCGTATATAATATATATTTATAATGTATAATTTTTATGTATTTTTCAAAACTACAAACTGGAATCCAACTATAAAGTGTTTAAGAATCTAAATAGAGTCTTGAAATTACAGAACATGGTTTTTCCTTTTGCCCCATAATCAGTATTAACCAAATTATACGCAATGCTTTGTAAAGTAAATCATATTTGGAAAAAAACCACAGCTTTGTATTTACATCATGCCAAAGGCTGAGAAAATGTCTTCTTTGGTAATTTTTTGTGTATTGTAAAATGCTCCTACTGTACTTCAGTAGTTTCAAGTTTTTCAACTGCAAGGCCATTTTCGACCAGCAGGTGGCGATTCGCTTCAGTATTTTATGAGATTTTTTTTCACTTCATAAGGGAATGTGTATTATAGAAAAAGAATTTTTTTATAAAACATGCTACTCTTAATGTTGGCGATGATATTTTCAGTGGTGTTTCTTAAAGTTCTATCTTGTGCCATGATGAATAAAAAGTTAAGCAAAGGCCTTGTTCGCTGGCATTAAATCTAATGAGTGAACTCGCACCCCATTCCAGACATACACTTCACTATCCTCAAGCCCAGGTGTGGTAAATAATGGCAATACTATACATACACAGCTAAAGCGCTAGTAAAAAATAGATGGCTTGGGGACATCACCCTAGTGACACTGACGCATTTAGAAATTCATGATAATCATTTGTTGGAAGTGAAGGCTGAGTGTCACTCAGTTGAAACAGTTAATGAGGAAGTGGTTTGCTACAGGACGGGAACGCAGGTTTCCTACCTGCTGGACAGCTGTTGCCCAACACAATCCCTGTCAGTTACATCTGCCCTGTCGGACTTAGACGCTTCGTTTGCTTCAGGGCCAAAATAGTGAAGTCTAGAAGTGGTATCGGGCGTTTCTTCTTGGAAGAATGATTGCGATATCTTCATGCTCTGCCATTGGGTCCATCACTTTTGCCACCAGCTAGAACTCGGGAAGGATTTGCCTGCAGGCTTCCAGATCTTCCTGGCTGCCCACATGCAGCCAAAAGTTGTAAACAAGACTCAGAGCAAACTCTACTTGATTGTGGATCGCAAGTTGCTTTTCTGTGCCACCCACTCTCTTCCTACTCCTGCTGGCCCTGAGTTTTCTTGGCTTTGAATTTGACCCTAGTCTGGCCAGTTCTTTCCCTCCTTTCTGGACTGGACTGCCTGATATATGGGACCCCCTTCCCACCAGATTCTTGCTGTAACAGTTCTATTTTTTAAAACTTCCAGACCAAATGGCCCTGAGGTTGATGTCTGTGTCACAAAAGGTAACTAAAGGTATGTCCGTCCTTTAATAGTCAGACCTAGAATAGTTAGTCCAGAAAACAGGGCTCAGAATACTTTTTAAATAATTAAATCTTGTGTGTGTGCACGCACATGCATGCATGTGCACATGTGTGTGGGTAATAAGCAATATTCACTCTCCCTTTCTCTTTGTATGGTTTAAGCCCAGTAGCCATATCTTTAGCTTAGTGAGTGAAAGCTTGTTTCTTAGATGCCTTTATCACATTGAAAATAAGCTGTTTTAAAACACACACACGAGACCCAAAGACCTGAGTGGAAATTGAAGTCATTTCTAACACCTTGTAAATGACATAATACCTGACAAGAAAAAAATAAACTCTTTCAAGTTGGACAAAGCCATTTAACAAGCTGTTCAAGTCACTCATTCCTGTGAGCAAAGAGAGCCTACAAGCAAGAAAAAAGGTACAACATGCTGCAGATGTCTCCGCATTTATGAATACTCAATCATTGTTTTTATGTCTCTGGCAATGAGGCCAGAATGATGATGGCAGAAATGAGCAAATATGAATTTGTCTTGATCCATCTAAGTAGCTATTAACATACGTTTGTTGTGGTTTTGTATAGAAAAAAATATCATACCAATGGAGTTTGTGCAAATTGAGGAAATTTCTAGATAAGTCCAGCTTGCTTCTTTTCTTATGCACATTTTAATACACATCTGCTTGGCAGAGAAACAGCATTGGGATTAAATATAAGGAGACATCAGAACAAAGTCCAGGCCTGTGGTGTATGTTGTCTGATAAGCAAACTGCAGGAGGTGGACTCTGCTGAACTGAAAGGAAAGGAAATGACTAAAGAAAAGTCACACAGAGATTAAAACAGGACATCTTGACTGGACAGAATTTTAAAATAGGACTAAATCAGCAGCAAATGTTAAGAGAAAACATACAAACCAAAGGGCAATTCCAATAAAGGTTGGAATTCTCCAGAACAATCAAGGTGATGGATGGTGTCATGGAGATGTTGAACTGCAGATGGTGGTCTCTGGGGTGTGGATCCCTTGCCTGGCGTGGCCTGCAATTCACCAAGGCACATGCAGCGCCAGCCCCAACTGAAGGCCCCCAGGAGGTCACAGAAGGGTCAGAAGATTCTCTAAACTCAATTCAGTCAACATCTGTTCAGCTTAAGTGACCAACTTGTCCCAGTTGACTGGGACATCCCGAGTTTAGAAATAAAAGCGCCATGGGGCACAAGGCACGCTTATTAGCCAGCAGCAAGGAGAGAGGCAGGATGGGGCTATGGAGCACTCTACCTCGCACCTCCCAAGTAGAGTTACCAGGCAAGACATAGGACACGCAGTTCAATTGTCAGATAAATGACTGATCATGTTTTAGTATAAGTACATCCTGTGCAATATCTGAGATATACTGGAAAAAGATTCCTTATCCCAGATACTGCACAGGACATACTTATATTAAAAAGGGACTCATGGTTTATCTGACATTAAAATTGAACTGGGTATCTATTTGCTAAGTCTGTCCCCTAATCTCCAGCCTTGATATCCCACTCGGTCCCCAATGGCTTGCTTGGCATCTTCACCGAATGACCCACAGTGCTTCAGCAGCCCTGGAGGACCAGCTGCACGCCTCCACTTCTCTGTGGAGCCCCGTTCTCTCCAGCCCCCACCCACCTGTTCCTACAGCGTGTCTCAGCCACAGCCTCCCTGGGATCCCAGTCTTACTGACTCTCTCACACATGTCTCCTGGGTGTCCACCCTCACTCGACTTAGTTCGGGCCCTTACCCTCCCCATCTTGGGTCACTGCAGCAGCCTTCCATCTCATTCCTCGCCCCTCCTCCACACCATCACCACTTACAGCTCAGAAACACACATCTTGTCCTATAGGCACATCCCTGCTTTAAAACTACGGATGCCTTCCGCTCCCTCTGGCCTACAGGACACGGTCCACACTCCTTCACAATAACATCAAAATCCGCAGTCCAGTCTCAGTTTACCTTCCACCTTTCACCTTTCCACCTTTCACCTTTCATCTCATGCTCTGGTCACATACAGAAAACTCCCCATTCCCACATACAGAACATACTTTCACACTTCTGTTCCAAGGGCCTCGAATGCTCTCCCCTGCTTTTCCTATTCAAGCAAATGTTATTTTCCTTGTAAAATTAACTTGAATCTTCCTTTCCCACAATTACACTGAATCAAAACTTATTCAGGCACTTGGCACATGTGGCTGTGTTATCAAGCATTGCTGTGCATTATGGGTACTACTATATATTTTATCTCGAGGTCATTCTCACTGTGTCCCTGACGGCAGGGACTATGTCCTCAGGAATGGGCAAAGACCCAACATATAGTTGGCGTTTGATAAATGTTGGCTGAATGTATGCATATAAATATGATCAAGCAGTTTACCACGCAGTGGAGAAAAAATACAAGACCGTCAACTTCCCAGCAAATCCAGAGATAGGGGTATATTTTCCAAATAAAAAAGTTTTTGAAGAAAGGAGGAGACAGTCTGAGGAGATGCTGATGGCAAGCACAGAGACCCTGTCTCTTAACCAGCCATGCCCTGCAAAGTCACCCAGCTCTGTACTGCAGGGGACAGAGAGAGTGGGTGACTTGTAATGCATTTCCTTTCCATTCTTTGTGTGTGTGTGTGTGTGTGTGTGTGTGTGTGTGTGAGGAAGATTGGCGCTGAGCTAACATCTATGCCAATCTTCCTCTATTTTATGTGGGATGTCACCACAGCATGCCTTGTTGAGAGGTGCTAGGTCCTTGCCCGGGATCCAAACCTGTGAACCCCGGACTACCAAAGCAGTGCATGCCAACTTAACCACTATGCCACCAGGCCGGCCCCTCCCTTTCCATTCTTAAGAGTGAAACTTTAATAGTAAACGTGGGAGATAAATGTATACCTCCATACTCCCTGGTTGGTGCTCAATAAATACTTAATGATTGAAAAAACAATGACCTTTCAAAGTGTGGGCTTCCAGGTCAGAGAGAACAGGGTTTGACTCCTGGCTTTATCATTCATTAGTTGGGGGACCTCATGCCAGTTAGTTTAACTCACTGACTCTTCATGTTGCCAGAGTAGTTGAGACATAATAACACCCAACTCCCAGGATTGTTCTGAGGGTTAAATGAGAAAGAACCTAGAGTAGCGCCAGCCATACAACAAATATGCAGTAACTGGCAGTGTAATTGGGTTTTGTGCGAGATCATTTTAGAAGAAACAAATTTGGACTCTCTGCTCCAAAGTGCAGGTACTATTATTAGCTCACGTTTATTATCAACATCTGCTCTAGTCTAAGTGTTTTACCCATTACTCAACCCCCACGAGCAGTAGACAGGAACCATGACTATCCTCATTTTCCAGAGGGCACAAATGACAGAGGGACAACAAATGAGTAGCCCAAGGTCATACAGCTATAAGGTGACAGAACCAGGATTCGGTGGCAGGCCATCCAACTGTGCCAACCTGCCATCTGGATAATTCAGAGTGGAGTGAACAAAGCTCTGTGGTTCTTGGAGCCCTGGGTCTCTCTCATGAAGGAAAGGGGCTCAGCCGGGCCTTCCCCAGGGGAGGAGCTCCTGCCTCCAGGATGACCACAGCTTCATGGGAGCGCTTGGGGGCCCCAGCTCCCCTGCCTACTTCCCATTGAAGAGAAATGGAAGCTAAAATTAATAAAGGCCCAAAGTAAGTTTGATTTCTGGGGAGTTTTGGATAGCAAAGCCATGGGGGAAAATGGGTGTGATTTAGTAATTGAAATTTCCTAGTTGAATTATAATTAATAATTATATCATTTACATATCAATTAATTATAATTACTTGCACTTAATTATAGTCTAGCGTTGTCTTCAGACTTTGCTTTGTTCAAACAGCTACAATAGCCATGTGCTGACTTCATGAGATCAATGGATTGGTTGATGGATTCATCCAATCATCTATCCAACCAATATTTACAAGGGGCTTCAGTGATGGGCTCCAGGGTTATAAGTACAGATAAGACAAGTCCAGATCTGCCTGTGAGGCCTCCTCAGCTAATAAAATGCTCACTCCTACGACCTATGCTGTGAGAACGGCAGCAGACGCAGCCAAGTGCCACACACAAAGGCAGCAAATATCCCAGTGGCTGGTACATGGTAGGCAATCTGTAAATTGTTGAATAAATGAATCAATAGATGAATCTCCCCCTTTCTCTCTCCCTTCATCCACCCATCTGCCCATACACCCACCCACCCATCCACCTATTTCCTCCCATATTCTTCTTCCTTTCTGTGTTTCTATTTCTGCCATATTTTTAGTCTTCTTAGTTCCAAGTCACCATTTCTCTGGTATTACTTTTTAATGTGTCTGGTTCTCTTGCCTAGTTCCAAAATTAAAATATAATATTGGGCAAATGAATGGAAAAGGAGGACAGAAGCTTCCGATGTCCACTAGGGGCGGCAAAGCTATTTCTTGTTGCCATACAAACAAGATGCCTGCATTTGCTTAGAGGGTGTAGAGGAGGAAAAAAACCTTTCCCCCTACCCTCTTAAGTTTATTACCTGGGGCCTGGGAATTAGACTGACAAAAGACAGCTTAACAAGAGAAAAGGGTTTATTTCATATGCATAATGGGAGCCAACAAAAGAAGTAGCTGGATTCTTAAATGGTTAAAGTTAAAAGTTTATAATTCTAACTTCGTAGAAAAAAGGGAAGCTGGAGAAACAGCTTCTACGAGAAAAACAAATAGGTTTATTTAAGAAAGACAAATGGGTTTTTAGCAGAACAGACAGGAGATAAGAAAGCTTGTGATAGTATTTGTCTATACAGGTATGAGTGGTTTTTCCGTCTCCTTCAGGACCATAAAACTCCTCCAGAGAGGGAATTTATGGTAGTTTCATTTCCCAGAAGTTGCTGCTTTTAGTCAGATAAGGGAAGCTCTGAGAAGGCTTTCTTTGGCATCTGTTGAATCTCAAATGTCTTGGGCTTAAAATAGTCTTTAAGCCAACTCTGGGGTTCTGAGTGGGTCTCTGCAAGGGTAAAATGAATTAGAGAAGGAATTAGAAACATGCTTCTTCCTGCAGGAAAGAAACATAGCAAGTTGGTGTTCAGCGCCTTCTTGAAGTTCAATCATTTCACTTGGTCCAAGATCAAGCGTCTGGGTCCAGGGTCTGGTTGGGAAAGTCAGTCACGAGAGGGGCATTTGCAGGAGGTGAGCCTGGTGTCTTGCCCTCCCTCTCACTTCCCACCAAGAGACTTCCATCAGCAGCTCTGCCATCTGTGGAGGAGCAGATGCCATTGTGGCCACGAGCACATCCGAGCTTGGCAGAAGGGTGAAGGCTCCTTAGGGACTAAGCCGGTGCCGACTTGCAATATCGCTGCTGAGCAAAGCACGCAAACGAGGACAGTGGAGCAGTTCAGCAGTGACAGAGCTCAGACGCCAGAGGGGCAAGCTGGCTTGGCCCTGAGTGAAGTTTTTCATGACCGTTCTGCAAATGCGAATGTTATGGGTTGAACTGTGTCCACCAAAAAAATATTAAAGTCCTAAGCCCCAGTACCTGTGAATGTGACCTTATTTGGAAATAGGGTCTTTGCAAACGATCAAGTTAAGATGAGGTCACTAGGGTGGGCCCTAATCCAATATGACTGGTGTCCTAATGAAAAGGGGAAATTTGCCCCGTGGCCGAGTGGTTAAGTTCACGCGCTCCGTTTCAGTGGCCCAGGGTTTCGCCGGTTCAGATCCTGGGCGTGGACATGGCACCGCTCATCAGGCCATGTTGAGGCGGAGTCCCACATGCCACAACTAGAAGTACCCACAACCAAAAAAAAAAGAAAAGGGGAAATTTGGATTCAGAGTCAGACATGCAGCCGGGGACAGCACCATGTGAAGATTGGTGTTCTACTCCCACAAGCTAAGGAACTACCAGAGGCTCAGAGAGAGGCCTGGAGCAGGTTCTTCCCTGGCGCCTTTAGAGGGCGCCTGGCTCTACATTTTGATCTTACTTGTAGCTTCCAGAACTGTGAGAGAATAAATTTCTATTGTTTAAATCACTCAGTTTGTGGCACTTTGTTATGCCCTAGCACAGTAATAGGGTGAGCAAAGTTCAAGTAGCAGAGACGACCCAGACACCTCTGCAGCTCAAGTGAGTGGCCCCCATGAAAGCATTTTCCTTTTGAGACCATGATTGACATAGAAGAACACAGAATTAAGAGGGGTTTTCCGTGACCCACTTGGGGAGCCATTGTCTTCACCCCACTGTCATCGCCTACAGAAGTTATGTGAGCAGATGAACTTTCAAAGGAAAGGTGTTCATTATTAAAACAAAACGAAAGTGTGATTATGCAACATTCAGAACCGAGGGGAGCAGGAGGACTTTAAGGAAGAAATGGGAATAAGCAAAATTGGAAAAATGGCATCTACATTTAAGATTTGCTTTCACATTTCCTACGTGGACTTTGACCCACAGCTATGTAAATATGTGGCAGTTGTAAATGCATCACAGAGATGGTGGTGGGTGGAAGTACAAAGGATTTAAAGGAGGAGAGAGAGGAAAGCGAAGTTCAAACCACAGTCCCCGGAGCAGCAGCAGCAGCAGCGTCTCCTGGGACCTCCTGTGAGGAGTGCAAATTCTTGCCCCTTGAACCTACTGAATCAGGAACTCTGGGGGTTGGGCCCAGCAATCTGTGTTTTCACAAGCCCTCCAGGGGATTCTGATCTACACAAAAATTTGAAAAGCATCAAGCTACAGAAACCACAAAAAAGAGAGGTGGAGGGCGGAAACGCTGCTCTAATGCACTACTTTGCCTGAACAATATCAAATCATATTTTTTTAAAAGTCAGATGAAACAGGAAATCATAAATTGATTACGTGCTGCATTTTCACTGAAAACACATAAACATACATCCTTTGCCAGTCTTTCAACATGGAGCCAATTTCTTTACAGCAAATTTAAGAAGCCACTGCAAAGAAGTGAATTAATAATTACTTTGGATTCTTACAATATTTTCCCCTTTCCAGTTTCATTGTAATATTTTCAGTGGTTCTCCTTTAAAGCCTTCTTAATCATTCATTAGACTTGCATTTATATTTATTCATTTTATATTGCATTGTCTTTTGTTCGGCTTAATTAAAATAATTAAGTTACTGGCTGTTAGTAAACTGACTACTCGGTTGATAGGAGCAGAGTGGGGATCTTTTAGTTGTAGCGATCAGCCAGCACATCTTTTTTAAATAGCTTTATTGAGCTATAATTACATATGATACAATTCATCCATTTAAAGTGTACAATTCATTGGTTGCTAGTATAGTCACAGGGTTGTGCAACCATCAACTTTAGAACATTTTCATCACCCCTGAAAGAAACCCCTACACACATTAACACTCACTCCCCATCTCCCCCTCACCTCAGCTGTGGCAACCACTGGTCTACTTTTTGCCTCCGTAGATTTGCCTATTCTGGACATTGTTATAAATGGAATCGTACAATATATAGTCTGTTGTATTTGGCTTCTTTCACTTAGCATAATATTTTGAAGATTCATCCACATTGTAGTGTGTGTCGATACTCCATTCCTTTTTACAGCTGAACAATATTCCATCGTAAAGATATACTACAATTTGTTTATCCGTTTGTCAGTTGATGGACATTTGGGTCGTTTCTAAGCCAATACATTTTATGGAAGGAAAGTAAAGCACTGGTTAACTAGGAATTAGCTGAAGTGTAGATCTTTTAAGAGTGTGTCTACTAATGTTCTTTATGTAAAAACTAGTTTGAAGTTCACTTTTAAATCACATTATTTTCCCTTAGCTTAAAAATTCTCAGCCTAAAACATGGCACGACCCAGTCCATCTGAAAGTGAGAGAAATAGGCCACAGAAAACCTAGAATTCTGATCTGAAAGGAACCTTTAAGATAACCTGAGGAAAGTGAGGCTTCTAGCCCTAAAGCGATTGTCCAAAATCCCTTAGCTAATGCAGAGAACCATCACAGAAGTGAAGACTCCAGTCCTGCCCTCTGCCGTTACATTAGCCACCGTCCCCAGATTTGAAACCCTGGTCTAAGAAAGGGGCCCACATGAAGGAAACATACCTTAATGAAACAATGGCCAAGGATGAGATTTTTAAATTAATAGTGAAATACTCCTCTAGTGGGCACTGCAGTTTACTGCGAATAATTCCTCTGGGTTAATCTAAACATGAGGTACTCTCCTGGGAATTTAAAAGGGGAGCGCGTGGCTGGACACAGGCCTAACATTAAATTGGCCCAATTAGATTGATGAGAAACCTTATTTTCCATGGTTGTGGGAGACTTCCCCCCTTCCCCGCTCCCCTCCCCACCCTCCCATATCTACTGGCCATAAACAAGGATCGTAAATCTCAGACAGCAACTAGGAGTCATCTGATGATGATGAAAGAAACCAGCCCTGATTAGAATGAAGCTGAAATTGAGCACGGAAGAAAAGAGTGTCCAGAGTGATGGAATCGACCGGGCTCACACTCAACCTTGCACTTGTGGCTGTGAGTGAGTCCCAGCAGAGATTCTGTTACTTTCAGCCACAGCATCCTCATAAAATTTCATACCCCGCCATTGAAGGGCCACAGGAACCGGCCACATTAACTTATCCTAAATGGAGAAGGAATAGCAAAGTGTTTAAATGATGATTCTGCACAGAGCTCCAAAATAGTAACCTTTTATCATCCTTCCGGACTCCACTCAACTGTTATTGTGAAGTCTTTTCTCACAATTCCTATATTACACCACTCAATATTTATCATTTCTGTGGCCCCCATCACACACGACATTGTGTACGTTAAAGTATTAAGTAAAAGCTAATCACAAATGTAAGATAGCACCCATGTGTCCATGCCTCATCCCCCAATTAGATATAGGCTCCCCAAGAAGGAACTTGTCTTAGAAACTTGAATGTCCGCTCCAGTACCTGGTATGATTCCATGACAACACTGGAATTCTTGCTGTGTGGTGTGTGACCCCAGGTTAAATAGAATCTGGGGTTAGTAGAAAGTGTTGTCAGCTTTCTCTTCAAAACAAGGGAGTTGAGTACACAAGCATGAAGTAGATGCCTTACCACTTATACAAATGGCATGGAATTTTATTGAAGACATGATGGCTTCACCTCTACTACAGTAAGAAGTGTATTCTTTCTGTTGTGGGAGGGGAATGGGTAACTGATAGACATTGCTCCAATGCACTATATGTCTAAAAAATCACGTAATTTTGAAAATTTTACCGTGAGGAGGAATACATCACTTTTGAAATAATTTTTGGTACCCTTTGATTTGCAGTAAACACAACCTTGTAATACCCATTTCAAATCTGGATACGTATTAAGTTTTCATGGAGGAGGACACCTTTGTGATCTTGAGGACACAGTGAGCCACAGTTTAGATTAGGAAGCACAAGCGCCTAATTATAATCTTTATTTTTGTCAAATGGGACTTGCATGTTAGGTAAACCAAATGTCACCCTGTCATGTTTATATTTTTTAAGAGGTCAAAGACTGCTACCTGGCTTTTCTCTTTAGTGAGTTTAGATAACACGACCTCGCTTAGAGCAAACCCCCGAGTGCCTGCCAATCCTTACCAGTAACCCAGATCAGGAGCGGACCCTGCTGCTCCTCCCCGGGACAGATTCTTCTCGGGAGGAGTAGGTCAGAGGGTGGTAGACTGTGTATTTTGTCTCAGTACTTCTTTTATTCCCATCCTTGCCCTCAAATCTCCCTTTCCTTGTCAATGACGAAGAGGTGATAGCTGACATTCATTGAGCATTTCCTCCCTGTGGGCTCTGTTCTAAGTGCTTTCAGGTGTCATCTTGTATTACCCTCAAAACAACTAGGGTAGGTTAGTGCTATGGTCTGAATGTCTGTGTTCCCCCCAAATTCATAGGTTGAAACGTAACTCCCACGGTGCTGCTATTAGAAGGGAGGGCTTTTGGGAGGTGATTAGGTCGTGAGGGAGGAGCCTTCACGAATGGGATTACTGCCCTTATAAAAGAGACTCCCGAGAGCTCTCTCCCTCGACAGAAGGTGGTCAGATGGCCGGCTGTGAACCAGGATGGGGGTCCGCACCAGGCACTGAATTTGCCTGCACCTTGATCTTGCACTTCCCAGCATTCAGAACTATGAGAAATAAATATCTGTTGTTTATAAGCCACGCAGTCGATGGTATTTTGTAATAGCAGGCCAAACAGACTAAAACAATTAGTTCTACTATTCTTTTTTGGCGAGAAAGCTGAGACCCAGAGATGTTAAAATCACACAGCAAGTGAAGGGCTGAGCCGCTATTCTAAGTGAACCATCTGCCTCCAGGACATGCATTTTTTTTTTTTTTTTACTGAGGTATAATTGACACACAGTTTCAGGTGTACAATGTAATGATTCAATGTTTGTATATATTCTGAAATGATCCCCCCAGTAAGTCTAGTTAATTACCTTAAAGTTACAAATTTTTTTTCTTTCTCCTGACGAGAACTTTTAAGATCTCTTAGCAACTTTCAAATACATAATACAGTATTATTAACTATAGTTACCATGCTGTACATTATATCCTTATGTCTTGTTTTTGTTTTTTTAACTTTATTCTTTTGTTTTTGAACATTGACACCTGAGCCAACATCTACTGCCAATCTTTTCTTCTTCTCCTTCTCCTCCTTTCTTCCTTCTCCTGTCCCCTTCCCCTTCTCCTTCTTTCTTCTTCCTCCTCCTCCTTCTTCCTCCTCCTCCTTCTTCTCCCCAAAGCCCCTCAGTACCTAGTTGAATATTCTAATTGTAGGTCCTCTGGTTGTGCTCTGTGGGACATAGTCTCAGCATGGCCTGACGAGCAGTGCCATGTCCGCACCCAGGATCCGAACCAGTGAAACCCTGGGCTGCTGAAGAGGAGGGCGCAAACTTAACCACTTGGCCATGGGGCCAGCCCCTCTTATTTGTTTTATAACTGGACATTTGTACTTTTTGACCTCCTTCATGAATTTGCACCCCCCCACCAACCACCACCGGCAACTAACAATCTGTACCTATGATTTCAGTTTTTTGTTTTTGTTTCTGTTTTTAGAGTCCACATGTAAGTGAGATCATACATATTTTTCCTTTCTCCAACTTATTTCACTTGGCATAATGCCCTCAACATCCATGTTGTTGCAAATGGTAAGATTTGTTTTTTGGGTTTTTTTTTTTTTTTTTTTTGGTGAGGAAGATTGGCCGAGCTAAGATCTGTTGCCAATCTTCCTCTTTTTGCTTGAGCAAGATTGTTGCTGAGCTAACATCTGTGTTCATCGTCCTCTACTTTGTATATGCAACGCTGCCATAGCACAGCTTGATGAGCAGTGTGTAGGTCCACGCCTGGGATCTCAAACTGCGAACCCCGGGCCGCTGAAGGAGAACGTACAAACTTAACCACTATGCCACCAGGCCGGTCCCAAGATTTGTTTTTTATGGCTGAATAATATTCCATTGTGTATATATATATATATATATATATATATATATGGCACATTTTCTTTATCCAGTCATCTGTCAGTGAACACTTACGTTGCTTCCGTGTCTTGGCTATTCTAATGCTGCTGCAATGAATGCACAAATGCAGGCTTTTTTCCCCCCGAGGACATGCACTCTTTTTTTTTTTTCCTTTTTCTCCCCAAAGACCCCCGGTACATAGTTGCATATTCTTCGTTGTGGGTCCTTCTAGCTGTGGCATGTGGGACGCTGCCTCAGCGTGGTTTGATGAGCAGTGCCATGTCCGCACCCAGGATTCAAACAGACGAAACACTGGGCCGCCTGCAGCAGAGCATGCGAACTTAACCACTCGGCCATGGGGCCAGCCCCAAGGACATGCATTCTTGATCACCACACAGGGCCTCAGGCCCATAAAGACATAAATGATCCATAGTACAAGTCCCAGAGTCACGGCAGAGTTAAGGCATGAAACGTGCATCACTCCACTTTAGGTAGAGAGGAATAACCGGTAGAGGGTAAACCATATTGGTGACTCAGTAAAGAAACTGGTAGCTATATACTCAATATATATTCAAAAATACTTAAGTGAACTTGCATCCCCTGGATTACCACAAGGCTGCCTTTAAATTGGAACTCTAGAATTTACCACCATTCCATTTATGGACCGTCTTCCATCAGACTGCAAGTACCCTGCACGTAGAGGCTGCACCTTCTGCATTTTTGTCTTCCCAGTAGGATGCAGCGTGTACGTAAAGTGACTGGACATCAGCTAGGGAACTACTAGGAATACTACATCTCAACATACAATGTCAGCTGGAACTCTCACTCTGTTTGCTGACACTTAGCCTAATGTACGGTAGCTTGTTCTGATTCTGAATAGTGATATTTCCATAGACAAAAGACTTAGTGTAAAATCCCGGAGAATATCCAAAGTGAATTTGAATTTATAAATGAAATCTCCTATCAGAGCAGATAAGTATTGATCCCCGTATATGAGCAAGTATAATCCAGACATAAAACAGGTCTGAAACCCGGTAGGCCAGTCTTTTCTACAGTCTTTTCCAGGAGTGGGGGAAGAGTGCAAAGATGATCTTGTCCTCAGCTTCACAGACAGTTTATTTTAGAGGTTGATTTTCTCAAGAAATAGTACAGGTCTATAAAAGGGGTGAATCTCTGTCTATGGCTGAATTTCCTGTTTCCAGTTACAACACTTTGTTTCTCATAATAATGCCTTATCCTACACTTAATTCAATAGCACTTAGGACAAAAAAAAATGCCAACAGTAATTACTCCCCTCAGTAGTTTAAAAATATGTGATTAACAGATGAGAATATGGCCGCCTCTAGCTGGGAGATGATAGCATTACTTGTGGAAAGATTACTTTAGTCTGAAGAAACGATTAAGTAAAAAGTTAGTCTTAAAGATTTTCAAAACCCGTTAACTATCAGCTTTATTTTAAAATATGCAAATATTTTGAAATGTAGAAGAGTTTAAGGTTGTTGAATTAAAATGCCACACAAAACTGACAACAAAGAAATCCATACCAAGTCAATCACTCCAGACAGCCAATTCCATCTACGCATTTAACACTACAGTATTTAGGATAAACTGGAAGAGTTCCTATTATCAACACTTAAAAACAAACAACCCAACAGTCATTTGTAACATGCTGCTATAAGTAGAACAACCAGTTTACGGATTACCAGTACAAAGAATTTCAATGGCAAACATAGAGCTCCCTTAAAAAAAGTCTGCACTGTGGCAGTGCGTGGATGCAAACATTCTACACTGGGAAAAATACTCTGCTTGTGAATTCTAACATTCAACACAACATAATCGAGTTTTAGATACGGACCGTCCCTAGCACCGTGACTGGAGCCAGACCTTCAGATCAGGCCGACTGCAGGGAAGGCTTCAGGCAGGAGAAGGAATGGGACTCAAAGGTGACAGAGCCTGTCAAACACCAGGGACAATGAGACCTGCTTGTTGGGAGCAGAGTTACAGAACAGAACGGGAATTAAAATAAAAATATTTAAAAAGTTGAAACATATATTCCAACACACGAGCATCATCAGATCATGGGGGAGTTGAAACTATTCTATCACAAGGTCCAGTCTGAAAAAGTCCTATGAGAATTTGGAGAGCCAAGACATGCCTTAGTTTTGCTGAGTGCGTTTCCACTCTCTACCTGTGTCTTTTCTTCAGGGGTCAATGAAATGCTGGTAACTTTAAAAAGCATAACTACTCATTGGTAGAGAACAGTTTTCTTTAAAATGTTTGCCCAGGTAAAAGCTCGTGAGCATCTCATGGGCTTTTGGGTCTACATCTCAAGTATTCATGAGAAAAACAGCAAGAAAAAAAGCAGTTCTCTTCACACTGTAAGAAAAGTTCTTGTTCAGAGGCTGTTCAGACTTTTCTAGATTAAATGCACGGGCAATACTGCAGTTAAATAAAAAACTAAGGGACTGCTTCTCACTTGAGCTAAGTGGGAAGGAGAATTAAAATGATCTGCTATAAACTGCAAAGTAAAAACGGAACTCAAAAGAATACAGTGCATCGCATCCTTTGCTAAGTGAAGTATAAGATGTCATTACCCACATGATCTTCCCATTACATCATGAGTGCAATTCAGTTTGGGGAAAATAGTTTAATGTATCACTCAGAAAAAAATAGTTTATATTTTCCCATCTCTAACAAAGCAGTGGTTATGAAGTCCAGCGCCACCAGGCGACCTTCATTCTGTCCCACACGGCTGAAAGCGAATCCAAAGCGGGCCGGACATCCAGGATGGTGAACTGGTAGTTCTGGTTGACTTCGCCACCATCGTAGTAGTCAATGACATATCTGACTTCTGTCCCACAGCGGTTGATGATCCAATCGTGCCTGTCGAAAGGCAACTCATACCTGGAATGAAAACACGCTACTGAGTGTTAAAACGTTTGCAGTCTGTTCAGCTCTGGTTTAAGCAGTGAGAAAGCTGGAGAAGCGGCACATGGAAATGCCTGCTCTCAGAGTCAAACACTGAACTAGTGGGGCCGGGCCCGGGGGCGAGTGGTTAAGTTCGCACACTCTGCTTTGGCAGCCCAGGGTTCACCAGTTCGGATTCTGGGTGCAGACCTACACACCTGCTCATCAAGCCATGCTGTGGTGGCATCCCACGTAGAGGAACTAGAATGACCTGCAACTAGGATATACAACTATGTGCTGGGGCTTTGGGGAGAAAAAAAAAATGGAAGATTGGCACGAGATGTAAGCTCAGGGCCAATCTTCCTCACACGGGAAAAAAAACCAAAACATCAAACTGGGGAGGTGAGACAGAATCCATCTCCAGTGCTGGAGGAAGGTGGTGAAGAACTATGATGAGCCCAGATCAGACAACAGCTTGTCTGTCTACAAAGGAAATGGGGAACAGGAGAGGGACCCAGGCCAGGGAGGTCGGTTGAGATACTGCAAAAAAATCCAGGTTTAAGCTAAGAATCTTGACCACACTGGAAGACAAAGGAGGAAGGCTAAGTGCACAGATGCAAAGAGATGGATCACGAGAGAAGTAAGAGGACAGATCCAAGAACACAAAGACAATTCAATCCTATGATAATTAGCTAGGACGTAAGCCATGGAACCTAATCAATCTGCCCACCAACAGGCCAATTTTGGGGAGAGGAAGAAATCTACAGCCAAAGGCTAAGTTCTAGAAGACAGCACTATAGTCCTTAGACTGTTTGGTTTTGGTGCGAAGAGAAAGCTGACCCTGACCTGAGGAATGTAAAATGACTTTTCTGCCCCGACACTCACCCCATCCAGGAACGAATTCTTGCCCTCGGTGAATACTCTTTCGCTTTACCTCCGAATCGGATCAGGGAGGGACCACAAGGACACTCCCTAGAAACCCCCAAATAAGAAAAGTCCATTAAAATATTGTCTTTCCTTTGAAAAACATCATGTTGTAGTTTTTCAATAATATACATTGTTCTGTGTGCGTTTTACATAATATCATATTTACAGAGAAAGGGAACTTTGAAAAAATTTCAAGAAATATCCTTATTCATTAAAAATGTTGTTCCTTATTTCTGGAGCAGGTATGTTCCAGCCCCTCCCCTTCCTTCCGAATATCTGCACTGTTCTTCGCAGAAGGCAGGAAACGGCCTATTTGGTGCGAGGATACAGGCATAGCCTCAGGAAAGAAAGAAGTGTGAAGTATGGGCTACCACGCTTTTTTCACATACAGCAGCTGGGGTTTTTTAAATGAATATAAGAAAATCCTATACTCTTTTTTCATTTGAAACCAATGAACAGCCTTTATGAAGAAAAATGCTGGATGAATCCCTAGGAACTAATGTACTTAGCGTTGGACCAGTTCCCTAAGTAACCACACACAAGCTGATGGGTGGCAAGCTCCTGGCTAGAAAATCCATTCCGTCTCTGCAGTGAGGACTTCCCAGGTGCCAGCCAGCCCGCTCCCCAGCACTGCAGGTCCAGCAGCATCACACTTAAGACCCTCCGAGGCTTGCGCTCGTGAAGCTCACAGTTGGCCTACACATGAGGCACACAGCTATGTCCCGGACGGAGGGGGTGTGGCACGTACACGAGGCCACGTATCTTGGCAGCTGCTCTCATTGGTAAGACAGGCTTCAGTCTTGATGAGTCTTTCTAAACAACTCAAGTGGAATGGACTCCCATGGGAGGACTATCTGAGTGGCTTTACTTCTCCTCTTAGGAACTGCTCACTAGCATCTCTTCTCAAGAGGGTCACAGGCAAAGAAGTAAACTCAACCCAGGCAAACTTTCTCCTGGAGGCCATAGTATGTGTATTTAAAAGGCCGACTTAATTTTGATGGAACTCTGGAAAATGACTAGAAAGGGAGCTGAAACTAACAAACTGAAATTTCCTTTTCTCTCTTCTCTTTGCTCCATAATCATACTACAAGTAATTAGCAGGTGGCTTTATAGCACACTTTCAGCATAACTCACTGCAAATGCTTGTGGGGCCCCTCATTAGGAAACCAGGAGGATGACTCCTGCTGGTGACGGGTTACTGAGAGGGGAAATGTGGTTGCAGCATCATTTGCCCCACACACACACCCATCCCAGGCCTGGTACCCAGCCAGTGACACCCAGGGAGTGACTAATCAACTTCAGAGTCCACGTATTACAAACAAACAGAACAGGGTCCTACCGAGAGGCATAGTGGTTAAGTTTGCAGGCTCCACTTTGGAAGCCTGGGGTTTGTCAGTTCAGATCCCAGGCACAGAGCTACGCACCGCTTATAAAGCCATGTGGTGGCCAGTGTCCCACATATAAAGTAGAGGAAGATGGGCATGGATGTTAGCTCAGGGCCAATCTTCCTCAGCAAAAAGAGGAGGATTGGCAGTGAATGTTAGCTCAGGGCTAATCTTCCTCAAAAAAGGAAAAAAAAAAAACCAGAACACCTTAAAAAGTCATTAGGTGGATTTTAGCCAAGAAATTAATCAAGCTCATTTGGCCCTGAATTTAAATTGTAAGCCACCAACAATGATACAATCTGGCTCTTTGAGCAGACATGCCCTGTCCCCTACCGTTCTCAAAGTGGAGGCCTCAAACCAGAAGCATCAGCATCATTCCAGAAATGCCAAGTCTGGGCCTCACCCCAGACCTACTGAATCAGAAACCCTACACTCTGTATTGTAACAAACCCTCCAGGTGATGCTGATGCAGCTCAAGTGTGGGGACCACTGCTCTGAACAGACAGATGGCCCATCACTGCTAACAAACACGAGTGCATTTATTTCTTCTCCCCGAGAAAAAGGCCCATGTGCTAAGACATCTCTTGATGTTTAGTCCTAATGGGGAGTCAATAAACGCTGTTGCGTGAACAGGACTATTTTTCCCAGCTCCCTTAGGGCAGAGAGCATTTTAGTATCTCCCATCCCACATGCTCTGCCTTCAGTGGACTGTGGAACTCCTCCCATTGAGAGGTACAGTCCACGGCCCCTCCAGCGGAATCTGGACAGACTTGTAATGCTATGGGACTTCCGATGCTAGGGCATCAAAGGAGACACAGCTTCCCTGAAGTTTTTTTGAACTCTAAATCTGAGAATCCAGCCACCATGGTGGGAGGAAGCCAAAGCAGCCACATTCAGAGGCCGTGGGTAGATGTCCTGGCCGACAGCCAGCACCAATTGTCAGACTAGCAAAGGATCCAGCCTTCAGAAGACTTTAGCCCACAGCTGTCAAGCCATCCCTGACCACTAAGTCTGGCTGAAGCCCCAGACATTGGGGAGCAGAGATGAGCCATCCCTACTCTGTCCTTTCTGCACTCAGGACCCACCAAATCCACGAGCATAATTAAATGGTTGCCATTGTACACGAATAAGTGGGGGAGGTCTGTCACACAATGGTCACTGGAACAGGCCTGCGACCTGAAATGTTTTACTAGGATGGTATGTTGTTTGAATAAAATGTTAAAACTTTAGAAAGTAGATATGAAATAAGAAAGATGCCGGGAGGATGTTTTTTAAGGTCCCAAACATACTTACGCAGCATGAAGGGCTTCCCACTTCAAAATCTCCTGCCAAGCCTGCTCATTATTCTGATTGTGAATTCTAATGATATTATACATATCTTTCTGACTAATATCCTCTTCCTTCCACTTCCACCTAGGAAAGAACATTTGGTAAAATTCGACAAATATTACTGATAATGCTATAAAGTTAATCCAGGTATTCATTTCAGTGAGTCACCAAAAACCATATTTACACAAATATCAAGGAACCATCTATTTTTAAGGTGACATTTTTTCAGTTAGTACCACTGATTAATGATTCCCTAGCTTTTTCTAAGTATTCTATATAATAGTGTTTTTCTCTTTTTTTAACTATTACTGGCTGTGATGGGTTACTTTGGTGTGTCAACTTGAGTGGGCCATGGGGCGCCCAGGCATTTGCTTAGGCATTATGCTGGGTGTGTCTGTGAGGGTGTTTTGGATGAGATTATCATTTAAATGGGTAGACTGAGTAAAGCAGAATGCCCTCCCTAATGTGGGTGGGTTTCATCAAATCAACTGAAGGTCTGAATAGAACAAAAAGGCTGAGCTTCCTGCAAGTAAGAGGGAACTCCTCTGCCAGACTACCTTTGAGCTGGGACATTGGTTTTTTCCTGCCTTTGGACTTGACCTGAAACATCAGCTCTGCCTGGGTCTCCAGCCTGCCAGCTTTTGGACTAGAACTACATGTCAGCTCTCCTGGGTCTCCAGCTTGCTGACTGCAGATCATGAGACTTCTCAGCCTCCATAATCATGTGAGCCAATTCCTTCTAATAAATTTTTTTATATAAAGATACACACATCCTGTTAGTTCTGTTTCTCTGGAGAATCCTGACTAGTACATTGGCCTTGCACTTATAGTCTCATTAAGTCTGAAAAATCAGTTTTATACACTGATTAACTTATAAAAGCTTACTGTACGTTTGGGGGATAAAAACATCTTCAAGGGGCCAGCCCGGTGGCGCAGCAGTTAAGTTCACACGTTCCGCTTCAGCAGCCCGGGGTTCACCGGATCGGATCCCGGGTGCGGACCTACACACCGCTTATCAAGCCATGCTGTGGTAGGCGTCCCACATATAAACTAGAGGAAGATGGGCACGGATGTTAGCTGAAGGCCAATCTTCCTCAAGAAAAAAGAAGAGGACTGGCGGCAGATGTTAGCTCAGGGCTAATCTTCCTCAAAAAAAAAAATCTTTAACATTCAATTCTTAGCTGAATTTGACAAGCAAATTTATATTCTCAGTAATATGCTCACTCACTTACCCTTTCCTTAACATCGCATTCCAGAACATCTGTTCAGAAGGATAAACCCACTTTTTCTCTGAATCTGCTCGTGGAATGGATGATTCCTCTCTCACAGTAGATAGAGGAAATGGCTGATCGGGGGCTGGTGTCTGATTAGCTGGTGGCATCTAAATAAAATAAGCAGGATTTTTTTTTAAATGTTGGAAATCTGACAAAAAGTAGAAACAAGCAATAAAATTAACTACTTCCTAGAAAGCAACACATCACACATAAGCCACAGGTTTCTTAATTAAATCAGTGACATCAGAATTTCAGACCTCTCAGATAATTTGGCTGTTTTGAAGAGTCAAAGTACTGAAGTTGTTTTTCCTTGTTTTAAGTTCCCATAAATGGTAAATACAGGCTGTGGTTAAATTTTTGGTCTCTCTCTCCTCAAAGATTAGAAAGTAAAAACTAATACCATGATCTGCAGGCATTTCTAAAAACCTTTCTATGATGGGTTTTTTAAAAACAACTGTTCACTCTTCTAAGGAAACGTCTCATAAAATATATGTACACCACCACTTTCTCTTTAAATATTGTTTACTTTTAAGATCTTGCTTATGCTTTCAGTCTTTGTGCTGAATCCATTATAGATGAGTATTGACAGTGGCAGACTTTCCAGGAGGGGAAGAATCCTTTCTCCCAGACACAAGGGGCAGCGATACCATTATGCCAATACCTAGCCTGGACCAGGGTTTCTTGCCCTTGGCACTAGTGACATTTGGCGCCAGACAATTTTTGGTTATGGGGGTCTCTTCTGAGCATCGTAGGATATTTAGCAACATCCCTGGCCTCTCCCCACTAGTACCTTTTCTCCCCAGCTACAACAACCAGTGGCCCCCCCAGGGGCAAAATCACTCCAGATTGAGCAGCACTGGCTTAGAAGTTCTTTTTGTGTTGAAAGTATGAAGGCTTTTCTAGAAGATGCACATTAATTAATTAAGTCTCAGTCACAACACAGCCCCTGGTTAGAATGACAGCAGTCAGAAGAGCCAGGTGTGCTGGGCACTGAACCGAACATTTTACCTGCATTATCACCACAGTGTGTTTGAGAACACAGGTAGGAGGCAGATGGGGATTCAGTGTGGGCTCTGTCGCTTCCTAGCTGAGCGACGCAGAGCAAATTGTTTCCCCTCTCTCTCACTATCTTTGGCTCTAAAACGGGGACGCTAACACTACTGGCTGCATAGAGTTGTTATGAGGACTACAGGAGACAGCATATGGTGCTTAGCATGAGGGCTATAGATGTGACCAAAAGAAAAGTTTGCTTTTATTTATATTCTTGCTACCTGTAACAATCCCATGGGGTAAGAGTGTAGGATTCCAAAAGGCCCATGTTCTGGAGCGCTAAGCTGAGATTACGTAAACCAGTAGTCTACCAAGGGCCTTTTGGCAATGTCTGGAAACATTTTTCGTTGTCACGACTGAGAAAAGATGCTCCTGGCTTCCAGTGGGTGGAGACCAGGGATGCTGCTCAGCATCCCACAGTGCACAGGACAGTCCCACAACAAGGAATCATCCAGCTCCTGATGTCAATAGTACTGAGGCTCAGAAACCCTGATCTTGTCCACTCTCTTCCTCAACACAGCAATTTCCTTATAGCTTGGCAGCGTCATTACTGAACGCCACAGACTGAATGATTATGTCTCCCACAAATTCACCAAATCTGCCAGCACCTTGATCATGGATTTCCCAGCCTCCAGAGCTGTGAGAAATAAACGCCTGTTGTTTATGAGTCACACAGTCTACGGCTTTCTTATATATGTTATGCTATAATACATATTGTTTATATATATATACACAACCCCCACACCCTTTCTTTTCCAGACTAAATATGTCTACTTCCCTCAATGCTGCCTGGTTTGCCAAGATTTCTAGATACTTTTGATAACTCATTGGCCTTCTAAAGTCCAGGCCCCAGTCTGGCTGTCTCTCCATTAAAGTGTGATTCCAAACAGCAAAACTCAATTCCCTATGTTGGCTGACCATCACAAATGTAGTGAGGCCACGCTTGTCCTATCCATGCTTTCTCGACAGCATTCCATTACTGGCTGCCCCGTGACACTGCATCACCCCAGTCACTCACATATAGGCTGGCACCCAGCTGTGCCTAAAGAAGTGCCCCGATCTTGCAGCGTGCCTACGAGGTTTCCCAAGGCCAGAAACACCTTTGCTCACTCTAGCGGCACTCATGGAATCTCCCGCCTACCACCTAGTAACTATCCCAGGAGGAAATATCCCTTTAGCTTGGCTGCTTCCCCATCAACCTAGTCTGAGGCACTTCATGATCACTGCTTTCCTTCTCAAGAGTTCTCTGAAACTACACTTAGTAACGCATCTAGATTTTCACTGTGGATGGAATATCAGACTTCTTAAAAGGACAGAAGAATCAATCCTAGCAGTCTGCAGTTTATCTTGGGAGGCTGTAAAAACATCTCCGCATAAAAAGTTCCATTAAGAGGGGCCGAGTACAGATTACCAGATTAGAAGGATCTAGGTTCTCCTTGTTCTCAGCCACAGCACCCGTAACGGGACACTGCACATACTCGTAGGCGCGTTCTTGGTGGGCAGGCACAGAGTCAGTTTTGCTCTCATGGGTTGGGTCAGATGGCTTTGCATTCACTGGACAGCCTGCAATAAATCAAGTATAAAAACAGTGACACCACAAAGGCAGGACCTCTGGTGCTCTCAATCCAGGCCCTAAAGAGCTGAATTCTGACCAGTGATTACCACCACAGACAAAGCCCGGTTTCTACTGTTTAAAGGTGCCAAGAACTAAGCTAGGTAACATTCTAATATCCCAAAGACCAAGAGAAGATTCTATGTATTTACTTTCCCATTGAAAGAGAAATGGTACCTATTCTCTTATTGTGTCATGCACCTAGAAAAAAAAAACCAAAAACACTCAACATTTGTAAGAGAATGTGTTGTCCGTGCCACGGTTTTAGTAATAGGCTAGAAGGTGCCTGCTTGGACTCCCAGCTATGAGCTGTTGCAGAGGAACCTAAGTGGGGGCCAGGCTGCACTTCACCTGGTCTCCCTGACTTTCTATCCCCAAGTTCTAGACAAGCCCCAGCCCCAACCAGAGCACAGGAAGCCAGGCCCTCGTTCCCGAAACCTACTCTCAGGTACTAGGGACGGGAGATGAAAATGAGCAGAGGGGCCTTCAAAAGGGCTACTGGAGAAAAGTCAGAGCACCAATCTGCTTGCACTTTGTTCCAGGACTAAAACAAAGCACAGAAAACTACCACTTGGCTAAGCTTTTATTCCCCATCAGTAGATAGCAAGAGTTTAGGCAAGAAAAGGCAGACATTAAAGAAAATGTTCCACAATCCACGTAGGATCCAGATGCCACTTAGGAGGGAAGGCCTGAACCTAGGAGAGCAGCAGCAAGAAGGGCAGCCAGTGCCCAAGGATCCAGGTTGCTGATGGAAGCAGGTGTGGGGACTGAGAAGCTGGTCTAAGACTTAGGAGAGGGGGCAGGTGTCAGGAGAGCTATGGCCCAGGAAGACAGCTGCTTGTGTTAACAGAATCCTTGTCTCAGGCAGCAGCAGTAACACCAGGAATACACTGAATGCTGGACGCCCTATGTGAACAAGACAAGCCTCCTCTCATTTCCTTTCTTCTGCTTCTCCTTCCAGACCCTCATTCTCTAGGACCCTATATAGCTGTCCACTTTCAGGGGGTGAAGGGAGACTTGCTATACCTCCTCTCCTCTCTACCGTTCAAAGCGACAATCTTTTCTGGCTCATTGATCCCAGGTGGGTGTTAGAAAGAAAATACTGTTTATATTTTTCCTATTATATAACTAGTAGCCCCTTCAAACCCCTAGAAATATCCATGTTCTTTATGAGGGCAAATAAATCTGACTGACAGCTCTTCTAGATACACAGCAAATGAAATCAAACCACAGACAGGGCTCTGTGATCTCCCAGGGCCGCTCAGAACAGGAGCACACCTGCTTCTTCTGAATCTGTCTCAATTCTTCCTGTATGGCAAAACCCTGGGAGGGCACCAGATCTGTCCTTGTCCAAGGTCAGAGAGTTTCTGCTGGCTTTGGATTTCCTCTTAACTATAAAATAGAGAGAGAACGTACCACATAGGGTAACAAGAATGAGAATATAAAGTCCATTACGCGAAGGATTTTTGTCTGTTTTACACATTTCTGTTCTCTCAGTGCAAAAACAAACAAAGAAAATCCACCAGTGCTTGGCACAGAGCAGGCAGTGAGTAAATCTTCGCTGACTGACCAAGGGAAAGAACTACTACGACACAAGGAAGCATTAGCACTCAGTAAGCATGCCACGTTGGTTCCTCCCCTCACATCTTGAAACAAGAAGTCACATGTCAGGCTGACTCAGGCCATATCTTTATATAAACTAACGCAGATATGGATCAATTAAAAATGAAAGACAGCTTTCCATTCTCACCTTTGCAACTAAAGAATGAAGAGTAAGTCCATCAGATGAGGACTTATTTTTACATAGATGAGAAGTGCAATTGACCTAGGAGTAAAGTTGTTTTGATAAATACAGACAGTTAGATCTAGGCCAAGGTTTCTCAACCTCAGCACTCTTGACATTTGGGGCCAGATGATTCTTTGCTGGAAGGCAGCATTGTGCACTATGGGATGGTTAGCAGAACTCCTGGCTTCTACTCACTAGACGCACCCTCCTCTCAGTTGTGACAAGCAAAAATGTCTCCAGACATTACCAAATGTCTCCTAGGGGAAGGGGGATCACACCCCAGGCTGCTGATGTAGACAAACGCAAACTATGGGAGGTGGGGGCTGATGTATGGAGTAATCACTACACTCTCACGCACTATCTCAATTAATTGTCACATTAACCCTGTTAAGTAATATTATTATATCCTCATCTTACAGATGATGGGTGAGGATTTAGACAAGTAACTTGTCTACAGTCACATACCTTATAAGTAGCAACATAAGGACCAAACTCAGGTTGCCTCATTCTCAGGCCTAGGAGCCTCACTAGCACACTCACTAGCATACTGCCTCTTCCTTAAAATCCATTTGAGAATTCTCTTCTGTTTTTATTTTCGAGACAAAGGGTCGATTACCTTTCATTTTCCTTTCATGCACTGGACATCCTGAAGGTGGGGATGCCGTCTGATGAGCTGAAGCATTTGAGGTCTGAACTGCAACAGCAGGGGTAGATGCAGACAAACCCATGGTGGGAATCGCAGTGTTGAATCCAAACAATTCTAAATTCACACGTGCCAAAGCAAGGAGACAGATTAATGCTGAAGCCTGGGATCCCACTACTCCCTTGGTATTCTTAATCTGGCCAACCCTTGTTCTTCCTCCTTGTCATCCTTATGAAAATCCACCCGGCAGGGTATCCACTCGGAGGGATAGCTTTAATCTATTATCCCCTTTGGGAAATAGCTGTGTGAAATCTACGCCACCCTTTGGGGGCATGTTCCTACGAGTGTGTGGATTTGGGGGGTGAGGTGAGGAGGTCCCTGAGAAACCACGTCACAGCAAGGGGTTGTAGGCCGGGAAGCAGGGGGTCCCAGGTGGTGATCCGGATAGGAGAGGGGAAGCCCACTGGGTCCAGACTAGACTCCCAGCCCCAGGGCTTAGCGAGGGGCTAGGGGTCTTGGAAGAGTGCAGCAAAGAAAAGGGATTCGAGGAAGCAAAGGACGGCCGAGGGCAGCGCGCGGACAGTCTTCCTCACACGATCCCCGCGTGTCCCACCTGCTCCAGCCCCGGGATCCCAGACCCCACCGACCTCAGCTAGCCCGCCCCTCTGCACCTGACTCCCGACCCGGCCTGCTCCGGGCGGCCGGCCCCGCCTCTAATCGGCAATTCGGGCCCGGAGCGGCAGCAAACCTCCACAGCCACTTTCCCCTCGCTCGGTCACCGATATCACCGCGGTCACAGCCTGTGTTCACATGCGCGGCTACTTCCTCTTCCGAAGGCGGGACTTCCGGCCGTGTGGGAGGCGGGGCGCGGGCTGAAGAGGAGAGGCTTCCGTCAACACGAGGGAGGGGGCCCCGCCCCCTCCCGCCTCGGCCTATAAGCACGAGGGCCGCTCTCTGGCCCCGCCCCTCCGGGCCAGAGTGGGCTGGGAGAGTTTAGGCGGGGCCGGAGATTTACCCTAGAGTGAGGCTCCCTGCTGTAGATGCTGTGAGTCGCAGAGGGATTGCTTTGGAGGAGTTGGTTTTAAAATTTCTAGCTTTTAAATTGTATTCTGTCAGTTTTAATTGTTGTAATGACTCAGGAAACACCAGTAGGTGTCCAGAACCGTGGCCAACTCTGAACTAAACAAGGTCCCTGCTCCCAAGACCTTAACAGCGTGTGGACTTGAAGGTCTGTGTTTTCACTTCTAACAGAAATTTAGTATTTTCTTCCATTAGGAATGAAGGCAACAGATCCTAATAGTGTTTGTTATATGTGGCACTAATAGAAATCACAGAAATTATGTCACATTTGATTGTTATTTCTGTCTCAAAATACTATTTATCACTACTTTGAAATTAAGATAATTTTATCTTGTTACTTCAAGTGGTAATAAGAAACATAGTCTTTGTGTATCACTGTAGTGGATCTGTGGAGTACGCCCAGATGCCCCTTCACGATGGGGCAGTCCATCCCCAGGGGTGCTGGGAATGTTGACAGCTGACAGCTCCCGGCTGAGGCTATCTCCAGGAATTGCCCTTTTCCTAAGAGGGCAACTGCCTCAGGCAAAATCACATTCCCTCCCTGGAGAAAGGCTGCAGCCCATGAGTGGTCTCTGCAAGGGTACAGAAGCCCAGGTCCCTCCCTCAAGGGGGACAACTCAGAAGAGCCGTCCCAGCTTCAGAGCTGCGCATAGGAACAGCTGAGGCTTCCATGTGACTGCGTCACGGTTCACCTCCTCCGTTTGCCCAGTCCTTCTTCCATCGCTCTCTCACAGCTATTCATGAGAGCATGCCTATGCACAAATCTTGGAGTCTCAGCTGTTTTAGTAAGTTTAATTATTATTCAGGTTTGATAAGGCCAACAGATCAGGAAATAACTGCCATTGAAAAGGTAATTTGTTATATTCACAGATCCCAAGAGAGAGAGTACGAGTCACACCATGGGGCGCCACACGTGGAAGTTCTGGAGTCAATCACAAGGCAGAGGGTCCGGGGGGAACTTGGGCAAGAGACTTTATTATGGTTTCCATGGGAAGGAATGGGCGAGGCAGGGTAAGAATGTTTAGGATTGGCTAATTTGAATAATTTTAGCAGGCCCTGGAGCAAAGGTGCTGTCCCTAGTTGTCTGGTACCTCACCCTGGGGCAATTAGGGCAGGTGTATAGTGGTTCAGAGTATGAGAGCCCAATAAGGAAGGTGGTTAGGGGGTGTGAACTTAGCTGTTCAAGCAAAGGAACAGACTCACCTCTAGCCAGGGCCTCAAAACTGGATCGACAGCTTTAAAAAACTATATTGCATCCGCATATATTTCCTAGGGAACCTGGCCTTTAACAACAAAATTTTTTTTAATATGTTGAGAATCTTATTTCAGTACAATTGGTTTCTTTTGCATGAATGTAAAAATATTATTCTGAGGAGATATTCATAGGCTTCACCAGACTCCAGAGGGGCGTATGACACAAGAAAGGGCAAGAACCTTTGTTAATGGGAGAGACAGGCATGCAAGCAACCATATTTATATCTCAATATATGGATGGGTGAACTGTTTCAGGGCGAAAATAAAGAAGTGACTTGTGAGGGTGATGTGCAGGAAGTGGTTAGAAAGGAAAGAGTAAGTAACAAGAATGCTTCCTAGAGAAGGAGCTACTAAAGTAGAGTCTTAAAAGAAGAGATGTAGGTGGGTAAGAAGACTGTGGTGGGAAACCCCAACGTCCACTCTCCAAAGGCGAAGACTTACTGCTCTTTAACTGTTTCTTCTAGTCTGTCCCTCCACATTGCTAACACAAACACGCACACACAAACACATACATCCCCCCCCCATGCCAATAGTTATTTACAATTTTGGATAAATCATGGTTTAGTATTTACATTATTATGACTATGAAAATATTCATAATGATTGATGATGAATTTTTTCTTGTACAAATTTTTCACTAGAATTTAATACTTGCCTTGTTTTTTCCCCTTATCTGTCTAGTTTTTAATGATTATTCCTAAACTTCCTGTCAGCATTGTAAATTTCTTCTCGATGCATTCAAATATATCAACTACTGTGTATGTTTCATTGTTTTTTCCTTGAGACATCACTCTTACATATGCACCTCACGTCTGCCACTGCCCGATTCTAGACTGTTTGGAAATGACTTCGGCCGGTTCTCATCCTGGGACTTCCTTTCAACTTTTCCTATCCTGTGCAGGGTCTCTGGTTCCTGGATACCATGTATTCTTCTTTGCATTGTTTTGGGAGCACATCAGTTTTTGAGATCTTGAAAATCAGAAAATGTCTGTATTTGACCTGCCCACTTGATTGGTAGTTTGGATATAAAGTTCTATGTTTAGAAATATTTCTCTCAGAATTGTTAGCAGTTGCTTCATTGTCTTCTAGTTTTCATTGTTACTGTCGAGAAGTCAAATGCCATTTCTTTTTTTTATTCCTCAATATTTTTAGCATCTTCTTTTCCTTCCAGTGGCCTGAAAAGATGTGCCTTGATAGAGACTTTGCTTTCATTGGCTTGGCACTTGATGGGACCGTTCATTCTGGAAATCCGTATCCTGCACGTTGAGGATATTTTCTTGTTTTATTAATTTTCTTGATAAGGTGCTCCCCTCTCTTCTTCTTAATTCTTTCTTATAAGGAACCTCTGTTACTCACATGTTGGATTCCTAGACTGACACTCTAATTTTCTTCTATCACTTTTTCATTTTGTTTTATTCCTTAGGAAATTTAACAAATTTCCCAACTATTTTATTAGGTTTATTTCTGCTATCATATTTGAAATTTCCAAGACGTGTGTGTATGTATTTGTAATATATGTGTATGCATGTATCTGCATGTGTGTGTTTGTGTTAAATGTGTATATGAGTGTATGTGTGTCCATACACAGATACAAGGCAGTGCATGTGAGTTTGCCAGTCCCTGGTAATGTGATGTCAACTGCTGCTCTCAGACCTAAGGAGTTAGCAGAAAGGAAAAATGAAGCTCTTTCGGACTTACAAACTGAATTTATGACTGGGCCTGGTAAAATGAATCTCCTTTCCAAACCTATGTTTCCAAAAGAGCTACTTTTGTATTTTCTCAGAGCTCCCACAATTTACTCTCTTGCACAATTCTTCTTTCTTTCCCATAATTCCCTGTTTCTCCTATAATTCCCCATCTCTTCCACAATTCTCCATTTTCTCTCACAGTTCTCTGTTCTCTTGTAATATTCCACTCTCCTTAACAATTCTCATTTCTCCCACAATTCCTTCTTTCCCACAATTCTCTATTCCCCATAATGCCCTTCCTCTCCTATAATTTCCAATCGCTCCTGCAATTCTGTTTTTCCCACAATTTTCTGTTCTTTCCCATGATTCTCTGCTCTTTCCCACAATTCCCTCTCTTATGCACAATTCTCTATTTTTTCCCTAATTCTCTATTCTCTTTCCTAATTCTCCATCTCACCCACAATTCTCTGTTTTTCCCACAACTCCCCTGGTTTTTCCCATAGTTCCTAATCTCGCTCATAATTCTCTGTTCTGTTCTATAATTCTCTATTCTCTCCCACAATTCTCTCTTTTTTCATCACAATTCTCTATTCTCTCCCACGATTCTCCATCTCTCCTACAGTTCTGTTTTTTCCCCGTAATTCATAATCTCTCCCACAATTCTCCATCTGTCCCACAATTCTCTGTTCTTTCCCCAAATTCTCCATCTCTCCTAGAATTCGCAGGTTTTCCACACAATTCTCTATTCTTTCCCACAATTCTGTTTTTCCCATAGTTCCTAATGTCTACTACAATTCTTTTTTCTTTCCCAGAATTCCCCTTGTCTCCCACAATTCTGTTTTTTCCACACTTCCCTATTCTCCTCCATGATTCTTTATCTATCCCACAATTCCCTGTTTTCCCCATAATTCCTAATCTCTACCACAATTCTTTGTTCTTCCCAGAATTCCCCTTGTCTCCCACAATTCTGATTTTCCCCCACAATTCTTTATTCTCTCCCACAATTCTCCATATCTCCCACAATTCTCTATTCTCTCCCACAGTTCTCCATTTCTCCCATAATTCTCTGTTCTCTCCCACAATTCCATTTTCTTCCCTCTCACAATTCTCCTTTCTCCTACAATTTTCCAGTGCCTCCCACAATTCCCCTGTCCCTCCCAGAATTCCCCTTGTCTTCCACATTTCTGCTTTATTCCCACAGTTCCTGTTCTCTTTTGATTCTCCATCTCTCCTACATTTCCCTGTTTTCTCCTTAATTCCTAGTCTCACACAATTTTCTTCTTTCCCAGAATTCCTCTTGTCTCTCACAATTCTGTTTTCGCCCCACAGTTTTCTATTCTCTCCTACAATTCTCCATCTCTCCCACAATTCTCTATTCTGTCCCAGAATTCTCCATCTCTCCCACAATTCTGCTTTTTCCTCATAATTCTCTCTTTTCTCCCGTAATTCTCCATCTCTCACGATTTTCTCTTCTTTCCAATAATTTCCTGTTTCTTTTATAATTCTTTTTTCTTCCCAATTTCCTCTCACAAATTTTCATTCTCTCACACAATAGTTTATTGTCTTTCACAATTGTCTGTTTCTCACACAATCCTCTCTCACCCCCATGATTCTTTCTTCTCTCCCACTATTATCTATGTCTTCCATAATTCTCTGTTCTTTCCTACAATTTTCCATGTCTCCTACAATTCTTTATCTTTGCACAGTTCTCCATCTCGCATACAATTCTTTCTTTCCCACAATTCTTTGTTTCTCTCACAATTTTCTGTTTCTTCCATAATTCTCTTTCTTTCCCACAATTCCCCATCTCTCCCACAGTTCTCTTGTTTCTCCCATAATTCCCTGTATCTCTCATGATTGCCTTTCTTTCCCATAATTTACTGTCTCCCATAATTTTTTGTTCTCACAATTCTCTATTTTCTTGCAATCTTCCATTTTCTCACAATATTGTGTTCTCTTTCACAATTCCCCAGTCTCTCCTCCAGTTCCCTACTCTCTATCAAAATTCTCATTTCTCTTGGAACACTGCATTCTCTTTAACAATTCTCTGTCTCTCCCACAATTCTCCCTTCTCTCACATAATTCTCTCATCTTTCCCACAATTCCCAAACTCTTCTACTATTTTCTGTTCTCTCTAGAAATTTCTTACATTTGTTTCACAATTTCTTTGAAGACCTGGGGCCCATCTCACATCTCCAGGGTTTCTCAGGATCAGACCCATAGGCGAAGGGAGTCCAGAGGTTGTGTCCTATTCAGAAGCGGCATGGCCAGAGTGTGGGAAGAAGATGTGGCCTGAGGATGAGGACATGACACAGAAGGTAGAGGCTCAGCAGGAGAGCACAGCTAGCTTTGCATGGGGTATAGGTGTGGCCAAGGAGGAAAGCAGGGGTATGATAGGCGCAGTGTGAGCCAGATGAGTGATGTGTGGCTAGGCAGAGAGGAGGGGCATGGGCATGTGGGAGAGGGAGGCATAGGCATGGAAAAAGTGCAAGGGTTTGGTGGAGGTGGCAGAGGAATGACTGTAGCAGGGCAGGAGTGGGAAAGTTCATAGTTATAATGCACTGCAGGTGGCCTGAGAGGGCATAGCTAAGGGGTAGCACAGGAGGCTAATTCCTTGTCTTTCACACTACTCTATATAGCACTTGAGCAAAAAATTGTAATTATGTATTTAAAAGTATATTTCTCTTACCTCCCTATGGGTTATTTGAAGTTAGAAAATATATCTTATTAAGCTTTCTACCCCCTATATTAGTGGTACTCAAAATGTGTCACCTGAGTGGGGCCTAGTTCACACACTGTTACCAGTCTACCAGGAGATGAGGAACTTGGACCAGAGGGAAAGCAAAGCATTGCTTCCTTTGTCAAGAAAATGTTGCTATGAAAAACATGTTCTCTAAGAAAAATTGTGCTCAGATACAGCAGATGTATATTCTATACAAACTTCTTATCTCATCTTGGACCAGTAACTAGCAGTTCCTGGACAACATTTGAGTGGCTAGCACTGCCCTATCACTTACGGTCTAGTTCCTGATTTATAAATGAGCAGTCACTGAAGCAGTCGGTAAGCAGGCACTGAGAGGGTAAAGGAGTCAATGAATCTTGAACTACATCATTCACTCAGCAGTACTTATGGAGCATCTGTCATGTGCCAGGTCTTGTGCTAGGTGCTGGGAATACAAAGGTTAACACACTGGACAAAGTCCCAGCCCTTATAGAATTTACCGTCTAGTAAACAGATAGATTAACCAAGCAATTAACAATCCAATACACAATCAAGTAAGTAATTTCAAGGTATGAGAAGCACCATGAAGAAAGTGGAACGAGTAGTGTGACAGAGATTGAAGGGTGTGCCGCTACTCAAAGGCAACAGATTTGCGTCTCCTGGGAGCTTGTTAGAAATGCTGAATCACAGCCTCAACCTCTCTCCCCAACCACTGAGTCTAGGCCTGCATTGTAAAAGGAGATCCCTGTGCACAGTACAGATCTAGAGCTTTGGATCCTACCTCAGATGTGGTCGTCAGGAAAGACCTCTCTAAGGAGGTGGCATTTTAGCTGAGACCTGTATAATGAGAAAGATGCAGCACGTAAAGGTCAGGACAAGGAGTGGCCCAGACCATGGGAACAGCAAAGCAAGGCATTCTGCAATCGGAATGAACAGTGGAAGACCAGTGTGGTCTGCAGAGAGTGCAAGAGGGGCACAGAAGTGTGAGTGAGGGGCAGAAGGGTAGGACTGGATGTGGGGGCTGGATTGCACTGCCTCTTAGGCCGGGGGAGGAGTTTGCCTTTTCTTCTAAGTGAAATGTGAAGCCCTAGAAGGGTTTTGAATAGAGAGTTATTTGACCTGGCAACTGGGAGAATTTCTTTTTCTCAACTTTGCTCTTTGCCACTCTCCAGCTGTGCCTGGAGACTTTCACTTGGCTCCCCGCCAGCACTACCCATGAACTTCACAGTCTTTGCTAAGGCCAAAATGCATGAAGGCAAGTTCCTAAGACACAGTCAGGGGACCCCCTATACCTCAGTGTTCCACAGGGTCTGCACGGATTCACCAGGACTCACTACCTCTGTTCTCAGAGGGACTGTGTCTATATCATGCCTGTATCAAGGGCCCGGGCTACATCTCGCTCTTGGAAATAAATGTCACTGTTCTTCAAAGGAATTTGTTGCCAGTAAAAGTAGATTACTAGAGGTTATCATTCTGTTTAATATTCTCAATACCATTGTAATAACTTCAGAGGATATATTGTTGCTAGTCAGTAAGTCCCAAGCTTTTGTGGATTTTTTTTTTAATGAGAGTTCAGGATCTCTTAATATACACCTTTAAAAATGAATTAATTTTAATTCACTGATTATTGATAACTATCTTTTATTGTGGATCACTCCCAACTTATCTGAACTCTAGTTTCATGTCTCCAGATGTACACAGGGCATCACTCTTTGAAAAAGTTTCTCTAATTTATAGCTGAACTTATTTAAGACTGGACTCTCGATACCTGCCAAATGGGGCTGGGTGGGCACTGACAGGCCTGCTATGGGGCCAATTCAGAAAACTGAAGGCTGTTCTCTGATGAATGCTGACAAGGAGATGCCCAGCCCCTTCCTCTGTTTGGGAATCCATCATATATAAGGTTTGATAGGAGGCAGGGCCTTGCTTCCCCCTATAGTAGCGATTCTCAGCTGAGGGGGAAGATTTTGCTATCCCCATCCAGGAGGCATTTGGCAATGTCTGGAGACATTTTTGGTTGTCACACTGAGGATAGGGATTGCTACTGGCATTGAATGGATTGAGGACAGGGATGCTGCTCAACACTCTACAATGCGCAGGACAGCTCTCGTAACAAAGAATTATCCAGCCCGATGTCAGTAGTGCCAAGGTTGAGAAACCCTGTTCTAGGCAAACCAAAGGCCAGAAGCTTTCTGTCCTGGATACCTGGCAGCTAGAGCATGGGCTCCTACCTCCTCAACTTGACCAGTATATAATATACATATACACATAGTTGTGTATATACGTGTATGTGTATGTGTACACTAAGTAACTACATTGGGACAATTTAACTTATGTCCCCTTCTTTCCACCCCAAACCAACACACTCAGTCATTCTGAAGCTGAAATGGGGGGAAAAAGCTTGTGTTTAGTAGTAAACTATCTTTATTACTATTATTATTATTATTATGTTATTGTGATTAAGTTATTAGGCCAGTTGTTGCCACAAGAGTGCCTTTATGAGTGATTAGATTTAACATGGTGGACTGAAAAAAGTGGGAGTACCACTGGTAACAATGGGTGAAATGCCCACTGCTCTGGAGAGGAGCTATGTAGAGCAACATTAGTTACCACCCACCCAGGCAGGAAACATCAGCATAGTCTTGCCTGGAGGAGTAGGAGATTTCATCCTTCCTTCCCTGTGGAAATAATTAGTAGCAGATCTGGTTTGCTAATAATTACCAAAGAGAAATGGAGCAAAAATAGGGTTATGTTAATGACATTTCCAGCAGATATTGAATTTGTCTTTCACCTTCTAAAGTATAAACTACAGTCGAGCACCTTCCAACATGATTTTTCTTTTGAAGGGGAGAAGCATAGTAAACTATAGTTGTCTGAAATTACCATCTTACCGTAGAAAGAGAAAACTAAGATGAAGAAGGTAAAAAGAGAGAGAATAAAAGAAATGGCTGCTGATTTTGAGAAATATATAGGTTAGGGGCAAGATGAGTTCAGTGTTGGATACACTGCAGTTGTGATGACAATGGTTATCTAGGCAGTGAAATCCAAGAAGCAGTTCAGAGCATAGAACTGAAACTCAGGAAAGTGAGAGCTGGTTGCAAATAAAGAAACATAACTCATCCGGTATGGGTGAGCATTAAAGTCACACATATGAATGGCGATATCCTTCAAGGCTTTTGTTATTCTTTGCCATCATTCCATATTTATCAAAGAATCATCTGACTTTAGTTGGGCTTCCCTACTAGGAAGGGAATGCTTGACTAGTCAACCTAAATATATTCCTGCCTCTTTGGCCGTTTTATTTCTTATTGTAAGCATTATGAATGAATAAATTGGAGAGAAGAGAAGTAAAAGTGGAAGGAAGATCAAGAAGGTGAGGTATGAGTGACTGTGGAGGAAGGAGGAGAAGGCTCTGTTGAGTGGTTTGGAATCACCCTCAAGTGGGATTGAAGAATTAAGGCCACAAAAGATAAGTTGACAAGCCGTTCTCTGCCACCACCACATCAAACACAGTTTTCCCAGAAATATGCTTTGGGGGATATTAAAATTCCTATTTTAACTTTTGAATCCTAGTAAGTGCAGATGTTTGTGATATTATTTTATTGCATGGTCTCCTTATGCAAAAAAACCCCAAATATATACAGGCTCTAAATGTAGAGTTATTGGTACAAATATTTAAAAGATATAATCAGAATGTAGCAAAGGTTTGGATTTTTCTTGTGTCTCCTTCCATCTCTCTCTCTCACTCTCTCTCTTTCTCTCTTTCTTCCTCTCCCTGCCATACACACACTACAGCAATGGCAAAATAAAGCTTTACATCCAAAGAAATGCACTGTGAATTATAAAACATAAAGTAAATTGTTAACATAAATGCTAAAATATGTTGCTCTTGCCCCTCTGCTCTGGGGTTCTCTACTAATTTGTTCAAGGTTCCCCTTTAGTAGCACCGCCCTCGATGTTACTTCAGAAACAGAGGCAGCTATGTTCCTAGGAAGCCTAATGCATGAGGTTATCTGAGGAGTGCTCTTCTGTTCCCAAATCTCTGTCTTACCAACTATATCAGTCAGGGTTCTCCAAAGAAACAGAAGCAGTAAGAGATCTCTCTCTCTCTCTCTGTCTCTGTCTCTGTCTCTCTCTCTCTATCAAGAGATTTATTTTAAGGAATTGGTTAACACAATTGTGAGGACTGCCAAGTCTGAAATTTGAAGGGCAGGCCAGCAGGCTGGAAACTCAGCAGAAGTTGACATTGCAGCTTTGAGTCTGAAATCTGTAGGGCAGGCTGTCAGGCAAACATTTCCTGAGCTCCTGCCATGTGCTGGATATGGAGCTAGTCTCAGAGGCCATGGGATGGGGGGATATGTTCCCTACTGCCTCACCAATACTTTACGTGGTAAGATAGACACACCTCCTGATAATTTCATTTACTGTGGTTAATTTATAAAGTTCCATGGGAGTATAAAGAAAATGTATTTAGCCATGACCTTTACTCTGGAGGAGTTGACCTGTGAATTGATTTTTTGTTTTTTACCACTTTAACTATTTTTTTTTTAAAGATTTTATTTTTCTCCTTTTTCTCCCCAAAGCCCCCCCGGTACATAGTTGTATATTTCGTTGTGGGTCCTTCTAGTTGTGGCATGTGGGACGCTGCCTCAGCGTGGTCTGACGAGCAGTGCCATGTCTGCGCCCAGGATTCGAACCAACGAAACACTGGGCCGCCTGCAGCGCAGCACGCGAACTTAACCACTCGGCCACAGGGCCAGCCCCACACTTTAACTATTTTTAAGAGTACAATTCAGTGCAATTAAGTGTACAATTCAGTAAGTACATTTACAATGTTGTGCAACCATCACCATGAATTGATGTTGGAAGGCTAAGTAGGGGTTATTCCAGTATAGCAGACACTGTTAGATGCTATAGAACAGCTATTCTCTCCCTCCCTCCATTTTTTTTTTACACAAATGGTAGCATACTTTACATAATGTTTTCACTCTTGTTTTGCTTTGCTTAAAATATCTTGGAGGTTTTCCATATTGGTACCTAAAGTGTTCCTTTTTGTTTTTACTTAACAGCTGTACACTGTTCCATTGTATAGATTAATATAATTTATATAACTATCTCTTATTGATAAACTAAACTTAGATTATTTCTAATACATTCCTATCAGAAACAATACTACAATGAGTAATACTGTACTCACATCATTTCTCACATGTGTGAGCATGGTTGTGGAATAAACACCTAGAATCAAAATAACTGGGTCAAGAGGAAATTGCTTTTATCTTTGATAGACGTTTCCAAATTACCCTCAATAGGTGGTTGTACCAATTGACACTTACCTCTAGGAATATACCAGAGAGCCCATTTCCCCACACCTTCATCAACACAGTGTATTGCTCTTTTGGTTATTGATTTTGTAGGAACTATTTACATAGTAAGGAAATTAACTCTTTTTCTAAAGTATGAGTGTATTAGTCTGCTTGGGCTGCCATAAGAGAATAACATAGACTGGGTGGCTTAAATAACAGAAATTTATTTTCTTGCAGATCTGAGTGGGGAAGTCCAAGATCAAGTTGCCATTGGGGTTGGGTTCTGATGAGGACTCTCTTCCTCTCTTGTAGACAGCTGCTTTCTTGCGTATCCTCACTTGGCCTCTTCTCTGTGTGCATGCAGAGAGGGCGGTCTCTGGTGTCTCTTCCTATAAGACACCAGTCCTATCAGATTAGGGCCCCACTCTCATGACCACATTTAACCTAATTACCTCCCTAAAGATGCTATCCCCGAATATAGTCATATTTGGAGTTAGGGCTTCAACATACGAATTGGGGAGGGGGGACACAATTCAGTGCATAACAGTGAGTTAGAAATATTTTCTCAGTTTGTCATTTTCCTTTTGTTTTTGCTTGTGGTGAGTTTTGCTTTGAGTAATTTTTATGCACCTTAATTTTACAGTCTTTTCTTTTATGGTTTCTTGGTGTTGTGGCATAGTTAGAAGTATTTTCTTTTAAGTCCTAAATGAATTCTTCCAAGTGTTTTCAAATTTTTTAAAGTTTTCACTTTTTGCTTTAAACCATTGATATATTTGAAATTTGGCCTGGTGTAGGAAGTAAGGTATGGCTCCAATCCTCCCTCTATTGTTTTTCAAACAGTTACTCAGTTGTCTCAGGACTATTTATGCAATAAACCATTCCCCCAGATCTGCCTACACACATACATAGATTTGAGATGTTATCTCATTATTAAGACACTAAATTCCCACGTGTACTTGGATCTATTTTTGGACTTGTTACTCTGAGCCATTGTTTAGATTGGCATAGTTTTTTTTTTATCATGTTTATGAAGTATCTATCTATCTCTGTTTTATTATGAGTTTTAACAAAATCAACAAATGCTTTGGTGAATGGACTTCCATAGAAGATGATAAAGAGGTTGAGTTTCCCTCCATCTAGATCAATGTGGACTGAACCAACACAGGCAGAAAGAGGAGTCCAGAGGCAGAGGAGACCATGGGAACATAAGGCCCTGAGAAATACCATGTAGCTAAGGGAAACTTGATCTTGCATGGACCTGGTGATTCAAGTGTATCAGATCTCGAGCTCTGGGGCAAGGAGGCCAGGCCTAGCTGACAAAGGCTTACTCTTTGCTTAAGGGTGAATTCATTAACTAAATGTTATACAAAATGTGGTGAATTGATAATTAAACATTCTGTAGTTGTAGAGTTATATGTGTGTGCCTGTGTATTTGTACAGTTGCTTTTGTTTTATAGTTTAGACCAATGCTTCTCACACTTCAACATGCACACAAACCCCTCAGCGATTCTGTTAAAATGCAGATTCTGATCTGTAAGTCTGGATGGGGCATGGGAGTCTGCATTGCTAGTTCTCACAAGCACCCAGGTGATGCCAATGCTCCTGGCCCAAGGACCACACTTTGGATGGCCAGGTTTTAGAGTGTCCTATGTGTTGTCCAGAGAAAAAAAATACGGAGGTGGGGAGTAAGCATTTAGAAACGTTTGTACAGGTTAAAAAAGTGATTTTATATCTGATGAATCTGATAAAAAAGAAATTTGGCTTGCATTTTGTGTTTGCTTTTTGTTTCATTTCATTAGTATTTACTTTTGTTTTCTACAAAAGTATCAGTCTATGATTGATTAGAAATTTTGAAAAAACCTAGTCTTTCACTACAGATAGTTCAAGAAGCACTACTTTAAATACCTCATAGTGAGAGAAAATTGGTTATTTCTCTTCTCTCATGTGGAAACAAGAGCAATTTGTCTAAAGTTTTTTTATAATATATTTAATGAAGAGTATGACTATTCTATTATTTGCGATAATAATGATATAGTTATCCCATAACTTTATTTAAATAATAATTATCAATAACAATAATAAACTTGATTTATTTTTTAAAATCCCTTTCTAATTGCTCAAAGTGGCCTCATGCTTTATTTCTTTGCTTTTTGCAGTATTGTAGTGCTGAGCCCTGAGCTACCTGAAGTGAATAAGGATTATGCTGAACCGATGTGGTTTGAGGATCACCTACCGGGCTCCCCTGCCCAAATATATCTATCCTCAGGTGAGTCTGCTATGGTGCTGGAAGTTCTGACACTGAGAAGTGACTGCTAAAATGAAAATGCACTAGCACTCGTTGTGAAGCATGAAATATGTGTTTTATTGTATCAGGTGAAATAGAAATGATTGATTGCATATTACATTGGTGGTTAAATATTTAAAAGAAATTCCATTTCTGGGAACTTCCTTTGATTTTTGTTGTTGTTGTTGTGTGTTCATATGCTGTGGTCTCTATGAGGACTTGATACAAATGAGAATTGTGTGATGGAAAAACGGTTAAAATTAAGAGCGTTCTATGTGTTAAAGATTTCCTGAAAATTATGCGTGTCTTGGGCTATTATTTTAACAGGAACAGCTCAGGTAAACACTGTGAAAATCATCACTTTAAACCATTAACTCTGATAGATTACATTTGTGTAGTAAAAGTTACATCCCTGAAAACAAACTTCAAAAGCATGCTCAGGACATTCGTTAAGGATGACAAGTGAGTATTTAATTTTTGGGTGGTGTTTATTGGAGAGAATATCGGGTCCTTGTCAAATCATTCTTTTCTCTCTTCACTATTCTTTTTCCCCCTCGCTCCCTCCCTTCCTTCTGTCCTTTCATCCTTCTCTTCCCACCAGTCCCCCTTCCCTTGCTTTTAACAAATTATTGAGTACCTACTATGTACAGGATATTACACTAGACACAAAAAAGAGAGAAAAGATGTGCTTTGGCACTAATAATAAGGCCCCCAGACCCCTGGGATTTAGGATTCTTGAACAAACGAGATTTGATAAAGTTTATCCTCCCAAGGCAAGGGGAGAGGGGTGGCCAGAAGAGGAGGATGTTCTGACCGGAAAGGAGACAAGATCTGAGTTAAGGAAGCTGAAGGATACAAACTTCCACTCAGGATTTAGGAGTGGCAGGAATGCTTGGTGTGTAGGAGGTTAGCACTGGGTTAGTATTATTTAAAGGACTACAAGCCGGCCCTCTAATTTAAAAGGAGTGTGGGGGTGGGGCATACCGGGTGTGAGGAATTCAGTGTGATCTGAAAAATAAGCTGAAGTACTAACTCCATTGTGGGTGGGGAGGCAAGAACCTTCCCTTTTTTGAGTTGAAGATAAGCCTCTTCAGTCTGGACTTGCTTTCCAAAAATTCCATTCCTTCTTTTTCTAGAAAATGAAGTGAAATACTTTATGCCAGCCACCAAAAAGCACTGACTGTATTTAATGTGAATTTGTGAGCTTATTATGCTATAAAAGTGTTTCTTGGCTGTTTCACATGCTCTCCCTCAAAATAGTTTGTATTTTTGGAATCCCACATAACCCACATTTCGTTTTTCAGAGAAAACGTTCTGTGGCTGTGGTTGAATGAGTTCTCATCTCTATTCTATGCAACTGAGGCCAGCTAGGTCTCTAGGCCATCTTGATGCCACACACTGAGAATCTTTTCTGGATTTAGTGATTTGGTACTGGTTATTTCCACCTTCTCTGAGAATGGAGCTCAGAATAGAGACCAGATTGAAAAATCTAAAAAGTCTCTTTTGCTCTGAGTATCATGAAACCAGGTACTACATCTTACCCATCTTCTCTCCCTTGGTACCTGGCACAATGTCTGGCATATACCTACTATATAGATGGATGGATGGAGGTAATTGAGAAGGAGAAATAAAGCCCACAGCACACCACCAAGTGGCTGCAAAATTATTCCTGCAGTGAAGACACATTCTTTTTCTCCTTTGTTTTCCATAGGATACCTTTCTAAACTTGTCTAAATGGATGGGTGGGAGGATGGACTGATGGGTGGTGGGCTAATGAATGACAGGATGGGACAATAGCTGGGCGGATGGGTGGGGAATGAATTAAATGTTGTGTATTAGTCCCTACTGACCTACTATTCAGTGTCATTAAACTATCTATGCCTGATGACTTAGAGCAACTCTATCACCTATTTCTGAATTTCATCTGGTTGAAGTGTGAAATCACTGAAACTTTTATTCACTTGATTCTGCCACTTGTTTTAATGGTGACAGTGATGCTTCTACTTTATTTGTGTGAGTTTGATCTTGGCTTTTGCAAAGCTATACATATATTGTTTATAAACCTTCATATTTTTGGCTTTAAATATTTTCTCACCTCTTTGGACAATGTTACAAAACATTTTATGGTAGAAAAGTTTACAAAAGGATAACGTAAGTTAAAAAATCATAGTTAATGACAGTGATTTAATGGGACCAGAAAAATGGAAACCCAGATCCTCCAAATTAAAAGAAAACTTATTTGGGGTAATCACTTTTTTTTGAAGAAGAAGATCAGCCCTGAGCTAACATCTGCTGCCAATCCTCCTCTTTTTGCTGAGGAAGACTGGCCCTGAGCTAACATCCGTGCCCACCTTCCTCTACTTTATATGTGGGATGCCTACCACAGCATAGCTTGCCAAGCAGTGCCATGTCTGCACCCGGGATCTGAACCAGCGAACCCCGGGCCGCCAAAGTGGAACATGCGACCTTAACTGCTGCACTACCAGGCCGGCCCCTGGGGTAATCACTTTAATGTTGGACTTTACAGTTATGATAGGTAGGAATTTTCTGCAAGGGGCCCTCTGATTGGTGAGATCTGTCAATTGCATGATTCTTGTTAATTGCTTGAATCTATGACCCCGTGAGCCAGCAGCTAACTTGACATTACTAACATGCCTCAACACAAACATTTCATAATCTTCAGTGTGAGAATTTTTAAAAAAATTTTTAAACAACTTTGAAAGGAAGAATCATAACCTAAATCTTTTGGAATAAGACAATCTCTAACAAAAAGATTTAAGAAATTGCCACTGGGGGGCGATGGAAGTTCAGAAACTGCCCAGGTAGTCCCTGAGGCAACCGAGCACTTTAGCTGGTTTATTTATTCAAAGCTGAAATTTGGACGTGCGAACCACCAAGCTCAGGGAAATTCCTGGATGAGGAACACAGTCCTGGGAAAAACCTACCAAAGATGGAATTAGCACCTTGGCAGACCGCCTTTAACACAAAGAGCTTTCCTTCCTTGTGCGTCTTAAGAATTGACTTCAGTTCCCATCAGTCTGAAACAGAGGAAGCCAAGTTAAACTGCAATGAAATGAGGCAACAAAGAAGAGTGCTTTTTTATCATTACCTGCAAACACATGTAAGTGCACAGTTTAAATGGCAGTAAGGCATCTCCCAGCCACTTGGATCAGAGTTTTGGCTGGTATGGGTGGGAGTCAGTCAGGAACTTTCCTCAGGGGAGAAGGGAGGTTGTAGAGTTTGTCTTAGGAAACTCTGAGTGATAGCTAACACTTCAGGTGACAGTTAAAGAATCTAGTGAGGCAGAGTTTAGACGGGTTTAGAAAGGTATCTTAGAAAACAAAAGAGAGAGAAAAATGTGTCTTCACTGAAGGGGTAATTTTGTGGTCATTTGGTGATATGGTGTGGGCTTTACTTTTCCTTCCTGATTACCTCTGTGGTGCTTGGGACCAAAGTAGTATTGGGGTCCAACCCTAGCACCAGACTTTGGCCAGCCCAATCTGTCAAGCTTCAATGTTAGGGGTCCAGCCACTAATCCTACTTGGTCTTCTTTACTTTCCCAAAACTGATACCATCAAAGTGTCACCAGCACAAGGATTTGGTCTTGCTTCCACTCCAAGAAGGGCCAAAGGACATGGAGATGTCGAACCTAAGAAAGCAAGTCCAGAATTCACTTTTGTCCATAACAGAAGGTATAAACATATCCAAGAAATTGTGTTGCATCCCATGTCCCATAGGGTCTCCATTTCTAAAGCCTTCCAACCTGACAGAGGGATAGCTTGGAAGTTCTGAGATTGCAGTTAGGATGAAGACCCATGGATCCCAATGCTCAGTGCCCTGTGCCCTCTAGAAGTTGTTGATGCGTGTTTCTGAGGACACTCAGAAAATCTGGAAGTCTGTTATATCAGGGAGGACATTTTGGGTTTTGAGTGAGAAGCCCAACTCGAATTAGTTAAGCAGAAAAAGGGATTTATTGATTCACATCACTAGCAAGTCCAGAGGTGGGTAAGACCTCAGGAAGGGCTGCAACAGGGCCTGAGCTCTGCCTCCCTCTCTCAGCCTAGTGTCCCTCTGTGTGATGACCTCTCCTCCAACTTCGTTAACGTTCTGGGGAATTAGCTCCTATTGAGTCACATAGTTTCCCTTGGATCAGTTACTGTGTCTAGGAGTAAAATGGGGCAATATGATTTGCAGGGCCCTGGAGTGTTGTAATTGTCAGCCCACCTAGGACCACATGAAATAGGAGAAAGGATGTTCCTCAGAGGAACTGATGCTGGACAGACTAAAGCAGCATGAATCTACATGCAAATAATTTGTCTATATGGACAGGAAGATCAAGAAGCCAAGTAATAGAAAGAGATCTGTTAGCCAATAGTAAAATCAATCTCAATTGCAGTTTTGCTTCCTTAAATTCTACCATAGGCCTGATGAAAAGGCTGTGGATTGTTGTGTAAATCATGTGGGGAAAGTCTCTACTAATTCAAAGAGGATCTAAGAACTATTTTCTATTGACAAAAGCCTCTGTGAAACGGAACCTGAGTTGTAATCAATACAATAAGGAAAGCGTGTGAGTTCAAAATTGGATGCTGAAAAGAAAAGGGAATGTAGTCTAATACTGAAAAGGGCCTACAATTGCATTGGGACTAGCAGTCCCCAAATGATCCCTAGAAACCCCATAAGGTCTACATAATTATTTGCAAGACTCACTTAATGCAAGTGATCTGCTTTCTATGTAAATCTTAATCACACAGAACACATGTCCCAGAAAGCCCTAGGCCCTGCAGTGGGGTGGCCTAGAAAGGGCACCCTTCCAAATGTTCAAGTTCTTCTCCATGTTCTCTCCCTGCCAGCTATGAATGTGGAAGTCACTTTGCCTCTCGGAGCCTCTAGTGCCTCTTCAGTGAAGTGGCAAGAATACCAACCTATGGAGTTATCCTGTGCATAAAATGAATAATCATATATTGGTCTAACCCAGGAGTTGGCACACTTTTTCTGCAAAGGGCCAGAGAGTAAACATTTGGGGCTTTATGAACCATAGTCTCTGTAGCAACTACTCAATTCTGCTATGGCAACAAGAAAGCAGCCCTGGGCAATATGTAGATGAATGAGTGTGGCTGGGCTCCAATAAAGTTTATTTAGGAAACAAAGGTGGCGTTCAAATTGGGCCCACAGGCCATAGTTTGCTGATCTCTGGTCTGACTAATTGTTAGTTTCTCTCTGTTCAATAAAAAGTGTTCGCTCCTCCCTGCTCATCTTGTTCACCCTCTTGCCCCTTGTCAGAGAACATCCTTTCATGGATGGAATTGTGTCCCCTCAAATTCATATGTTGAAGCTCTAACCTCACATGTGACACATCTGGAGATAGAGCCTTTAAGGAGGTAATTAAAGTTAAAGGGGTCATAAGGGTGGGGCCCTAATCCAATAGCACTGGTGTCCTTATAAGAAGAGAAAGAGACACCAGAGCTCTCTCCTTCTCCACCACATATGGACAGAGGAAGGCAGCCACTGCAAGCCAGGAAGATAGCTCTCACAAGAAACCAACCCTGATGGCACCTTGACCTGGGACTTCCAGCCTCCAGAACTGTGAGAACATAAACATGTGTTGTTTAAGCCACCTGGTCCGTGGTGTTTTCTTATGGCAGCCCAGTAGACGAATACAATGACTCATTAGTTAACTGTAGGAATGCTGTTGCCACCTTAAATTTCTTCCCTTCTGTCTCTCTTTCCTCCCTCCCTCCCCCCTTCCTCTCTCCTCCTTTAAAAATTTTTACATCTCTCAAATGGAGGTTAAAACATCTGCCCTGGTTATCTAACACAATTTTTGTAAGGCTTAAATAGAAAGCGTGAGGCACAATATAGTATAAGTGATTACTAAAGTACATTGATATATGTTCTATCACCTACATTTGCAAATGTCAACTACCATGTGGGACAGCAAATCTCAACCCAAATGTTGAGGCATTTTTCCCCTCTGAGCAAGATTAGTTGGTCATTGGAATGGTGTTTGTTTTTATTTGCTTGTGTGCTTCCATTTTTTGAGAGGTAGGGGAGCTGCAAGGAGGCCAGGAGGAGAAAACGTGTGAGAAAAGGATTCTAATTCTAGTCCAAACAGAGTGTTTTTCCTGCCTCCTTTGATGGCCAATGGTATCATCTCCTACATTCAGTAAATACAGATGAAGTTTCTACTGTAAGTCAGGTGGTGTGCTGGGTGCAGTAGATACAGAAGTGATGAAGACAGACAAGGTCTCTGCCTCAAGCTTACATTCTGGTGGGGGGTGTGTGTGTGTGTGTGTGTCTATACAGGTTGTGGGGGGAGAGGTTGGGCTCAGAACAGAGAACAACTGAATGAATAAAATAATTACAGACTGAGCAACATCAGGAAGAAAACCAACAGGGTCATGCGGCAGAAGTTACAGGTGTGGGACTGGCCGTAGACAAAATAAGCAGTCTTTATGTCCTTTGCATCTTCCCTTTCACCTTCTTTTCCCTCAAACCTAATCTCCAAGGCTTTCAAGATCCTAGTTTCTCCTAAAAATGTTGAATCAAGGTGATGTTCTTCTTTGTTGGTATCATCCCTAATACACAGTTCACAGTAGTAGTAATACTGTTGTTAACTGTGTACTTCTGGCCTGGACACTACTATGCTAGGCAGTTTTTTGGCAATAAACTTAATTTTAGAATAGTTTTAGATTTACAGAAAAGTTTCAAAGACATACAGAGAGTTCTCATATACCCCACACTCACTTTGTCCTATTATTACCAACTTAAATTAGTATGGTACATTTGTCGCAAGCAATAAACCAATTTTGATACATTAGTATTAACTGACATCCATTCTTTATTTGAATTTTGTTAGTTTTTGCCTAATGCCCTTTCTCCATTCCAGGATCCCTTCCAGGATGCCACATTACAGTTGATCGTCATGTGTCCTTGGGCTCCTCTTGGCTGTGACAGTTTCTCAGACTTTCCTTGTTTTTGACAACTTCGCAGTTTTGAGGAGGAGTGGTCAGGTGCATTGTAGAATGTCCCTCAACTGGGATTTGTCTGATACCATGCATTATTTCTTATTCTCATGGCTAACCTTCAGTATAGGTATAAATGATTCATTCCATCATTACAGATGAAAACACTAAGGCACAGAAAGGTTAAGGAACTTCCCCAAAGTCACATGCCAGCAAATGACAGAAACAGTGATTCAGACTCAAGGTTGACGTAACTTCATGCCACACACTTACTTTGCCTCCATGACCCCTATCTACTGAATTCCTGACAATGAAAGAGTTGGCTTTAAGGCTAACAGGGTGATCTCTTTTGTAGTTTTTCTTGCATACAGTTTTAAACAATTTAATGATATGTTTAGTTAGATTAGAAAAATTTCCCCAGTCAGTTATTTACTGAACTGATTATTTGTGTAACTTCAGTGGCTGTTTTCTTAGTGCAGTTGGTTAATCCAGAAAGAGTATCACACCTGAAAAGTATTCAAGAACCTGTGTTTCTAGGCGTGGTTGTCAAACTGTGCTCACCTGGAGTCCATGAGTGTCACCTGGACTACTTGTTAAAAATGCACTTCCCTGGGGTGGGATGACCACCTGCCTCAGTTGCCCAAAACTGAGCAGTGCCCGGGATGTGGGACTTTCTGTGCTTAAACCAAAACCAGGACATCCCGGGCAAACCAGGATAGTTGGTCACCCTACCACAGAGCTACTGTGAATCGCTCTTGCCCAGCAATCTGCTTTTAAACAAACTATCCAGGAGATTATTCTGAACATCAGAAGTCTAAGATCTACTACATCAGGTATGGGAATGAATTGCTGAAAGAACTGATGATGGTTCCTGGAGATTTTGAGGAAACATTGATTTTCATCTGTTTGGATATCTGATTCTGCCTGACTTCGAGATAGAGTAATGTTACCTAGCCTCTAGCCCAGATAACATCAGCAGGGACGCTTTTTCACTCCAGGTAGGAAATAGTCACCACTTCCCCAACTCCATGTTTTAGTTGAGGAATGACGGGAGCTCCCAAAAGATATAAGGTCCTTATAAGGCCATTATTTATCAGTTGGGATTAATGCATCTATATTAACCTGAGGCAGTGGTTCTCAACCTTGGCCGCTCACCAGAATCACCAGGGAGAGTTTAAAAATCTTAATGCCCAGGCCCACCCCAGACCAATTTCATCAGAATCTCTCGGATTGGGACCCAGGCACCAATAATTTTACAGTTTGAGAACTATGGCTCTGAAGCAGCCCTGTCCAATAGAAATATGTGAGCTGTAATTTTCTAGTAGTCACATTTTAGAAAATAAAAGAAGCATGCGAATTTTAAGAATATATTAAATTTAACACATCTGAAATTTTATCATTTTAACCTATAATCATTATAAATAATTATCAATGTCATATTTTACATAAATTTTTTTCATGCCTAAGTCTTGGAAATCTAGTGTGTATTTTACACTTATGGCACTTCTCAATTCAGATGCTAAATTTCCATCGGAAATACTTGATCTGTATTTAGATTCATATACCTGAGTTGTTCCAAACATATTTAAAAGTATTCCAATAACTGAATAAGGAGTGAGTTTTAAATTTAAATGTTAATAAAAAATGCAGTTTCTCAGTCTTGCTAATAACATTTCAATTGCTGAACAGACATGTAGTTAATAGCTTTGGTAATGGATAGCATGGATCTAGGGTAGCGTTCTCAAACTTTAATTTGGGCATACAAATCACTGGACAATCTGGTTAAAATCGGGTTCTGATTCAGGAGAGCTGGGGTTGGGCCTGGGATTCTGCATTTCTAAAAGCTCCCAGGTGATGCTGATGCTGCTGGTCCAGGGACCACACTTTGAGTAGCAAGGACCTAGAGCAATCTTGAGTGAGGACTACCTCAAATCTGATTTCTCCACTTGCTTAGTGTTATGCTCTCCTTTCAAAGATGAGTAATATATATATAAAATATATATATAAATATATAAAATATATAAATAAAAATATACAAAAGTAATATATATAAAAAATATGTATATATATACATACACATAGTTATGTGTATGTATCTGAATATGTATATATATATATCGGAACATGTCTAGACACATAAGTAAGCTCTGCAAATATAAAGAACACTTCAGTACTACGTGTGTTATTCGTCTTCTTCACTTTATTTGAAATCCAGCTTACCCTTCTTTGGTTCACTGGAACTGAGCAACAGGTGGCTGTTTAATCTTGCTTTAAGTCCCTATATTCATTTGTTTGCTTTTTAAAATGAGCACTGTAGGTCCCTGCATTGTGTTTCAAAGTTTGAAAGTAGTTAAAAAGTATTTGGTGACCCAGGCTCTGTGGTTTTGTGTACAGTGTGGAGTAAATCTCAGTTCCATTTGGTTCTCTTGTATTTGTATGTGGTAATGTTATGCCCCAGCATTTGTGTTTCTCTCTATAGATGCTTTTTCATTCTTATTTAGACGTCAACATGGAAAGGTTATGAGTTACTTCTGAAGTGTTGTTTCAACTTTTATTCAATTATTCATTTGATTCCTCTGAGCCAAATTGATTTAACTCCTATGCCAGGTTCTTAGAAACAAACATCCAAAAAACAGAAACTAAAATTGACTGAGTTCTCTTTTTGAGGATTTATAATCTGAGAAAGTTATTTGAGCATAAATAGCAACCAAAATCATGGTGAAATTGGTCTTGCTTCTCCCTTTGTCATCCTTTAGTTTCTTTTAGGGGACAAGTTTTTTGTGGGAAAGCACCATTATTTTTAGCAGTTATAGAAATAAGACAAAGAAAGATATGAAGAACATAGCTATTAAAAACTTTTGGGGAAAAAACCCAGGGAATAACCCACTAAAACTGTAGGAAATAAAATGAGGGATAACAATTGGGTATATCAAAGCAGGATGGAGAGGAAAAATATTAATTTTTACTTTAATCTCAATTTAAGTTTTAGTATCTATTATTGGCCATGTGAGGTGGGAACATTGTATTTTTTTCTTTATGAGACAGAATACTTATTCTGTGTACAGTTAATAGATCTCAATAATTATAAGATCTGGCATCATCCATGAAAATAGCTACTAATTCAAAAGCTTAATTCACTGGCTTAGATTCTAGAGGAGTGAAAAGTCCCAAGGGAAATCAAGCTGCAGTTCACTGTTAAATGAATAGTCTCTTTATTTTATTTCTTTTGTTTTAACTGCCTGGGTATCTCAGCGTGAACTTTGGAGTCTGCTACATTTTATTTATTTCCTGTGGATCAAACTGCATTTAATAATAGCTAATAATAAGAACTAACATTCGTTAATTGTTTAGTATACGCCAGGGCTTTGTTAATTACTTTATTTGCATTATTTTACTTAATGCTTATAACAACTTCATGACATAGGTACCGTCAAAGTATAATTTTTAAAAAGCTAAAAACACAAATCTCATACAAATTCAGAATGAACACATGTTGAGAATTTATTCAACTCATTAATGATGGGAACCATAAGAGGGTTAAAGTGATTCCAAGAGCATTTTGAGGAACTTAGTATTTATAGGCATTTTGAGAATAAAAAGTGTTGGAATAAGATTTCTAGGATAGATTCAAAACTAGTTAATGTCCTATAGGGCAATAAAACCACAACCTTTTGGCTTATCTTTTCTCTTGGACAGAAATCTAAGAATTCACATGTAACTTCAGAGCATCTGAATTCTAATCAAATAAAAAATAGAAAGTCAAACACAAGTACATTCCCTAGATAATTAAATAACTCTTAGGTGGGCCAGTTAATGCCCCAGTAAGATTTTGAAAGGTCACGCCACAGCCCATTTCATCTCGTTCAAAGTTTGGGATAATTTTCTTAACAAAATTATAATTATCCACATTTTACCAATGAGGAAATTAATGCTTAGAGGTGTTAAATAACATGATAAGGGAATCACAATAAGGAGAGAGCAAAACTGGAACCCAGGTCCTTCTGACACTTAAATCCACTTTCTTATAATAGTTGAAATTCATTTTGACCTGTCCTATAAAATTCTTTGGTGTGTGTGTGTGTGTGTGTGTGTATGCACATGGGAGACAGAGATTTGGAAACTGGTATTCTAATTTGGATATTTTAGGGGCTTTTGTTGACAAAGCTTATTCAGATGATACTAACGTTTTGACCATTTTTTCCTTTGTTGTTTTTTTCTTTTAAATCTCATTATCCCTTGCCCATTAAAACATTTATCATTAAAGGAGAAGTCTTCTCTGTTGGTTTATTAGGAACTGGGAGTAGGGCTTGCACTGAACCATCACACGTATTATCCTTGCCCTTGACCACCAGCACACATTTGAGAACTGGATGGCTAGGGGAGTTAGACTTTGAAGTCCTGAAATGGGCTTTTCCTCGGTACAAAACAAAATGTGTTCATCCAGAATCTAAATCCGTGAACCTCAGTCTATAATCAACTCAGCTATCCAGCTTAGATCAAAGAGAGTTAATACATGCCTTTTAGGTGTAATTTGAATGAAGATATTCTCTCTAAGATCTATTGGATTTCAGAGAAAGAGTGGGGAGAGAGAGAGAGAAAGAGGTAGACAGATATTATATTAATTGAAGGCAAAGTTAAATGTTGTACTCATCAATACGACCAGGGGCCAAATTTAAAGATTAAAACGTGAGTATGGGAGGTGGGAGGAGTGTGTGGATATGGGAACATGGCAGCATGTGTGGTCTCTGCTCCCTTCCTTGGCACTCCCAACCCTAGTCTGTTTGCCCGCTTGAGCCAGGCAACTGCCAAGAAATGGGTGACTAGAGCAAGTGAGCCCTTGGGCTCTGTTGGGGGTCCCCACAGTTGGAGAGAGCTGGGCTGGACTACTGCACGGAAGGGATCACCTGATGATGACTAGAGGGTAGCAGATCCCAGCTTGGTGTTCAGGATGGATGATGACCACACTTGACGGTCCTGGGTGTCTGTGATCCTCATGAGTAACAGAAGCAGGAAGTTATAAAAACTAGCAATGGTCATGTGACCAGTTGTAGAGGTGAGGATTGTAATAGGCATATTTTCTTCCTTGTTTTCATGTGGATATATCCGTACATATTAATAAAATTTGTCCTCCTTCTCTCTGCCTGTTATGGAGTGAGTTAAACTATATTTCAATATTTAAATTGCAGGATAGTAAAGAGATATTGTGACTTAACTAGAAGACAAATAACCATCAACCATTTATGGATAAAATAAGTAGGACTTTGTGACTCTACTTCTGGGGAAAGCATGAGTGAATTTCGGATGTCTGGGGAATACTTGCATCAAGTAGGACAGAAGCATTATGTTGTTTACTTTATTTGGAAGTTAAAAATAGGTAAAAGTAGAGTGTGTGGATGCTGCATTGACAAAGGATGGACTGTGGTGATTTATCCATTGTCAAGTAGGCATCACTACCACCCCTTTTAAGATCTCTCCTGCATTGCAGAGGAAAAGTTGGGCGCTACATCGCTTCCAATCCCTTTCCCTAAATGGTCCTGAGTTAGAGTTTGCCAAAGAGAGTAACATAAGTTTTTTTTTTTTCAGGTGAAAGAAAAGTATAAGCTGTTATGCTCAGGGGTGGTTGCAGCTGGATGTTAGACAGGCAGGAGTCTCACAGTAGCTTTTCAGGGAGTGATTGAGAACCAGATGCTTTGCTGGTACAGACGGAGACACTTGGTCAGAGGTTTCTCAGAGATTTGTGCAAACTGGGGCCTATTTCTGTAGAACTTTTGATAACCACCCACTTTGCTATGTCAGGCTGAGATATTCAGTGTCTGCCTCCCTAGTCTTTGGTAGTGACTTTCTTGACCCCATTTCCCCAGATAGTCCAACATTGGTATAAGCTCTAATTCTTATATTAAATTCTTTATTTCTGGAATATTTAAAATGAAATGACTATTTTCTTGACTGAATCTAAGCTTATGCAGATAGTTTGATGAAAAGATATGAATCTCAATGATGCATTTAAGGAAAATGCTATTGGAAAGCAAACAACATAAGATCCACACAAGAACTGGAGGTATTGCTAAGCACATTTTAGAATACAGGGAATTAAAAAACACTATAATTTTGAGGGGCCAGCCCCATGGCCTAGTGGTTAAGTTTGACATGCTCTGCTTTGGCAGCTTAGGTTTGGTTCTCAGGCATGGGTCTATACCACTCATCAGTGGCCATGCTATGGCAGCAACCCACATACAAATAGAGGAAGATTGGCACAGATGTTAGTCAGGGACAATCTTCCTCAACAACAACAAAAACATCCAAAAAACAAAACACTATGATTTTCAATTTGACCTTGAGATCTGTGCCTTTCCTTAGGCTTCAGTCTATTTTGGAGATCCATCTACATATTATCCTAGGGGTCAAATCCAGCCTGTTGCCTACTTTTATAAAGAAAGTTTTATTGGAAAATAGCTATTCCCATTTGTTTACATATTACCTATGACCACTTTCACCATAATGGCACAGTTGAGTATTTGCAGAAGAGACCATGTAGTGCACAAAGCCAAAAATAATTTGCTATTTGGCTTTTTACGGAAAAAGTTTGCTGACCTCTCTATTATCCTAATTCCTACTTCCTTCAAAAATTGAAGAATCTTTTCTCTGTTGTCATCAACTTGGCTTACTTGGTGGGATTAGACTAAATAAAAATATTAATTTTTTTAGCAAAGAGATTTAGAATACCTGAAAGAACCTTTCAGCTGGCTCGAAGTACCCACTCACCAACACTTCTAACTTAGCATAGCAACATGTCATTTTTAGTTAACTGAATTCCTCCTTAATCATTTTGGCTATCTTTGCACTGTTTCCTTCCCTGCATTGCTTAAGGTAGACAAATATGCTGTTGTACCTTGCATGGTTCCCAGAAGTCCTATCAACAGGAGGATTTCTCTGAAGAATAGTTCTGCTCTCTAATCGGACTTGTAAGTGTCGCAAATGCAAGGAGGATTGCTCACTTCTGTCATAATCTTCACATAATAAAGAGAAAGGTTTAGATGTAAAAGTGGAGCATTTTGCATCTTAAATTTAACATTTTAGAAGCAATTGAAGAACGATTTGGTACATTGCCGGAAATATAGAGGAATATTGATTAAAATGCTTTAGAAGCAAAACCCCTCAGTGAGTCTGTTTGAATTATTATTTCTTTATCAAGTGGTCACGCTGATCTTTTCTCTTTATTAAGTAACAAAATGAAGCTTGCCCTTTCTTCTAAAAAGTGTTGCTATTAAAAAGAAACTCTGAAAAGTTATAGTGTAGGACACGTAATAGCCATGTAACAACATTTAGAGAGGATTCTTTAACTTTTGGTTATGATATTGCTTTGCTATAATTCACCGAGCCTGCAAATATATGACAATGAATCCATTCATAAATATTACCCATCCATATGCACATGTCATTAAGTCCAGCCCATGTTCATTTAATTCGTTAAAAATATGTGTGTGTATATATATGTATTTAGTTCCTACTATATGCCAGGCTATGCTTTAGTTCCTGGGCGTGAGGACAGGAGTCAAATAATGAGAGAAAGGAAAGTTCTGGAAACATCTCTTTCACTCATCGTATTTTGGAGAAGTAGCTCAGTTATACAAACCCTGTATTTGTGGCTATCAAACTAACAGCTCTAGCGTGGCTCAGTCAGGCAGCCTCCTCCGCTTGTATTCCTGGCTTGTGTTCTCTTGTTGTGTTAGCTCTACTCACAGAGTGACTGAAAAAAACACATAGGAGGATCATTTTAAATGGATTTTTTTGTGAAGAGTCAACTATAAAGTTTGTATTGGACCAGAGTTAATATGGAGCAGCAGGAAGCCTCTTGCACTTCTTCTTCCAACTCCATAGTCTGATATTTATTCTTCTTGACAGGAAGATAGACTGCCAACTTTGTTTTTAATTATTTGAATAAAATTACATACATCATTCTCCCTTTTCTTGTGCCTCCCTCTGAAATCCCATCTTCTGTGTAGCTGATGCTGATGAAATTGCCGGTTTTGGCAGTAGTGCTTCTGTCAGCCTAGTGAGATGAACTGAGTTAATATCCACACCCTGAAATGCAGCCAGAAACATTTACCCCTGGCTTCTCCCTCTCTCCCCTACCTCTCTGCCTCCCCTCAACTCTTTACCTGCCACCCTGCAGACATACCACACGTCTCCATTGTATCTAACCTGGCACCTGAATAAACATTTTCAAGTATTTTCTAATTCCCTACTTTCCCACATCGCCCTTTCGTTCTTTTCTTTCTTTCTTTCTTTCCTTTTTTTTAACTAAATAGTTGAATCCTCTTTTTTTGTATTCTAGTGTAAACATGGAACAAATGTGTAACTCATCATAATGGACATCTGTTACATGAATAGTGGCGAGCTCATATCTCCCAGATTAATCACTGTTTCTATTCATTTGGAATTAGCAACCTGTGACTTCAAGTAACTCCCTGATGAAACAGAACACACATTCTTTTCACAGATGTATAGAAATAGGAATAAATCTACAATTTGGCAAATGCTCCAGATGCAGAACACAGTACATGCTTATAATAAGAAAATATAACTGTCTTAGACTAATACGTGGTAACTCTGACCAAGAGGAATTTATATAGTTGAAATTTCTTGAAAACAGCCTCACCTGCATAAGTGTTTTCTAAATTCTGGCCCTGGGGGCCTGTAGTTTCCTGACAAAGTTTTCTCATGTTATTTGTCCTCCTTGGAGACTTGAAATTCCTCATCACTTAGAAGCAAGATAGAAATTTGGAGGCTATGAAGCATAACGGAATTATCGTCTGTAGGAGCCAGGGTCTTACTGGCTACCCTTCTTTGTCAAGGTATGTTTTCAGAAAGAGTGCATTTCTGTGTGCTAGGACTGTGTATCCAAGACATCTATCATATACGGACCATTGAGTAATTGAGTCCGCATAAGCTAATGATTCACAGTTGTATCCCATTGCACATGTAGACAGAATATTGCACTCAAACCAGAATAAGGTGTGTACAGCATAAAGTGTTTGCTGAATTCATTTGTGCTATAAAATAATGCCAGCTTTCAAAACGAGGTCATTTGTTCATTCAGCAGTCATTTATTGATCCTCTTCTCTCAGAACCTACTGGTCTGAGCCTGGCACTGTTCTAATTTGGGATATAAAGATATGAACTTTTTTCTCCAAAAAAATCAATAATCTAATGAAGGAACCACATATGTCTGTGCATGAGGTCAGTACTGTGATAGATCCTTTGAGAGGCATCTGCACAATGGAATAGTCAAGCTCTCTTCAGTGGAGTGTAGACAGTGAGAATAAATTCAGAAAAGACTAGAGAGAGAAGGTGGTGTCTTAGCAGAGTGTTGAATGAGGGGTATTTATCTGGGACCTTGGGGAGAGTATTGGGCATAGAATGGGGACAGAGTGGGAATGTTACTGACTGTCTTCCGTAGGTTGTATCCTGTTTCTTCTCCGCTTCCTTCTGCAAACTTAGAGTACAGAAGATATAAGTAGGAAAATTATATAGCAGGATCAAGGTTTGAGAGGAAGTTATAGACAACAACTTAGGCCACTTACAGTTATTGTAATCTAATGGTGGGAGAAACATCAAGTAGCTCACCTCTAGTTTCCTACAATTGACTATACTGAGGATAGACAAGATAAGAAAATTGTAGATCAAAAATGATCAAATATTGGTAATTCCATGAGGTTCAGTATAATAGGTATAACACGCATGTGTATGATACAAAATCCCAAAAAACAAAAGAGAGTGAAAAGTATATCTTAATTGTGTCCCTCTCCCCTGCTCACCCTTTTCCCTTCTTAGAGAAGAACACCGCTGGAATTCTTCCAAAAGATATTCTTGCCATATTTAAGCACTTCCATGATGTAACGTGTTTTTAAAATGGGGCTCTCCAGGTTCAGATTTGGTCGAGGAATGAAGACAATAAATACCACATTCCAAGAGACCACCAAGACAATAATTCTAAGTAGACCATGGAAAATCTGAATAGAGGACCCACTGACATGGAGGATAAGAGTGAAGAAGATAGAGAGTTAAGAGGAGTTTGTGAGGAGGTTTCCTTGGAGAAAGTGGCACTGAGAGTCCCACCATTTCTTGCCCCTAGAATGAAAGCAGGGGTACTCCTACCCCTAACCCCTGTCCTAGTGAGGGAAGCATCTGGGACCCATGCTGAGACATATCAGGTCTGTTCCTTGTATCTAAGGAGCCCAGAGGGCTGGTGTCTGACTCATCTGAGGAAGACTGAATGGCCTATGGCCAAGGGAGGGGCTCCATCTGGAAGGAAACTGCTCTCCCTCCCAGTTGCATGGATTCCAGAGACCATATGTGGAGTTTGTGATGGGAATATTGGCCCAAGGTTGCTTTAACAGGGATCTTGTAGCAGAATATTGCAAGTTGGTTTCACCAGGAAGCACACCATGGGAAGGAGTTTAGTGTGCGCATGTCTAATAGGGATGCCCTTGGGGTCAACACCTGGGAAAGGGAGAGGAAAGAAACAGGATTGGGTAGAGGGAGAAGTTGAACTGCAATGCAGGCCATCAGCCTTGGCCATCTTCATGGAGAGCTCTGGTGTAAGATTGGCCCATCATTATGGTCTGCTTTGACCCAAATGGCAGAGATTTTTTGCCTTTGCTTTGACCAACCGTCATTGAGTGTAGGCCACCCTGGGAAAGACATGACCTTAGCTTGGACAGCCCTCTGCTGCTAAGTTGCCAGCTGAAAGACTGTCTGCCCACAGCACTCCCAGCAGCTGGGGCAATAAGCCTTTCCTTGAAATGGGATCTGGATAGCACATCTCAATGCCCATCACGCTAGATAAGGGTATCTCAGCATTAGGAGGCAAGTGTGTGTACTGCTTGGGGCAGAAGCTAAGAGGGGACAGGAAACAGTGAGTCAGAGGAAAGGCCAGGTCATGTCACAGGGGTTGCGGTCAGAGGGATCTCCCAAGAACATAGATACATGCCTCAAGAAGGTATCCATCCCAGAGAGCACAAATCCATCTCACAACAGTATGAGTTAGGTTAGAACTTTCCTAACCACTGAATGAGTCAAGGTATGAGCAGGAAACTGATGGCACATTCATGTTGAATAATTTGCAAAGACTTTTGTAAAGGGTCTAGTTTCAAAGGTGTGGAAGCCTCAAGAGAGGATACAGTACCCTGGAGCTAGTAAGAGTGGGTGCTGTTAACATCCCCAGCCTGAAGAGTGGAGGGGAGAGATCAGTTTTCAGGACCCACAGACAAGGAGAGCTCAGTCAAGAGGGCCAGCTGACTAGGCTGTGACCTTCAGCCAATAAAAGAGCCTGGCTGAGAGGACTCTGCAGCTAGGGCACTGGGGGAATTCCTACTGCAAACTCACTCTTCTAACTTTCTCTGATGGTATCAGGACTCCCCACTGGGGAGCTGATTCAGGCAGTCCATATAGGTCAGCCCCTGGGGGCACAGAGCCAGGCTACAAGAGTGGAGTGTGCAAATCCTCTCTTCCCCCATTGGGTCCTAGATGGAGTGCAAAGCAGCAGCTATCAGTAGGCAGATTAGAACATGGAGAGAGAAGGAGAGAGAGAGAGAGAGAGAGACAGAGAGAGACAGAGACAGAAAGGCAGAGAGACAGACTCACTGCCTGCCCTTCCCAAGCGGCAGGCAGCTGGACTGCACCCTGTGATGGCTGGGGAGAGAGGTGAGGAGAATATTTTCAGCTGAGAGCTGAGACCACCTTGCATGTCTATGCTCTATACCACCCTGAGGTCACAATACATTAGTGCAACTTCTTAGTTTTCAAGATGAGATAAAGGATAAAGTAAAACTCTTGGGTCTAGTTGAATCATAAAATGGATGGGAGAACGAACATTACGGAGTAATCTGCCCTTTGGTGTTTGTTCTAGAAAGGGAAGGGGTATCATGTTTGGTTCCTCCACTTCCCAACTTCCTTGCCCCCACATCAAGGCTGATCTTTTTGTCCTAGGTCACATGCTTGGGGACCACTTTGCTTTCACTGAGACTTCTGAATCTGGATGAAAGAAAGTCTCAGAATTTTAACCCTGGGCCTTAATTGAAGAAATTAGTCCTGGGATATTTGAGTCTTGGCAGAAAAAGACACTCTAGTGTTGAAGTTTCTGTGGTTTATTTTGTTGCTAGAGATGGATGCTTGATTCTCCTTTGAGGATGATTGCTCTTCAGTTGTGGGGATGAAAAATGACCACAGTAAACCTTTTGGTTATGCCAAAGGGAAGCTGTAACTCTAAACCATCTGCATAATAATTCTTCACTGTAGGCTGGAGTTGTAGCCTCACAGGAGGGGAACCTGAGGCTGGTAATCAAGGACAAACTACTATTGTTTCCTCTCTCTAGGTTCCAGGAGAGTTTGAAAAAGGGGGAGACAATGGTCAAAAACTCTCCCAGGATGAGCAGGTAGTGAGAAGTGGGCTTTACTCTGCAACACAGTGGGCTCTGGGAGATACATTATTTTGTATCTAGTTTTAAATTTTCTCTTATGCATTACAATTCTCTCCTTTTGGCCTCATGTGGTCAGTAAAATCTTATTAAATTATATAGCCTGGTCTTAGCAGTGCTTTGTGAAATTAAAGGAGGGGCCAGGGTCCCTATTGGGGGGCAAAGCTGTAAGAAGAGTTAATGCAGCCTGCTGGGAAAGGTTATGAGACAGTGAGGTACTGAATTCCAGGACTGGCTATAGCCACAAGGGCACCAGAGTGAACTGAAGAAATAGTCAACAAGTCTTTAGGAATCTCCATATCAGAGATACCTGGGCTGGAGAACATACTGTGGCATGAAGTGGGGATTTGACCACTATTAATTGGGACATTAAAGGGAAGTGCTACCATGAGGCAGGAGCACTTGGCACATCTGGACATTAGTATTGGAGAGACTTGAGTGGTTTCTCTAATATGCCGTCTTATCTAGCCTCTGCTTAAGTATCTATAGTCATCCTTTTGTATTGTTGGATGGGGCTACTTGCTAGAAAATCCTTTCCAATGGAAATTAAATTCAGGTTTCCTTACCTGCCTCTTCCTAGCTATCCATTTTTGTTCTCCTCACTTCTGCACTATTCTCTTCAGTCAAACATTGCTTTAATCAAGAAGCATGGTGTATGGTAGAAGCGTTGCTTTGGACTTATGAAAACTCATATTCAACATTGACTCTACTTTTTTTTTTTTCTGGGAAAGATTCGCCCTGAGCTAACATCTGTTGCCAATCTTCTTTCTTTTTCCTCTCCAAAGGCCCAGTGCATAGTTGTATATTCTAGTTGTAAGTCCTTCTAGTTCTTCTATGTGAGCCACCACCAGAGCACGGCAACTGACACGTGAGTGGTGTGGTTCTGCAACCAGGAACCAAACCCAGGCTGCCGAAGTGGTGAGAGTGCCAAACTTTAACCACTAGGTGATCAGGGCTGGCTTGACTCTACTTTTTACTGGCTGGATATCCTTGGACAAATTATTTAACTTCCCCCAGTCTGATTTTCTATAGTTATTACTTATAAATTGAGGATATTTGACTGCAGTTACTCTGTTTGATGCTCAGATTGTCATAGATTTGGCTAATGGGAGCCTCTTTAAGCTGGTTCCAGTATCCTTTTGAAATGACTATTTGTCTTTGAAATCTTCCTTGAGTTCTGGCACTACAAAATGTCCCAGGCTCATCTTGTATCTTCCCTGCCATTGAACCAGATCTTGAATTGGCCACTTCTACAAGAAACTCTGATAATTTTTCAGTGGTGAATGGAATTAGAAGCCAAAATCTTGGGGCTTGGGCATTTATTTCTACTTGTCATTTTAGTTGACAGAGCCAGAAAGTACACATTTTTAAAACTATGAGTTCATATTAATATTTCCAACTCAAATTAACAATCTGGTCTTTCACTTCTTTAATTTTATAATCATAGCTTTGTTCCCTTATATGGAAAATCTTTTTTTGTAGCACTATTAGCATAATTACTTCTTTGCTTTATAATACAAAATAAAGAAAATATTTCAAAATAACAATACAAATATTATTACAAAAATAAAACAACAGGATGAATGGTAATAACAGCAAACTACCAATTGAAAAATACCAAACTCATAGAGTTGTGATGAGGATTAAATGATCTATGTCAATTTCTGGGGATAACACCTTGGGTACAGTCAGTACTCAATAAATGTTATTCTACCCCTGTCCCCCACCCCAACTCCCTGTCTCAATCAAATCTTTTCTTAGCAGTCCTTTCACTATTGGATAAAGCCTAAACACAGTCTGGCATTTTGGCCTTCTCCAAACATACTCCTATCTGCTTTCCCTAATCCCCAACTGCTCCCCTGTATTCCTGCTCAAATGCATTGAATCCCTTCAACATGCCGTATGTGCTTCTGCTTTCTAGTTTTGCTTGCAGCATTCCATTCCCCTCCTTCCTTCTCTCCTTTCCAAATGCATCATCTATTCTTTCCCTTTTGAATAGAAATTATTGCTTAAACAGACATTAAATTTTTAAATATATTTGGATCTCTATCTTTTCTCATGTTAATACTATACCCTTTTATTATAGTAATTTTGCTATATGTTTTAAAACATCATTGAGCAAATCTTTCTTCATTATTATGTGTCAAATTTTTTTTGCAATTTTCATAAAACTTTATAATCATTTTCATCTGCTTCAACCTCCCTACTCCCTACCAAAAATAAAAAGTCCCATAATTCAAATAAACCATGCTTGGATTCTTATGGAAATAATGTTAAACCTGTAGATTGGCCTTTTTGTGACCTTAAGTCTTCCAGAAAAGGAACCTGGTATTTCTCTTCATTTAGAAGATCTTGTTTTAATTCTTTAATATGATTTTGTAGGTTTCTTCATCTAGATTCTGTACCTTCTCTTAAAAGTTTATTTTGAAAGATTTTGTAGTTTTTCTTGCTATTGTGATTTTTTCAATTTCTAGTTTAATTTGTATTTTAAAAGCTATTGTTTTTAAAAAATAATAAAACAGAATATTTTTACATTTACAGAAAAGTCACAAATATAGTATAGAGAGTTTCCATATACCCCACACCCAGTTTCCTCTATTATTAGCATCTTATATTAGTATGGTACGTTTGCCAAAACTAATGAACCAACGTTGAAACGTTATTAACTAAAGTCCATTGTTTATTCAGATTTCTTTAGTTTTTACCTAATGTCCTTTTTCTGTCTCAGGATCTCATCCAGGAAACCATATTACATTTAGCCATTTTGTGTCTTTAACATCCTCTTGGCTAGAACAGTTTCTCAGACTTTCCTTGTGTTTGATCTTGACAGTTTTGAGGAGTACTGGTCAGGTATCTTGTAGGATGCCCCACTACTGGAATTTGTCTGATGTTTTTCTTATAATTAGACTGGGGTTGTGGATTATTGGGAGGAAGACCACAGAGGTAAATCTCATTCTCATCACGTTATCAACAGTATGTGCCGTCAATGTGTCTTACCACTATTGATGTTCAAGGTTGTTCACCTGTGTGAAGTAGTGTTTGTCAGGTTTCTCCACTGTAAAGTCACTGTTTTCGCCCCTTCCCACACTACATTCTTTGGAAAGAAGTCCCTACACCCAGATCATATTTAAGGAATGGGGAATTATCCTCCATCTCTTCCAGGGCAGATTATCTACATAAATTATTTAGAATTCTTCTACATGTAAGATAAGTCTGGTCTCCCCCATTTATTTACTTTTCGATTATTTATTTATGCCAATATGGACTCATAGAGAATTATTTTAAACTTAGGGTTATAATCCAAAACTGCTTTATTTATTTTGTTGCTCAAATTGTTCCAGGCTCATTTTATATATTTCCTGCCCCAGCCCTAGACGTAGCCATTTCTCCAAGGCTCCCTGGTTCCTTTGATTGGAGAATGGTATTAGAAACCAACATCTGGGTGCTAAGGGAGCTTGTTGCTCCTAGGCCCTCTAAGTCAACAGAGCAAGGAAGTATGTGTTTCTAAATCAAGCTGTGTGTATGCAGATATCTATAAATATTCTATATGTGAGCATCTGTACCTAAATTAAGCTAAATGTGAAAAGTTATTGTTTTTTGACAATATCTATTCAATTTTAAAATGGACACCTATTTTTACCCAGTACTCCAGATTTGGAGAGTTGATTCTACAGAAATAAAACCACCGATAGATAAACATATATGTAGAGGGGTGTTTATTGCAGCATTACTTGTAGAAGCAAATCATTAGAAATAGTCAAGATGCCTTTTAAAATGGGAACAGTTAAATAAATTGTTATGTATTTATACTATGAAGCATTATGAAACTGTTAGAATAAGTGTTTTCATATATTATTCAGAAGAACATTAATGATTTATTGGTAAATGATAAAACCAAATTGTGGAGTAATATAATCCTATTTTTGAAAAAAAAATTAAAAAGAAATAGGCATATGTTGCAATGAGCCTAAGAAAGATATAGAAAGATGTATACCAAACTGCTAACAAAATTTTGGGATTTGGGAAGAGTTAGAATATTATTATTTTTATTTATATGGCTTAGTGTTATATGATTTCCTACAATTATCATGAATTACGTTATTTTATATTCTAAGATCTATTAAAATAATTTAAATCACACATGCAAAATATGGAGGGATGGATTTGGGCCTACATTTAAAAAATGCTTGGACTCATTCCATTTTATTTTGTCTGCTGTAAGCTCTGTGTATTGCTACAAATTATATTTGGGGCTATTTTGGGGGGAAACACACGTGATGGAACCCATAACAGACCTTCATTCTTAGAATTATGTAAGTCACAATAGCATTTGAGAACCTTGTTTCAAATATGAGTTACTATTTGGTAAAAAGACACTACATTGTATTCCAATGACAGTTAATGTTTCAATTAGATAAGAAAATGTTGTTTATACATATTTTCATATCTCTCTATTCAATAAAAATAAAGATCTTGTCAGATTCTTAAGTTGGTGTACAAATCCTCCCCTCTTCTCCCAGGTCTGGTCCAAGGACATCTCATTTTTACTTTTCACCTCTGTGAAATACCAGGAAGAGGGGTCAGGTAGCTAATTTAGCATTATGAGTTTGTTGCTACAATGTAGCCACATTAGGTAACCCAGCTTAACTATTCCCTGCGACTCCCCCTAGATCTCAGTAGGGCTGCTAGGCAGGGTGGCGGGAGTGTGATGATTTATTCTCAGATTGAACATTACTCCTTCTCCTCCTCTTTTTCTTCATTTTGACCTGTGAGAAAATTGCCAAGTCTTCTCAGTAGTATAGAAGAAAATAGGCACAAGGATGATGAGGAGAATGTGGCCACTTTCTTGTAGGAAATAGTCTTCAAATCCAATATAAGTATTTTAGTGAGAAAGTTTGTATATACTTTGAATTTTTATTAACAAGTAGTAAATGCTATATTTATGAACATGCTAACAAGCACTTAATTAGGATCTAAAGAAATAAACATTCAATCTCCAATAATTTAAATGTAAATAATTGAGTAAGATTAATGATTTAGGATCAACAGGATGTGGTTCTAGAACGTTTTAAAGCTCTCGTAATATTTTGGAAAAGGTATTTTCTCTTATATAGTTCTATTCATCGTCATTGAACGTTTAGTTGGTATTTTAATATAGTCCCCTTTATGATGGTATTGCCAACTTCCTTCAGTTGGAGATAGCATAGGATAGTGAAAACTGCACAGGCTGTGATATTAGGCCTGGGTGTAAATGTGGCCTTGGTCGGGTTATTCAACACCTCAGGGGCTTGCTTTCTCATCTTTGAAATGGAGATGAAAACATTGTCTCAAGGATTAAATTAGGTAATATATAAAGTAGCTAGACTGCCTGTTTAATAAATGATAGTTATTAATATATATACAATAATTTTATAGCTCTGTTTCTAAAGAATGAGCTGATGAGAGGATGCAGTGAAATATCTGCATAAATGAGGAAAAGATGAGAAACTGTGCAAAGGAAATTAAGACATTGATCTTGAATTAAAATGGGCATTTAAGAAAGAATCTAACTCCCTGTAATACATTTAATTATTATAGCCTAATATTACAAAGAAAATGTCAGTATTTATGTAAGCCCTCAAATTGATCATATAACCACGTTGTATAATGAATTATTTATAACTATGGTTCATACTTTTACCAAAACAGATTTTTCTCTAGAAGATTCAGAGCAAATATATCCTTATAAACATTAATCATATTTCCTTCAATCCAATTAAACTAATTGTTGCCAATTCACAGGAAATTCCGTTTAAAGAAAACATTTATAATTTTGGGATATCACTCATTGGAATGCCACAAAAGTAGAACGCAGATTAGAGAAACAGTTTCCAAACCAATGTCTAGGATTTTGTTTGGAATTATCCTCAAAACCCCAATTCTGGAGCTTAACTGGTAATATCAAATGACTTTCCATGTCAATTATTCCTCCTATCCCCTCCTTGTCTCTCCTTTCTGCCAAATAATTTTTCCCTCTAACTGTGGCATTATTCATTCAACTGAACCCCCGTGAATGTGAAGCAGACTGAAAACTCACATGGTGTCAGAAGAGGAAATATCAGTTGATATTTTTGATTGTGTTATAATATTATAGTCCTTTCATGTTGCTTCCTTTTGGAAGATCTTATATGCCACTGACACATGAAGCCAGCTGTGCCTTCCTGGAGTTGGAAATGTTACATATTTCAAGAAGCTGTTCTTTGTGCTAATATTTGAAACGAAAGCTCCTTTTTGTGGTGTCCCACCCCACCCCATTACTGGTCTGAAGCTACATATTTCAAAAATGTCTTGCTTTTGAATACCAGGAAGAAAAAGTACCCACATAAGCATTTAGACGGGGGAAGAAACAGACTAAACTGGATGAAGAGAAGCAGAAATGAATTTTGGAAACCCTGTTTGTTTTTCCAAAGGAGATTCCCTGGTTCCTTTGCTCTCCCCTCCTCCCAAACCTTATGGAGCTATTTCAGAGCCAAAAAGAAAAAAGAAAAAACAGAAACGTGGGAGAACAATGGTGTTTCAACTTTCATAACGTTGCAGTATTCCTTTCCTGTCTTCTCTTTGTGTTTTTCTTTTCATGTTGAACGAATAATTCATTTTTGTTATATTTTGCCTAATTTCCTTTTGAATTTGCATTTTTAGCACTTGGCCACTGCAAAAACACTTATAAAAGAAACATAACCTATTACTGATATTCAGATTTTGCGTATGGTAATCACTAGTGTCTGCCAATGTATTGTTGCAGGCGTCTTCCCTTCCCCTACTCCAGACAAGCAAATCCCTTCTCTCTCTTTCCTGTCCAGAAGACGGTTGCATTTCTAGGATTTTTATCACACTTATTAATTATTTTGAGACTTTTCACAATTTTGTTGTCCACCACTCATATTTAAGTCCTTAAGGAAATTCTACAATAAATAATGCTTTTAATCCTGTAGCTTGTTGCTGTGCAAGTGGATTTATTTTATGGAATTTTATTTTTTGCTTCATTCTAAGTCATATTATGAGCAAGAATACAGGCAAGTTAGCCAGGTTTGCCAGATGAATAATTTCTGAGAAAGGAGAAACTGTTGGATTCAAAGTATAATTGTTCTCATGAATTTATTAAGGCCTAAAGTTACCTATCTAGTTTCGCAAATCTTCGGTTATTTTCATCTAGTTATGTTTATGTTGTCTGTTGCCAAAATTTATGTGAAGATAGAAACATCAAATTAAACGAGGAGAAAAATCAAGGGGAAGGAGTTCTCTTCCTCCCCTTCCCCACTTCTTTGCCACCAAGGCTCTGTCAATTTCTTACTAAAGGACAGGTAAAATCAAGGCAAGAATCATTAGTTGCGCTTGTGAAAAAGGAGGGGACTTCTGGTTCCTCCAAGAAGAGATGGTGACTCTCTTAAAGGGAGCATCCACTCTCGGGGTCATATCACTGCTTAAAATGTAAGAATTATTTTGACCTTAGGATTTGGGATCATTTCTTTTTCAGTTTGGTAGTAGAGTAAAAGAATCACTTTAAATGTCCATATTCTCATTGTTGTGGACTCTTTTTCCTTTCTGTCCTCTTCATCATGTCACTCCATTCTTAGCACAGCAAGCAGAGGAAAAGTGTATCTGGAAAAAATTTGGTTGGAATAGACCTTGTATCAAGGAGCAAAATGAAATTATGGAATTATCATGTTTGTTCAAGCTATTACCAGTTCCTAATAACACACACACAAACTCAATTAGCATAAGATTTGATTGATTTCCTGCAAACAGCAGAGGTTTAAAGAAAATGTTTAGAACCTAAGAGGATGTTAAGATCATATTTTTTTCTCCTTCCTGACTGTACACAGTTAAGCCTGATCTAGGATTGTTTCAGTTCCTAGTGAAAGGAAGCCATTTCAAACTAGATAAAGAGAAAAGTAGAATATATTGGTTTATGTAACTAAGAGATAAAAGAATTCGTGCTGACTTCAGGCATGGTAGGATCCAGAGAGTCAAATGATGTCATTAGGAGATATATATGTGTGTCTTTCTATCTGTCTGCCTATTGATCTATCTAATCTTTTATTTTCTTTTTTCATTCTCTGTGGTCTTTATGGTTTGAAAATTTTTTTATTGTGATAAAATATATGTAACATAAAATATGCCATTTTAATGTGTCTAATTCAATGGCATTAATTACATCAACAATGTTGTTCAGCTATCACCACTATTTTTCCCATCACCCTAACAGAATCTCTGTAATCATTAAGCGGTAACTGATAACCTCTAGTCTACTTTCTGTCTTTATGAATTTTCCTCTTCTACATATTTCATATAAGTGGAACCATACAATATTTCTCCTTTTATGTCTGGCTTATTTCACTTAGCATAATGTTTTCAAGGTTCATCCATGTCATGGCAGATATCAGTGCTTTATTTCTTTTTATGGCTGAGTAATAGTCTATCATATGCATATACCACCTTTTGTTTATCCATTCATCTGTTGATGGACATTTGGGTCTTTTCCATCTTTTGGCTATTGTGAATAATGCTGCAACAAACATTGGTGTACAAATATCTGTTTAAATCGCTATTTTCAATTATTTTGGGTATATACCCAGGAGTACAATTTCTATGTATCTAATCTTGATTCCTCTTTCCTCTCTGTAGCTTCTTCCTCGGGCAGGCAAAGACAGCTTATTCCTTACTCCTCAAGTTAAGTTCTTTAAGGGAGGGAGAGATTTTCTCTCCCATTGGCCATTTTAACCCCTGAGGAGAAATTCTTATTGCCCATATTCTGAGCTCCACCCCTGGATCGATTGTTATATGTAGAGAGAAGCTCCTTCATGGCTGTGTGACTAACAACCCACTGGGTGAGAGGGCAGTTCTCTATAGAAAAGAGAGGTTCTGTTTCTAGAAATAGGGGATACTGGTGGGAAGAGGTAAGAGATGTCCACTGCAGTATCATTCCAGGTGAAGGCAGAAAACTCATCTTGGTTGTTTACCAGGGACCCTTGGATGGGTGGAATAACTAAAAGTGACATAGTTGGAGTTTTGGCAAGAATGAGGGAAAACAAACTTGATGCTGCTGATTGGAATACTAAATGCTATCACCTCTTGGGAGAGCATTTTGATGATATCTAGCACCACTGAAAATGTGCAGATGTTACGACCCAGCAGTTCTGTCCTCAGTATCATCCCAAGAAAAACTCTTCTACTGTAGCCTCAGGAAACACAGGCAAGACTATTCTTTGCAGCATTCTTTGTATCTTGAAAAATGGAAAATACCTAAAGGTTTCAGCAGCTGGCTAAAAGATAAACTGTGGTGTATTCATAGAACAGAATGTTATGGTGCCATTAAAAATGACCTAGATCTATATGTGTCAAAAAAGATAGGCTCAAAGGGCTAGCCCTGCGGCCTAGTGATTAAATTTGGTGCACTCTGCTTCAACAGCCTAGGTTTGGTTCCTGGGTCCAGACCTACACCACTTGTCAGCAGCCATGCTGTGGCAGTGACCCACATATAAAATAGAGGAAGACTGGCACAGATGTTAGCTCAGAGTGAATCTTCCTCAAGAAAAAAGAGGAAGATTGGCAACAGATGTTAGCTCAGGGCAAATCTTCCTCAGCAAACAAACAAACAAAATAGGCTCAAAAGTATAACACTAAATGAAAAAAATCAAGCTGTACTATTGTAAGTACTGTATTGATAGCATTTTTGTAGACATTAGAAAACATACAAGACTATATTCAGCTTTGTTTTGGAATATATGTATATAAAATAAAAGTATAAAACCATATATTAGAAGGGTTCCCAACAAATTAAATAGGGAGCGGCAAATGGGTCAAGGAAAAAAAAATGGAGACTTCAATTTTTTCTATACTGCTTTTTTTTCATTTTAGAATTAGCTCACTTAAATTAACTGAATGTGAACAATTGTTAATTTAGGCTGGTTGGTGCTGTATTATTTTCTTTTCTTCACTGTTCTGTGTATTTTCTCAAGCTTTTCACAATTAAAAAAAAGTAGCGCATGGTTAGAATTCAAATGGAAATCATTTTTTCCTTAATCTTAAAAATTTTGGACATGTATGTGGATAAATAAAAAAGATAGATAGACAGCATATTGCAATTTTTTTACTTTGTTTTTTCAAGTAATCCTAAGAACAGGCTCTTGCCAAAATCTCCCTGATAGGCTATCCTGCTTCATGTCATTTTATATCATTTATGTGTTAGAGTGCATTTTGTCCATAATCTTCCCTGTGCCCCAGGATTCCCCTAAGAAGCAAAATGCCCAGTGTGTTTCCCATTAACCTCAAAATTCCTACCAGGATTCAGACTCACAGCCCTGAAATGCCTCCTATCGTTTTAGCAAACAATCAGCTTGCTCCCCAAACGTTAAAAGCTGGCAAAAATAAACTATCTAAATCAGTATTCCTACGAGAAGAAAGTCATGGGAGGTGAAGATAGATTTCAGAAATCCTATTCATACCATGAGGGAAAAGTCATTAAGTAATTGTGCGTGAGGCAGTTGGCGACAGCCTTGTCTCTTTCGGTTTTGGAAAAATGTTAAACAGAAAGATTTGCAACATCTTGCTTGATTCTGAAGTGGTTAAAATTTTATAATAGGAATCTTAATGGCAAGAAAAAGAATCCCAGAAAGAGCATTGCTCACTGAGCGCTGACATCACCGTGTGGGAATGAGTATTGTCTTACACAGTGGAATGTGCTCTATCCCTCCTTTGAGAGGGAATTTGGCTTGGTACGCAAATTAAAATATTGTTTTGAAATATCTGTTGCATCAAATGACAGAAAATTTTCTTTCTAGTTCAGTTCTTTGGTCCATTGTTGGCAAAGCAGTTGACAGCAGGCTCATCTAGCCAGTTTGTCTGGGCCATGCTCTTGGATTTTGTGATGGAGCCCAATTAAGGAGAATTGTCCTTTGGCAAAGATGCAAAAGAGCCCTAAATTCTTTGGGTCTCTGTTTAAATGGTTTTATCGGGCATAAAAGAAAGGAAGGATAATATACTTGGAATACTTGCAAACCCTTGAAAGCATTTAGAATCTGAGTGTTTATTGCTTTGTTCTCCCTTTGTTGGAAAGTTAGCAGGTAAGGTAGTGGGAAGCTGGCTTTTTTTGGTAGGCGGCCTTCCTCTTCTCTTTTCAGGCTTACTTGAAGGAGTATATCCCCAAATGAAGTCTTCCAGTTTCAAGTTCTATAGGCTGGAGGTAACTTGAAACTACTCAGAAACGTTATACATTTGACAGCTCTGCTCTCCAATGTCATTTGACTGGGTTTGAGCCTGAGTTCACAGGTGGGGATTCAGGGAGCACCTGATGCCATGGCTCATGCTCATGGCTCCTGCATCAGTCCCAGGCAGGGGTTCTCCAAGAGTGGTCCTGAACAGCATCAACAGCATCACCCGGGAGCTCGTTAGAAATGTAGATTCTTGCAGTCTGTCCTACACCAACTCGGGGCAGGACCCAGAAAACTGATTTAACAAGCCCTCCAGGTGATTGGGATGCACACTCAAGTTTGAGAACCGCTGCTCCGGGGAGATCTGCCTACTTGGATGTAGAAAAGCCCAGCTCTGAGCCCCTTTACTCTTCCTCCTCCTGATGTGACTGAAATCAAAATGCCAAATTTGTCATCAAATAGTTTGTGGTGGAATAATTTTGAATTGATTGCCATCATGTGCGAAGGACTTTTGGTGTTATTATTTTGGAATTTGCAGGGAAATATTTTTCCACGAGAAAGTAAATGTGGTCGTCCTTAGTTGTGAAGAGGGGAGTGGGAGTCTGGGATTAGTGCCCTTATAAAAAAGGCCCCAGATAGCTCCCTCTTCCCTTCTGCCATGTGAGATAATAGTGTCCAATTAGTATCTATTTGGATCCCTTTTTTCTTCCAGAGATAAACTTGAAATTAATATTGAAAAATTCTTTTCCTGAGGTTGTATCTCCTCTAATGACTTCTATCATTTAGTTGTATTGCTTTATTGTAGGACTCTTTTCAGAAACTAATTTGTCATTTTAGGTAATGGTCCTCAGATAGTGACGCTTGGGGTTGCAGAATGTAAGTGTATTATGTATATAGGAATACCTAAATACAAGGAGTGGAAAACTATACCTAGACACTTTGCATTCTACTTTTCTCAGTGTCTATATTTTTAAAAGCTCCTAATGGAAATAGTGCTATAATTATTAATAGAGAAGATTGAGGAAGAAAATTGACATTTTTTTGAATAGCTAGTATAAGCTAAGTGCTTACCATATGCTATCTCATTTAGTGTTCTAAACAGTTATGACATTAGGTTATTTGGCTCAATTTACAGATGAAAAAACTGAATCTTTACTTATTGTAGCAGTTGATTGGCTGTTCAACAGTAATTTCTTTTTTATTCTTTTGTTAACAGAGGAACCCAGAATTACTGTGGGTATCAGGTAGTTATGTGCTTAGGGAAGGAGGGCTCAGTCTTAGAATATCAAATATGGTTGGGCTTAAGTCAAACATGATTATTCTACTTCTTTCCAGTGATTGATTTGAGGTTGCCATGTGACCTGGTTCTGGCCAATCAAATGTAAGGGGAGATTTGTGGAGACTACTGTGAAAACCTGTTCTCCCTGATAAAGTAGACACCTCCATAAATAAAAAACCTCGTTCCTTTTTACATTGGACTGCTGTCTTGTAAAATGTGGTGCTTGATTGGAGCTGCAGCATCCACCTTGTAACCATGAGGAAAAAGCCCAGGGAGAGCTATTAGGGTTGTCCTGCCTGGCACTGTTCTGCTTCTAGATTTCTGGTTGTGTGAGTTAACAAATCCCTATTATTTAAACCACTTTTTTTTAGACATCGTGTTACTTGTTATTGAAAGTATATATTCTGAGAACACACATGTTTGTCAGGCACCAGAATAGGGATTAGAATCCAGGTTTGACTGATGATAAACACCATCCTTGTTTATTCTCTCTCTCACCCACCTGCCTACCTGCCTTTTCTTCTATCAAAAATAAACTTTGTCTACCACCAGCCTACAGAATTTTAAGTCCTAGAAAAATGACCATCAATGATGAGAATGTATTTGAAAACATTCTGTTAAGTATAGTTTATTCTAGACTAGATTGTGACAAGGAATGCTTCATCAGTATTTTTCAGGTAGCCTGATATATTTTAGGTATGCATGTGATAAACACATTCTTCTTTGTAAAAATCCAAATATTACACAAAGCCAAAATTTTCCATGACTTACTCAATCTCACTTTCCTCTCCTCAAGTAGTCATCCATCTCCTGTTAGTAACATATATTCCTAGATTATTTTCTATGCATTTATTTATTTATATGCTCAGATCAAGATGATTTTTACAAAACAAATAGTATACTACATATATTGTGCCACAATTTTTTTAACTCACAATATGTCTTGTAGATTTTCCATATCAGTTTACTGAGTGTATTTTATTCTTATGTGCAGCCTAGTGTTCCATAGTAGGAGCATGCTGAGGCTTTATTTAGTCATCCCTTTGGCTAAAGCAATACCTGGCACATAATAGACACATGATAAACGTGTATTAAATCAATCTGTCTTTAAAGTTACTTAAGGGTGTTTGTAATTTTTCCTTGTTTCAAATGATGTTTCTATGTAAATTTTAGATGTGGTTTGTCAATTTGCCCAAGATTAATCCTATTGGGGCTTTTATTGGAATTTTATTGGCAAGAATTGACATTTTTATAATGTTAAGCTTTTCCATGCATTTTTTTGTATATGTATTTCTGCTGGACAGATATCGTTGAGAGGAATTGATGACTCAGATGGGATATGAATTTTTAAGATTTAATAGTTACTGCCAAAATTATTTTCAATAAGGATTCTGTAATTTTTTGTATTATCAGTAGTATATGATGGTGGCAAAAATGGCAACGATGATGAGAATGATGGTGATGGCGTGGTGGTGGTGATGATGGTGATGTAGTGGTGAGGGTGATGGTGATGATGCAGTGGTAAGAGTGACGGTGGTGATTGTAGAGTGAGGGTGGTGGTGGTGGTGATTATACTATATTGCAAAAGAACCCAGAACTTTTCTGTAATAATTCAATTTAGCTCTGATTATCCTCAGATGTTTGATCACCTTCAGATTTTATTGCTTTTTGTTTTGAGTGAGGAGAGAAATCCTGATTCTTCAGCTAAACCCATGTTAGGAAAATTAGGCTTGCCTGAGAGTATACATTTACAATTGCTACCAAAATATTTGGCCAGTCCTGGGTGAATGTTAGTGTTGCAATGTTGCGTAGTGCTGAATTACTTTTCAGGAATAGAGATTCCACAACCCTGAACCACTGTCTTAAAATGTCCTGTGATGGCAGAGGAAGACTTCTGGAAGAAGGGAAGGCAAGCAGTGAAAATAAAATAAATAGTTGACTATTGGTTCATGCTTATATAGCTGTCTTGCTTAGTACCAGGAATCCCAGCTGAACTCCTCAATGTTCCTCTTTCCTAATAAATCCCCAGATTTCTATATGTAGGTAGATCCATGAACCTTAAAGGCAGCACTTAACTGGCAGCCTCCATTTAGAGTTTATTTTCACATTTTAAGCTAGTTATGCAAAATCTGGCAACTCCTAACCTTCATCACACCATGACTGACTCATCTTAAACTAGCAGAACTGTTGGCAGATTGAAGGCGCCTCCTTTTGCTGCCATGTTGTGTGTGCATGTATGTTTTAGTGTCAATGGGAATCCTACAGATTAATGATGGGAATATATATTGATTTTGAATTAATACAGGAAAATTAGAATTCCTTTCTAGAATCTTTATTTTGAATTCCAAAAGCTATCCTTTGTCCACTGTTGGGACCCTGGCTTGCATGTTTTGAACCTGAAGTAGTTGAATGTTGAAGCCTGGATTGAGAATTCACACATGGAGAGAGGTACCTTCTAGAAACAGAGAACATAAGCATAGAGAAAAGAATACTTGGTCCTTATAATTTGAAGTGTAGTCCGTGGACCAGCAACACCCAATCACTTGGAAGCTTGTTAGAAATGCAGAATCTTGGGCTCTACTCTAGACCTACTGAATAAAAATCTTTGTCTTAACAATATTCCTTGGGGATTCCTATGTACATTAAACTGTAAGAAGTGCTATTTTAGGCAGTATTAAAACTAGAAGATGTGCTTTTTCTCACCTGTAGTCATCCTACTGTGTAATACCACTTTCCATCACTATAGCAGTAGTCGTTTCTGAGCATTTAAAAGGAGCCTCACAGGAGAGTGTTTGCACAGACTTCTATAGAGAAGTTAAGATAAAAAATGGTAATAATGAAACAATCAAGCAGTTAATGGTAGAGCTCTAGCAAGCCATACAATTGATAAGCTCTGTGTGGTTAGAGTGCGAATCCTCAGTGCTTTAAAGGCTGGCCTTGAACAATTATAGGCTGACACTGAGAGATTATGGCAGTGACACATCAGCAGGTTTGGGGTGAATCAACATGAGATAACACTGGCTAGAGAGAGATGAAAGGATAGGCTCACTCATTAGGTGTCGGGTTGTGCCTTTTTTATAGCAAGTCCTGTTGTGTCTGCACCTGACTGTTAAACACTATGATTAAGGGAAGTGCTATAGTTACTTTATATTGACCTTAGGTGGCCTACAGGACCTGGCTTTTTCCTCTTGTGTCGTGGACTCAGTTTGGAGCTGACTCATTCTCAATATTCTGAAATAAGGATGTTTGATCTTGTACATTTTTAATTGAGATATAATTAAGCTGCAATCAATTGCACAAATCTTCATTTCAATTAAGTTTTGACAACTGCGTGTATTAACCATCCAAAACAAAATATAGAATATTTCTGTCATCCCAAAAAGCTCCCTTGTGCCCCTTTCTGGTTAATTCAACTACTGTTTTGATTTTCATTACCATACATTATTTCACCTGTTCTAGAACTTCATATAAATGGATTCATACATATGTACTCTTGTGCTTGGCTTCTTTCACTCAGCATAATGTTTTTGAGAATCATCCATGTTTTTGATTTTATCAGTAATTCATATTGTTTATTGCTGAGTAGTATTCTATCATGTGAATATACAAAGTTTTATCGACTTACATGTTGATGAACATATAGGTAGTCTCCAGTTTTAAGCTTATCAATAAGACTGCTTTGATCATTTGTAAACAAGGCTTTTTGTGGACATGTATTTTCATTCATCTTGGATAATTACCTAGGAGTGGAATTGCTGTTTCTTAGGACAGATGTATGTTTAACTATTAGAAATTGCCAAACGGTTCTCCGAAGTGGTTGTACTGTTTTACACTCTGACTAGAAATGTATAAGAATTCTAATTGTTCCATATCATCATCAATATTTGATGTCAGTCTCTTAAATTTTGGTTTAATTTGCATTTCCTTGGTAACTAATGATGTGGGGCACTATTTCATGTACTTCTTTGCCTTTCATATAATCTTTTGTGAAGGTCTGTTCAAGCAACTCTTTTCCCCATTTTTATTTTATTTTTTTATTGTTGACATTTGGGAGTATCACAGATGGATTTCTCTCAATTTACTGGACAAGCCCATGCCTTGTACCTCAGAGCCCAGAGTGCAAAAGCATTTCTGCTTTTGGAGATGGCTGCCTTGCACTTGGAAAAGGCCTGTTCATCTCAGGGGGAAATCTCTCTTTTGTCTTGTTCTACCTTTGGCACAATACCCCTGAGCACTTGGTGACAACCCGTGGGAATGATTTGATGGGTCAGCGTGGGCTTGGTCTGTGACTGAGCTCCTTGGCATTCTCCTCTGTCATAGCAGACCACATGAGACCATTGAACCTTCACTGAAATCTTGCCTAATTTCTCCTCCCTTTCCATGTGGATTTCTTCTCCACCCATCATTCTGCTTTGAATGAGAACAGTTGCAGCTCTCTTCTCACCCATGAAGGGCTCATTGTTTTCTGAAAATTTTTTCCATTTAGGTTTCTTTGCATCCCCCACTCTCAGATGGATTTTATAGAACTTTGATTTTGTAGCTTATCAGGCTTGTTTTGGTGGTTAGGGTGAGAATGATGCTCTCTTGTGACTTTCTACATTCGAGCCAGAAGCAGAAGTTATGCACATTTCTCCCCACTCCATTCCCTCCTGTGATGAGCCAGAAATGCTCTCTAGACTAAATCCTAGAGAGAGACATTGCTTTAGACATAACAAACCAAGAGGTTCACAATAACTCAGTGTGGAAACCCTGGGGCTAGCAGAAGAACCAAACTATATTACACTTTCATGTTAATAATTTAAAGGTTAGGGGCCAGCCCAGTGGCATAGTGGTTAAGTTCGTGAGCTCCACTTCAGTGGCCCGGGGTTCGCAGGTTCTGATCCTGGGTGCAGACCTAGCACCACTTGTCAAGACGTGCTATGGTGGCATCCCGCATAAAATAGAGGAAGATTGGCACAGATGTTAGGTCAGTGATAATCTTCCTCAAGCAAAAAGAGGAAGATTGGCAACAAATATTAGTTCAGGGCCAATCTTCCTCACACACACAAATAATAATAATAATAATAATAATTATTATTATTATTATTATTTAAAGATTAAACTAGCACCCAGTAAACCATGATAGCTGTTGACCCTGAGCACATTACTAAACATCACTGTGACTCAGTTTCCTTGTCTATAAAATGAGAATAAAAAGAGTACTTGCATCATGGGGTTGCTGAAGGGTTAAATGAATTAATGTATGTAAAAGCTTAGAGGCATACTTGGCACATAACAAATGCCTGACAAATGAAACACTGTTATTAATAATAGTATATTACTACTAATAACAGTAGTTATAGCATAAGAGGTTTCTTTATCAAGGACTGAATTCTACTCAGCCAATCTCTTTTGTGTTTTATTTAAACCTTAAGTTAAACTTTTTTCTAGGGATTAACAAGAGTTAACAGATATAGCCAACCAACACTGTAGTCAATATTCCAGTTCTGTGAACAAATAGATCAGAAAATTGTGGCTTAAAAATTGGTGCTTGTGGTAACAGTTAACATTATTCAGCAATATCTTTGGTTCTCCTGCCTTTGGGTGGGTTTGTACCTTTGTGCCCCTTGACATGAGGCAGGGCTATATGACTTGCATTGGCCAATGAAATGTGACTGGAAATGCATGACTTCTGGGCAAGTCTTTCAGAGCTCCTTTGCAATGCAGCATGCTTTCTTCACCTAGGAAGGGGAACAAGGGATATTGCAAGTGGAGGACCCTCTGAGTGAGGGTGATTTAGAGTAGAGTCATAGCTGGCCTGTGATGGGCAAGTAAAATAAGCCAAAAGAAATCTTTGCTTTGGACCATGGAGAATTTACAGCTGTTTGTTATATAAGCATCACTAAGCCTATCTTGATTGACTGATACAGTCTAGACTGTTTGCTTTGCTCTGAATGGGCAGGATTGAGTCTAGTGGATGCACTGGCCGAGCAGAAAGCTCCTGGAGACCAGAGTTCGGATGGAGGGGTAGTCCGAGGCATGGGTGTTAGAGAGTGAGTTCAAGCCATATCGAAGACAAGTGTCCAAATCTATCCAAAGTGCAGGTGTGGGACTGGCAGCAGGAGACAGGAAGTGGAACCAAAAGGTCTGGAGCTGAGCAAAGGCAGGGATAGAGCAGGAACTGAGAAATAAACCCTGGAACCAGATAAGAGGGTCTGTCCATGATGTTTCATTGTGAAGCAAGTGGAGAGCCAAAGCACAGCCTTATTGGGTGCAGCTGTTTGGTGTGTGGTAGGCTGCCTGGCTGAAAGTCACAGGGTCAACAACACTTTGGGGCAATTTCCCTCTAGATGTACCAGTCTTCACACCAGGATTTCTTGGTATCCCAAGGTTTGAAGAACAATACTTAAATTCACTCTGTTGTGGACAACTTTTGTCCTCATTCTCTTTCTTATGCTGAGGATCTCCTAATCCAGATTTAAAGGGAGATCACTCTCTGATTATTTGGAGAATCGCACTCACTCTGCTAGAATCACTTCTGAAACATCAAAACGTATTTTGGCTCTTTTTTAAGGTACCTTGTCATTTAAACCACACAAAATGTTACAAATACAAAATCGTCCATGTGTGTTTTTAGTTGGGTCCACAATGTTAACGCAGCAACAGTGTAAGCAGAGCATTTAAAAAAATTCTTCCAGTCCTTTTGGAATTCAGCTCATGGGCTTAACAGACATGTATTGACATAACTAACTTGTTCAACATGTCTTTCTGTAAGTTATAAGTGAGGAGAAAGTAAAGCTTTGCATTAAACTAACAGATGAGATTTTTGTATTAGGGATAATATACTAATATGATACACACTAATAGGATACATATACCAAAGTGCAGTTTCATCATTTAATGCAAAGTTGCCTCCTACTGGGAACTAAAGATTATATTACAGAAAATAGAAATAATGTGAAGATTTTCTGGGCACTCAGTAATAACCTGGGATGTGAAATAACTTGACATGTACCATTGGCTATGTGCAATATCTTTTTGTTGAAGATGATAATCAGAATTCTATGGAGAACGGATTATCAGGGTTAGAGAATGGACAATTTCTGTTATGGTACATGAGGGACCAAGCTTTGTAAAAGCTTGTTTTTGTCCTCAGTTGTTCCCTTAATAAACTAGAAAGATAGAAAATGGTTGCATAAGTCTGTTTCTATTTGTGGCTGTGAAGTTGTTTAACATTATTACTTACTAGTTAAGTTGCATGATTTTTTGAAATCTGTGGTATCAGAAAGGTGAGAAAAGCCCTTCTGTAAGGAAAAAATCCAAAGCAATAATAAACATGCCAATAGTTTGTAATATATGTGTGTATGATATGTATTATATATATAAATATATAAATACTTTATAGGAGATATCTGTGAAGAAATATTATCAAGTAATCTTTAGGTGATTAGAGGGAGATTTGTACAAGAAAGGTAGATTCAAAGAGAAAAGCTGTCTCAACTTATTTTATTACTTCTTTGCTAAGGTATTTACTCAGGACATCAGAAGTAAAGCTTTAAAGCCAAATGTCTAGAGAAATTTAAATATATGTGAATGCGTATGTTTAAATTGAAAAAGAATGTTGACAGAAATAAATCACTTTTAGAGAGAATTCCCAGGACCTAGTCCCTTTTAGGAAAGCTCTGCTGGTCCTTGTGCAAATACATGGTCCTTTAAAGTACTAGCCCACATAATTTATGTGTTTATGTCTGTATGCCTCTGTTTATTTTTGGTATAAAAATCCTTGCTTATAAAAAGAGTAGTTAAGCATGGTACTACATAACCATGATCCCTTTGCCTGGCTTAAGAGTTTGAACTTAAGGAACATAAACTCGGGAGCATAAAGGAACATAAAGTCGGAGATAATTCACTTAACATTCTGAACACACATAGGTAGGTTTGCTTATCAGCTTGAAGGCACAAAGCAGCCCCATTAAAGTATAGCAGTAATTACACCGCATGTACACATTCTTAAAAATTTCATGAATCGCGAGACCAAGCTCTAATATGAGATGTTTCTCTGTCTCTGGAGAATCAACTGAAATAGAAATCTTGAAGCCAAATAGTTCAGCTTTTTGTCCAACTTCACAAAACAAAAATCATCACCTTCCATTCTCAGACACATCCTTGATTCTCTTTTCTTACCATTCATACTAATTCACCAACTCCATAGATACTCGCTCTGAAATAGCTCTTGAATCTGTCCCCTTCTGCCCATTTTCCTTGCCATTGCCCTGGTTCAGGATGCCTTCTTCTCTTGCCCATATCAATGTCAATGGTCTTCTACCTGTTCTCCCTGCCCCCATACTGTCTCCTCCAACCTCTCCTCTGCTCTGCATAGAACCATAGTTTTAATAAAATGAAGTCATACCAAGAAGGATGCTGTGAGTCTCGGCTTAAACATCACTTCCCCAAGCAATCCCTGGTTTCAACTCCCTTGCTCTGCCCTCCTGAAGCGCCTGTAATTCCTCTGTTGTAACAAGTGTCACACTTGATTGTGACCCCTTGTGTAGTTGTCTTCTTCAAGAGATTATAAACTCTGTGAGGGTAGAGACTGTACTTGTATTGTTTATCCCAGAATCCTTGGATTCCAGCCAAGGGTGGACTCTCAAATTATGAAGGAATTTATCACAACTCTAATATTAGAGCAGTGCTTGAGCCAAGGCGTGTGCCAACACTCTCTAGCGTACTAATATACTATTTTTCTCATTTTAAAAGATTTATGGTTCTAAAGGAAAATTCACAAGGTGGTGTGTCCCAACAGACTTTATTTTAACTAGGGAGAATAGTAAAATCTTATAAATTTCCCCTTGAACTAAAGGCACCAACTTAAATTCCTTCTCTTGACTTTGACTAAAATGCTAGTAATGAGATTTTAAAATATTTTTATTTTAGGTATGCTTTGTGATATAGTAATATGCAATTACATATACTATGGTATAAAATGTGATATGAAAATCTGCACATGTGTGGAATGGGCTGTGGGATTGGTTCCCTTAACTGTTAACATGTTAGATGACTTTTCATGTATTTTTCTTATTTCTTCCTTTAGCACCTTATTTACGGGTTTTTTCCCCATGACCAAAAAATCTGGTTTGGTTTAGGCTAGAAGAATGTGATACAGGAAGAAAAATTACATGTGTCTATGTGTATTTGTATGTATGTATATATGATGATTGATTAATGACTATTATAGTGATAAGAAAAATGAAACATGTGGGAGTTTGTGGACCAGAAGTTCATTCACAGATCTATTGTGAAGGAAAGGTCATTGTCAGTTCAAGCGAAATCTTTTTTTTCCAGCTTTATTGAGATATAATTGACTTATAACCTTGTATAAGTTTAAGGTCAAATGAAATCTTGTCTTTATTGTAAATGTTAAAAATGAGTAGTGTTGAACAGACTCGGTCCCCATTATGAAAACAGTAGAAATAAATGTAATTCTTCTTGCAGAGGTCAAAACAAGTATTCATTTAATTATGGCCACTGATAAATTTGGTGTAAAATCTCACACAGGAAATATAAACTTAAACATATATGTATGTACAGAAATAATTATAGGTGAAATGGTAATAATTCAAGGTGGCGAGGGGAAGGAAAAGTGGGTGGAGTTATGGAGGAAATAAGAAAGGCCCTGAGTTGATAGTTCCTGAAACTGAGTGATGGGTACATGGTGAGTTATTGTATATTTTCCTGACTTCTGTATATGTTTGAAAGTTTCCATAAGACAAAGTTTTTACAAATAAAAAAAGAAATCCTGTATGTAGAAGTAGAAGCATCCTGAAGTTGATAAAGCTTAAGCTTGAGGACCTGCCGCTGGATGAGTCCCTTCCAGAATTCTGGAGGTGTTTTCAAATGTTCATATGTTTTTGTGAAATTTGCAAAAATGAGATAATTTAACCACAATGGGCCAAGACTGCTGTCTCTTCTCGTTTCAAAATCCCCTCCATCACACTTCCTTTGATGGTGAGAGGTGTTTGAGAGGCTGTGGGCTTTGGGGAGATCTAGCTAAGGGAAAGCTGAGTTGGGGATACAAATAGCTAACTTTCAGTATCTTCACTCATAGATGAAAGATACAGATTTAAAATTCCCAGCAGAGACATGCGCTTTGACGCCTCCATAATTATTTGTGGAATATATTTATTTATTATCAGTTTCTTCTGTGTGTATTACCACTAGTTGTGCTAGTGTAGGAATGGCTTCTAGGAAGATTCCTTCTCTTTACTCTGCTGACTCACTTTGTGTTGCGACTTGAGGCATAGGACCACAGATGGTTTAGGGCTGTGAGTATGCACCATGGTACCTGGCACCAAAGTATGTAAATAGGAGAGCAAAAACAAGGTTTGAAATGCAGGAAGCCAGAAGCCAGTCTATGGGCAATTTTTCTAATCAAAAAATGTGTAAAATTATACGCATAGGATTTGATTCTCACTGATAGCTAGTTAAAGTAGAAGTCCTCTCCAGTGAGAAATATACTCAGTAATGCTGCAAATACAATTATAAATGCATCATAATTTTTGCATTTTTGATAGAAATTGAGAGAAATATAATTTATCAAAATATTGTGTTGATAGTGCATGGACCTCTACTAACAGAAACACAAACTTGTTTGACTACGTGTAGTTGCTTGAATATCCATTTATTGCATCTTAGCTTATCTAATGCATTTTTCCCTGAAGCAGTGTGGGATTCCAAATTTAAAGAAACATAAAACTGCCTCTGATGCAAGAAAATGACCTGAGGCACACACACACACACACACACACAGTGGATTGAACCAGGAATGAGTGTTAGAGGTGTTCAGACATTAGTAAGTGGATGAAAATGTTGCAGTCTAGTGAATACTCCCATGAAGTGAAAGATTTTTGGAAGCCCCCTTCCAGAGTGACTTAAAATACATAATGTACTCCTTGAGGATAAAATTTAAAATAAAATGAAATCAGATGCGTTTCTAGGTTTGAAACCAAAGTTTCTTACTACTTCATATTTGAGCCCTTTGTGAAGATGGTTTCAAAGATAACAATCGAAGTTTTTTGTAAACAGAGCCCTTCAGAGAATTGAAGCATAGCCGGAATACAACTGCAGCACCCTCAACAGAGAAAAGACCAGTCACTTAAAAGAAAAAAGCCAGCCAGCCTGTTTCACTTGGTTATTTTCTCTTCCAAATATGGAATATAGGAATCTAGAAAGCAGGGTAACAGTGAGTTAATATTCATTGTTTTGTTTATCTTGGCTTTTAAAATACACATTTTTTAAATTTCTGGTTTTGTATAATTCCTATATTTTCCCAACCAGCCTTATATCTTTCCCAAGTTTTCACTTTAAAGTGAAAATCTGGGTCCATTTTCTTCAAGTTTCCCCTCTGTCTTCCCAGACATTGTTCATCGTTTTTTCTAAGAGTCTGTTTACCCAGAGCATGCCGGCAGGGTATTTTGTTTTTGAAACAAAATTCAAACACATTAACACACAATCAATGATGTGTATAATATGTATGGGTGAATACAATTACATGATCCATTTATATCTTCCATAGCTAAATACAGGATACCAGTTGTTTGTTGGTTTGTAAGTGGTTATGCCTTTGATTAAATTGTCTCTGCTGGCTATGCCTATAATGGCATAGAAGTCTTCTTTTTCCTGAATTTTCTAAGATATTGTTATGTGTAGGGCTTCTCTGAGACAAGGTTCCCCAAATATTGAGAAACCTTCTCACAAACCTAGCTCTTGTGGCTGCATTCAGATATAGCTGGAGTTCATGTGTAAAGGCAGGTAACTTCATCTGCAGTGACAAATGATCTGCAAATCTTCGTGGCATGACCCAAGCATGGTTGATATGGTGTGGGGAAGGCTCTACTGCATTCAGCCATTTGGGGGCCAAAGTTCCATAAATTTTATGACTCTGCTCTTCCCTGAGGCCTCCAAATTTGACTGGATCATGTACAACCAAATAGAAAAAGGAAGAGAGAATGCAGGGAGAACTGCAGGGTAGTTTTAGGGACCTGACCTCGTAGTGGCAGACATCACTTCTACCCACATTATGTGGGCTAAAATTCAGTCATGTGGCCTGGCAGCATCACAGAGGGGGTTGGAAAATCTATAACATTGAACCTAGGTGGACAGGAATATAGGGTTTGGTGAGTTCATAGCCTTGTCTCTGCCACCATATAGGTCAACCTACTGTGATTTCAGTGACACCGTGAAGGTCCCTGATGTTCTCCTAATATTCTCCTATGGCAAGTTGATTCCTTGACTCAGCCTGAATCAAAGTTGAATGACAATACTGATTCTTGTTAGGCAAAATTTTAAAATATTGTCAGTCATTTAAGCTCCCATGTGGATGAAGGCTTTGAAAGCAGGTCTTGTTAGAGGGTGGGTAGGAAAAATTCCAGGGATATGGGGTACCAGCTTGGGAGTGGGAATGAAATACTGCAGGGTGAGCAAGATGGTTGAGCAGTTATTCCTTAGCTACTTACAGTGGCCTAACTACTGACTGCCCAAGAAAGACAGTTTTAAAAGCTGCTGGACCCCATCCTTTCTCGTTGCCACCACCATTGTTTGTTTGTTTTTTTTCCTGCCAGCAGTCATAGTTGGGTTCTCAAGGAAACAGACTCTGAGATGGAGATTTGCATGCAAATAGTTTATTGAGGAGTGCTCTCAACACCTTTAGGGGAGATAAAGAAGTAGGATAGATAGAAGAAGGAGTTGAAATGGCCATGGGTCAGAAAGCTTTAGGGCTTAGATGGATCTTCACAGTTGTCCTGCCTTGAAACTTGGGGGCCAGGCCTTTATATCCCCCTCCATTTGTCAGTCATTAGATGTGAGCCACTCTCAGAGGAGGAGTGTAAGCTAGGGTAAGGGGGCTTTCTTCAGCGATGGGTAATGCCTAGAGAAGAACTCAGCTGTGAGTCATTACCATCCGATAATCTTGGCAGTTGGGAGTCTGGGCAGCACACTACAGCATCTACTACACTAGTGAAATCTCTCTCTAAGAAATAGACTCAGACCCCAGGTTTTATTTCAGAGATGACAACCCATAGGCCTCCACCACTGCTTTTCTGCAATGCCCCCTACCTCCTTGGAATACTGTATGAGAAGGAGCACGAAAGAGGACCCCACAAATGTGCTTTCAAAGGCCATGGTTCTATTTGGCAAAATGCTTTTTGCACAGACAACCTTTTCTCAAGCTCTGCTTTTCACAGCCGCCTCTTACCAGCCTGGGATGGCCTCCTCACTTTTCCTAGTTTATAAAAAGTATCCTCATCCTTTCAGGTATATTTCAGTTTTCACTTTTGTGAGACACTCTCTGCTTACCTGCATTCTGAGGGAATTCACATTCATTAGAAATCTTTTATAGTACTTATTATCCGAGTTTTACATCTGCCGCTCATTAAGTACTGTTTTACATTGCTTGCTCTCTTTTCCTGTGTGTACCTTCACCCCAAATTGTAAGTACTTGAGGGCAAAGGTTATGTTTTATATTCTGTGAATCATCATCACCACTGGTACAATGCAAGTCTAAAGTTACTTCATTAATTTGACAAATATTTATTGTGCACCTATTATGTTCAAGGCACTATGTTGGATGCTGGAGAAACTTAGGTAAGAATTTTCACACTCAAGAAGATGATTCTTGTGAGTGAAAGGGACAGACCTTTAATTCCAGTGCAAATAGTAGTAATAGAAGTTTAAGGTAATATGGAAGGATCTAAACTGTCTGATGGACAGAGTTGGGTCGTGGGCCAGGGGCAAGGGCATGGGTCAAGAAAGGTGTCAAGAGATTAATAACCATTAATATGATAGTGTAAAAAACTATTAAGCCCAGATGCTTGCTTCAAAGGATGGTTATTAGAGTGGAACGTTGGGAAACAGGAACAGACAGATCCTAGGACTTTATGGAAGTAGGCATTAATTTATGGAACTATGGGTTTAGCCCAGGGTTTCTCAACTTTGGTGCTATTGACATTTTGGGCTTTACAGTTCTTTGTTGTGGGGGACTGTTCTGTGCTTTGTAGATGTTTAGCAGTATCCCTGGCTTCTACGTACTAGATGCCTGTAGTTCTTCCCAGATCTGACAACCAAAAAAATCTTCAGATATTGCCAAATGTCCTCTGGGGTTCCAAATCATTCCCAGTTGAGAGCAACATGGCTAGAAACTTTAGCAATAGGCAACATTTGCCACAATAGCAGCTTCTCTGTGAGCAATCAACATTTCTTTTGTGAGGAGGAAAAGTTAGGAGTGTATTTAATCCTAATGGAAGTCCAGATGCTGACACTCTCTCTTGGGAATAATACACTCATGGTGGGTGTTTTCCTATCTACTCTTGATGATCTGTCCACCTCACAAAATATCTCTGCAGTTGAGATCTGGTATATGGACCTTTTTTTCCCCAAAGTTAATTGCTCAGCTTTTTCAAGTCTTTCTTATGGAATACATGGTCATGGAATAAAAAGATTATAGTTAATAATCATTTGTTTATTATTTTTTGGAAACTTTGACCAGCAGGGAAGTATGAGGATTTTTAGAAATCACCAGGGTACAGTGAAAGTTGCCAATAAAAATGTAAAATAATACAGATGTTGTTATGAAGCAGAAACATGCTATGTTTTAAATAAATCAGTATCCTTAACTATTAGCAAGAGAACTTGAGTTTTTAAAAAATAACAATGGTACTATAATTTTATTATCTTTTTCCTACACATCTGGAATTTTGAAAACTTTTTGAATAAAAAAAAGCCCATTAGATTATTTAAGTCACTCGAGTTTAATTGTAGTTTTGAGAATATATGGAAAAGTTCTGCCTCAAATCTCTTCTCCTTTTACAGAACCTTCTTAGTATTTTGTAAAAATTTATCTGTGAGTTATTGCTTGAGATATATAGGCAAAATTCAGAGATAGTCTACAAATTTTGTTTTAAAATCAACTTATTACTTTTCTTATATAACTATAAAATTTGAAAGAGACAAGTATAAAAAAGAAAACAAATGTAATTTATAATATTTTAATGTAATTTTTATAGCCTTGTTTTGCTTACTTATATTTTAGTGGCTCCCAACTTTAATGTGCATAAGAATCATAGGGAGAACTAATTTAAAAGGCATGTTCTACATGTGCTACAAAAGAGGGGTGCAGTATGGGACCTGGGAAATACCATTTTAACAGATACTCCAGATGATTCTGATTCAGATGATGTATAAAAAGCACTTGGAAAAATTGATATATCTTCTTATGTTGCCATTATATCAGTACCATACATTTACTCGTTAGGGGAGGGAAGAAACTATGGATTTTTACCTTTGTGTTGTCTAATTTAAAAAAAGCCCTGCCCTTCATAAATATCAGTTCTTCCTGCAACACTTAGCTTCTATTTCTAGATAACAATATTCGTTTTAGTCCTTCAGTAGCCTTTTAGGTTATTTTCCATGGATTGGTAATCATTCAGTGTTTTTTGCCTTGTATTATTTGAACAGATACGTGAATAATCCATTTAAGAATTAATAATCTCCTCTGACCAACTAGAACACTTGGCTTGTATTTCTCTTGAGATCTGTTAACTCTAGGCAGGAGGTAAGGGGGAGTGAGGATGAAACACACAGTGTCAATGTGGAAGGAGAGGAGTGGCATAAACCTGGATGAATTTGGGGGGCAAAATCTTTAGTAGTTAGCACCTTTTAAGGTGCAAGGGCAAATGAGAAGGGGATGTCCTAGGTGACCTCAAGTTTGTGAGCCTGGGGAATTTGAAAAGAAAGCAGCAAAGAGAAGCTATCCTGGGGATTTGGGGGGGGTGGGGTGGAGGCAGGGAATGTAAGAAAGGAAGCCTGATGCAAAGTTTCCGGGGTTAGTGAGTCATCTGTTAGAGTTGTGTACAAGCAATAGAAATTTTGAACCGTGCCTAAGAAGTTGATCAAGGTTCAAAATGGCAAAGTAGGAGCCAAAGGAGTGAATGGACTAACCAAAAGAGAGTAAATATAAAAAGAGGGCCAAAAACTAAGCAATGAGGTATGCATTCATTTAGAAGCCTGGGGGAGGAAAAAAAAGGAATAAAACAGATAAGAAATGGACAGAGAGGAAGTAGGAACACCAAAGAAAAACCTGTCCTGGATCAAGGGAACACTTCAGGAAGGAAGATGTGTCCAGCAGGGACAACCTTGGCAGAATTGAAAGAAACAAAAGATTGAAACAAAGTTGCTGAGCTTGGTGGCCAGGATTTCATTGGTGACCTTTGATAAAAGATTAGTTACTTAAAGTAGACAAGTGAAATGAAAAGCCAGGAGCTTGAGATCACTTAAAATCACAGCAAGAACTTGATTCTTCCAAGTCTGTTCATCATCAGGTTCCTTGTTTTTGTTGTTGATATCTGCCTGCAGGATTAGTGTTAACTTACAGTCTTCCCTTGGTGACCCCTTCCATATAATCAGTTTAGTATTCCTGGTGCTTCTCCATGACCCTCATTTGAAGGTCTCTGAATTAGGTGGGACGCTTCAGTGAAGTTAATTGGTTCAACTGGCAATTCACACCCAACGCGGCTTGCCATCTTCCAACTGACCTCTTGATGGAGTACACCAGGAAATGAGAGGGGAGTTGAACTAATCTTCTATAACCCTTTCGTTTAATGTCCACAGTACAATCACTGTCTCTTTTGCTTACCTAACACTACCTCAAATATTAAGACCACCCAATTCAACTTATCAGATCCCTGAAACAACTTAATAAAATGATATAATTCAGACATTTGGAAAACGCAAATGGTGGGGTTGATGCATACCTGCTTCCATTCCTATCTAAGGTTCAAAGCACATTTTTAAGAAACCAGTTAATTTTCTTCAGTGAGTCCTATTTCATTGTCAGCTTCTCTACTGGGAATTATTTCTAGCATGGCAATAAGGCCATGAACTTTTACTTAGCTTTGAAAAGCTAAATGACATGGAAGTTGCAGAGTTGAATTAGATCACTGATTGCTTTGACTCCATTGCCAGTAATATTTCTACCATACCATGCTACCTTGACAGGTCATCTTTCTCTTCAAATTTTGCTTTGTAAGAATGGATAGTTGACATATTTTCTTTCTGCTTCCTCCTATGGTACATAAATACAATTAAGAAATAAAACCAAGAAAACACACAGTATCAAATTGATTATGTATGACCCAAATGCTTAGAAATGAAAACTTTAGCCTTATACCTATTCATATTGCATATGCAGCTAAGATCGAGTCCTAGTTTCCTAATGTACCTCTTGATGAGCTAAAAAAAGGAGCATAATGAACTTGTCTTCTATAACACATCTCTAATGTTTATAAATATTTTATATAAAGTCAATTCATGGAGTTAAACTTCTACAACCAGATTATGGGACCTGACAGATCCCATCTTTGTAAGGCAGAAGTGGAAAATGTCTAATTCAAAGGCATCATAAATTATTTATATGTAAGTTGAAAATTTTAAAGTCTCATTTTTGGCTTGTCTTCATTTTCAGAGAAGGAAAAGGTTATTTTAGATACGGTAACAAATTATATGTATAGTTATATGAGATATCAACTTATTTCCAGATATTGGGATGTTGAATACCCCATAAAGCATGCTGGGGGAGCTGCATGTTTCTGGATTTGAACGCTCCGAGGCATGGGTTAGTGTGAGGTTGAGGACACCGAGCTTAGGAAAAATGTGGGTTTGGTTCTGGATGGTGGATGTGCCTAAGGTAATTTGATCCAGCTGCTGGGTCAGAGTGGCAGTCACTGGAAGGATAGACTTTGTGGTGATAGATGATAAGTCTCTCAGAGAAGGACCCCAGGCAGGAGCCGTGGGTCTATGGGTAATGGCACCCATCATTCAAGGGACAAAATTGGTAAGAGTTGAAAATGGGTAGGGATTGTAGGAGGTGCTCCAGTCCATCACAGTGGAGAACCCAGAGGATAAAGACAATTGCCACAATAGAAATTATGGGAATTATGATGGCCAACAATTGGGTAGCACTGTCTCCTCCTGGCGGTAGGACTTGGTACTCCATGGCCCTATTGTCTCAGAAACTTGGTGGCATTGAGCCTACAATGATAACTTCAGCTACAAACGGCTGAGAAAGAGAAAAACTGATAACTTCCAATCTATTGGTCTTTGATCCTTTAGTTCCATAACCATAAATACTTTATTTTTATGTGTATGTGATTAAGTCTCTCAAAAGTCAGCAAAACATAGTGGATATGAGTATAGACTCTGGAGCCAGAATGCCTGGGTTCAGCTGTGGGCCATTGGACAGTTTACTTGACCTCTCTGTGATTCAGTTTTTTTATCTGTAAGTTGATAATAGTCCCTACATCATTAGTTTGTTATGAGTATTAAATGAGTTAATATTTGTAAAGCATTTGGAACCATGGCTGGCATAGAGTAAGAGTTCTCTAACTAGGACATTGTCAAAACTAAAAGTAAAACTTCATCTAGGTTATCAGGTCCATTTGTATCAGTCTCCAACAGGGGCATTGTTTAAAATACAGATCTGAGTGACATCAGCAACATGGTGGAGTGAGCTTTTCCCTTTATCTCTCCCGCTTTGAACTACAACTAAATGGACATTCATTGACCAATGGAGGATGCCCACACAGCACAACAGGATGCCTGAGAGACCCACACAGCTATACATCTGAAGATGGATGGACTGGTTCCCCGGGAAGTGGTGGAGATAGGTGAGCACTCCCTTACCATTCCCTGGCAGCCGTGTGAATGCCCGAATGCTTTCCCAGCTGGTGTGAGTACCCATAGTATTGCTTCAGCCCTAAAAGTGGAAATGTGTGATGCAACTGTGGGAAGGGATGGCGGCAGCTCTGGGCCCATGCACGAATCTTTTCCCAGCTGGTGGGAGAGCCCACCCTCCTACTGCGATGCCAATGAGTGGCCCAGTCTCAGACCCTGTGAAGAAGCCCTTCCCACCGAGCACAGCAGCTGGCGTGACCATAAGAAGAGGCAGCAGCTGGTATATGCACACACATGAATGCTTTCCCTGAGGAGTGAGCGCCCATAGTACTGCTGCAGCAACCCCGGAAGTGGGAATGTGCCTTGGTGTGGTGACGGCCCTGAGCCAGTATGCGAATGCTTTCCCAGCCAGTAGGAGCACCCACCATACCTGCACAACTTCCAGGAGATGGGGTGGGATCAGAAACACAGCTCCTGCTTCCCCCCAGCAGTAGCAGGTGTAGTGTGCGACTTGATACTACCATAAATGCACCAACAAAAGATTAGTTCATCTGAGGCGGCTCAGTGCCATAATGGTTAAGTTCACATGCTCTGCTTCAGCAGCCCTGGATCCTGGGCACTGACCCAGCACCGCTCATCAAGCCACACTCTGGCAGTGTCCCACATACAAAACAGAGGAAGATTAGCACACATGTTAGCTCAGCGACAATCTTCCTCAAGCAAAAAGAGGAAGATTGGCAACCGATGTTAGCTCAAGGCCAATATTCCTCACACACACAAAAAGAATAAGAAAAATTTTTGAGAAAGATTAGTTCATCAAACACCATGAGAAACTACAGCAACAATTCAGAACAGAAGGAAAATGACAAATCTCCAGAAACTAAAAAGCTTCTTCAAGGCAAAGGAAACTATGAACAAAATGAAAAGACAACCCACTAACTTGGAGAAAATATTTGCAAATCATATATCCAACAAGGGGTTAATTTCCAAAATGTATAAAGAACTCATACAACTCAACAACAAAAAAACAAACAACCTGATCAAAAAATGGGCAGAGGATATGAACAGACATTTCTCCAAAGAAGATATATGGGTGGTCAACAGATGTGAAAAGATGTTCAATGTCACTAATTATTAGGGAAATGCAAATCAAAACTACAATGAGACATCACCTTACACCTGTCAGAACGGCTATAATTACCAAGACAAAAAATAACAAATGTTGGAGAGGATGTGGAGAAAAGGGAACCCTCATACACTGCTAGTGTAGTGCAACTGGTGCAGTCACTATGGAAAACAGTATGGAGATTTCTCAAAAAATTAAAAATAGAACTACCATACGATCCAGCTATCCCACTACTGGGTATTCCAAAGAACTTGAAATCAACAATCCAAAGAGATTTATGCACCCCTATGTTCATTGCAGCATTATTCACCATAGCCAAGACATGGAAGCAACCCAAGTGCTCTGCTACAGATGAATGGATAAAGAAGATGTGGTATATATATATATACAGTGGAATGCTACTTGGCCATAAAAAAAGACAAAATCGTCCTGGTTTGCAACAACATGGATGGACCTTGAGGGTATGATGTTAAGCAAAATAAGCCAGACAAAGAAAGACAAATACCACATGATTTCAGTCATATGTGGAGGATAAACAAACACATGGATAAAGAGAACAGATTAGTGGTTCCAGAGGGGAGAGGGGCTGAGGCCTGGGCGGAAGGAGTAAAGGAGCACATATGTATGGTGATGGATAAAAATTAGACTACTGGTGGTGAGCATGATGCAGTCTATACAGAAATTGATAAATGATAATGTACACTGGAAATTACACACTTATAAACCTTTATGATTTCAATAAAATAATTGAAAAAATAAAATACAGATTCTGGGGTTTCACTCCAGACTTATTCAAATTCTTAAGGGTGACCCTATGAATCTATATTCTTAACAAGTCTCCCAGGAAATTCCACTGATCAGAGTTAGATATGGGAATTAAATAGCCCATGTCCCTGGTTCACAATAGATTTGAAGTCATTAGCAAATTATTTTCTAACTCATTTATTAAGAAAGGCCCTCAATACGTGGGACAAAGCTTGCTTACCTAGTTCAAATCTTATTTGGAACAAGAAAGGATATAAACAAATCAAACTTTCTTCCTCTTCCAACTCCAGGTGCAAATACATCTCCTATGAATTTTAGAAACTACTCTCAGATAACTTTTTTTTTCCGAATGTACATCCTAATATATTTTGAACTCTGTGTAGATTGCATCATCTTCACCACCTGAAAACTAATTATAGTCCATCCCCTCACATGTGAGCCTAATCACCCCTTTTGCCCTCCCCTCTCCCCCTTCCCCTATGGTAACCACCAATCCAATCTCCAATGCTATGTGTGTGTTTGTCGTTGTTTTTGTCTTCTACTTATGAGTGAGATCATATGGTATTTGACTTTCTCCCTCTGCCTTATTTCACTCAGCATAATACCCTCAAAGTCCATCCATGTTGTCACAAATGGCCGGATTTCATCATTTCTTATGGCTGAGGAGTAGTCCATAGTGTATAAATACCACATCTTCTTTATCCATTCGTCCCTTGATGGGTACCTAGGTTGCTTCCAAGTCTTGGCTATTGTGTATAATGCCGCAATGAACATAGGGGTGCAAGTATCTTTATGCCTTTGTGTTCTCAAGTTCTTTGGATAAATACCCAGCAGTGGGATAGCTGGATCATATGGTAGATCTAGCTTTAATTTTCTGAGGATACTCCATACTGCTTTCCACAGTGGTTGCACCAGTTTGCACTCCCATCAGCAGTGAACGGGGGTTTCCTTCTCTCCACATCCTCTCCAACATTTGTTGTTTCCTGTCTTGTTAATTATAGCCATTCTGACCGGAGTGAGGTAATACCTCATTGTAGTTTTGATTTGCATTTCCCTGATAGCCAATGATGTTGAACATCTTTTCATATGCCTGTTGGCCATCCATATATCAGATAACTTTTTGGCATGTCATTTACTAAGACAAACATGGAGTTTGGTTTGGATTATCAAGTGTTTGTAATACAATGTAAAGGAAATTCAGTTGTTCTATATGTTAGAGATCTCTAAGCAGATTGCCCAATTCCTAAAGGAAAAAAAACCACTGTGATAGGCAATTGCTAACTGCTCATGGGTACGTGTTTTAAAAGTATAGTCATGATAGAAAACCAACCAATAGAGCCTCCACAAAGACTTAGGCAAATGGACCTGCCAAGACAGTAATGTGCGTTTTAACGATAAAATGGCTTGTTCTTAGTTAAAATAAAACCGTAATCTGATCTTCTCTAAATGAGTTCAAAAGAACAGTAATATACAAATGATTTATTTGAAAAGAAAACAGAAAATAATTTCCTACTGCTGTCACTATAAGTGTTTATGAACTGCCCTTATTTAGGCAAAGAAGATGTCCTGATGTATCTTTAGTAGGTCATGTGCTAATGGAAATGGATTTATACTGAGCCATTCTTTTTGTTGTTGTTGTTCTGGTTGCCCTTGTTAGCAGTGTCATTGATTTTCAAGGTGATTGGCTTGAGTTTAGGACCTATTCCATGACCTTGAAGCAAAGCAGAGTTAATTGATGTAGCAGAGCATTCGTTAGCACTTGTATCTCAACCATGAAACCAGATGGGCAGGGTAACCTAAATGAGAGATTAACTGTATCTTTTTTTGTCTGTGGGCTTTTCACACACACAAATAAAAGAAACATTTTTTTCCTCTTCTTTTTAATGCAGGAAGCTAGGTGTAACAGATTATATTTTCTAGAATTTGCCACAGCAATATATCTAGTCCCACATGTTCCTTTAGAATCATGCCATACTCCTATCAAGAGGTAGAATCTATTTCTCCTCCTGTGAACCTGAGTAGAACTTTGGGACTGGCTCAACAAATACACTGCAGTGAAAGTGACACTGCATGACTTCTGAGGCCAGGTCATAAATAGTGTTATGGTTGTACCTGGCTCTCTCTCTTTGGGACACTCACCCTTGACATCTAGCCACCGTGCTATGAGGAAATCTCAGCCACATGAGATGACCATGTGTTCATTCCTGACTGACAGCACTAGCTGAGACCCCCTATTGGCAGTCAGCATTGGCTGCTAGAAATGTTAATGTCCCAGCATCCAAATAATTTCATATTCCAGTCCTCAGCCTTTCAGCAGCCCCAAATTGCAGGGTTTTGAGCAAAATAAGAGTTTTCTTTGCTTAAGATGAAAAGTTTTGGGATGAATTGTTAATCAGGATTAGAGAACTATAACCCAGGGCTTCCTGTTCTGGAGGTGTGTATAGTTTTTTTTGCTTCAGAGGACAGAGAAGAGACCCTTGTTTTCAAAAGTCACGGAGAACAAGATCAGGGCTCAAAGAGTTCAATAAGTGAGGCAGCAGTCCAGCCTCTAAGGAGTAAAATTCCTAAGTCCCACGGATAAGAGTTGGGAGTTCTGAGAACAGTAGAGATGGTGTTCTACTCCCAGCTGGGTCTTGAAGAAGGGGCAGGACCTCTGACAGGGCTGGCAATGTGGGGGTCTGTGGACCAAATACGAAGCTCAGTGATCTTGGGAGTGGTGGTAAAGGCTGTCATGATCCCTTAGGGTGTGTATTGAGGGGGTGGTGTCAGAAAAGCCAGCTGCCTTCAGATGGGCCACAAGCGCCAGAGCAAAGAAAAATGGCAGAGTTATAACCACATACTGAAAGACATGCTTGGAATCCCTCTCAGCCACTGGAACCCTTGTCTGATCCTGGGAAGAGGAAGAGACTCTCAGAATTTATTCTGATGAAGGCTTTATATATATGTATGTGAAAATTGTTAGCCATTTGTTATATTATCATTTATCAACTGGTAAATTGCTGGTTAGTCCTTTCTTACCAATTTGAAATATTACATTATACAATATACCAAATATTTTTATGTATTTGGTTTTGCTGTGTTTTGTTCCATTAATCTCCCTGTCTATAACCACCAAAATGATTACATTTTAGTAACTATATATTTATAATATATTTTCATATCTTGCAGAGAAATGTCTCATCATAATTTTTTCCCAGAAGTTTCTTGGCTTTCTCACAGGAGGAATACACTGTGAAGAACACATTTATAGTTTTCAGTACTCTATCCTAGGCACTTCTAATTCCACATGTCCAAAACCAAGCTTGATTTCTTTTCCAAGCTTTGTTCTTCATTCTTCACCTCCTTCAACATATTCATTTGGTGAGATTACCCCCTCAAAACTCCCTGGGGCTTTGATTGTGATTGTCTTACATATAAAGTGAAGAATGTCAGATTGAACACAAAAGCACTTTAATTCCTCTTCCTCCCAGAATCCCACTAAATGAGAGTAAAGGAATGTTTAAAGAAGATATAAATACACAAGGACAAATAATGATATAGGAGGCAACAGTGACAAAATTTTGGAAGTTAGTAGGCAGATAGATGGGAGTTAAATGACTTAACAGACATAAGAAAGCTGAATCCTAAACTGGAAGTTGGGAAAGGGGAGAAATAACCTAATGTACATAGCAGAATCCTCCAAAGGAGCAGGATTTGGCAGGTGGAAGAACTGGCTGAAAGTCTGTTTAAGAATTTAGTCCCTCATATCTCCATTCCAAATTTAGGCAGCTGAGCAAACATCCCTACCCTATTCTGGCAGGAGACTTGAGGTTTATTCTGTAAAGAGGATAAGCAGATGATCTTTGAACTAGACAATACCAGGCACAGCTAAAACAGAGAGACCAAGGAGAAAACATGGGGATTAAGATAAACCTTATATGTGAGATTTGAGATCTCCGGCCTTCTTTCCTCACATGGCTCAAGAATTTTGGCAGCCAGACATGTACCTTCTATGCAAGAGGTCAGAAGCATCTTCTCCAGAAACCTAACTTCCAAGAGAAATGAGCACAAGATACTCAAATCAGAGGTCTTCCAAATATCATCATAGAGAAAAGAGCACCACTGACAAACATCCCCCTCAAGACCTCCCAGTCATCTTTTTAGTGCCCCATTCTTAAATATGACCAGACAGCCAAGGACTGCCAGACATTTATTTTTTAAAAAAAACTGAGTTGACATACCAATACAAATGGAAAGAAAAACTCCATAGTAACTATTATTAATAACTTCAGAGAAGATAGGAATCTATGAAGCAAAAAGTGGATACTACAAAGAAGAAATATTCAGTAGTGCAAAACCTTAGAAATTAAAAGTATGATAGCACAAACTGTTAGAAGATAAAGTCAAGGGAACCCTCCAGAAAGTAGAATAGAAAACAGAGAAGAAAATAAGAAAGACAGGATTTTTTTTAGAAAAGAGACCCATCTTGAATGTTCTAGAATAATTGAAGTTCTATGAAGAGAGGACAGAGATAACATAATGAGGGAAATCATTGATAAAATAATTCAAAAAAGATTTCCCAGCATTGAAGAATATGAATGTCCTAAGTGTCCAGAACAGTGGAGGAAGTAGACCAACTCCAAGGCATGTTATCAAGAAATTTCAGAAAGCTAGGGACAGGAAATAAATTCTACAAGCTCTCACGGAGAAAAAAACAAGTTTTGTAGAAAGTATCAAGTATTAGATGACATCAGACTTATCAATAACAATAGTGGAAGCTAGAAAGCAATGGAACAACAATGCACTCAAAATTCTGAGGAAAAACAATGTCAAACCAAGAATTCCATATTCAGTGCCTAAAAAATAAAACTTACTTCCTGTGCAGCCCTTTTCAGGAAGCTTTTTGAGATGTGCTTCTGCAAAATTATGGAGTTAATGAAGAAAGAAGACATAGGGTTTGGGAAACAAGGACTCCAACCCAAGAGAAAGGCTAAGGGAATCCCTATGATGGTAATAAAGAGAGATTCCTGAATGGCTTCCAGTTATTAGGTATAGTAATAGATAGAATTCTAAGACAGCCTCCAAGATTTCCACCCCCTGATATACATGCCCTGAACAGTCCCCTTTCCTGAGTCTAGGTAGGATGTGTGAACATGATGGATATCACTTCCATGATTAAGTTATGTTATATGGTGAAGTGAAGAGATCTTGCAGATGTAATTAAGGTCCCTAACTGGTTGATGTTAAGTTAATCAAAAGGGAGATCATTTTGGGTGGGCCTGATATAATCAGGTGAGTCCTTGGAGGGTCTAGAGATCATAGAGTAAAGAAGTCAGAGAGATTTGAGGCAGCAGAGATTCTATCCTGTTAGCCTTAAAGAAGCAGACAGCCATTTGGTGGAGAGGATTACAGGGGAGGGAATAGTGGGTGGTGTATAAAAGCTGAGGGTCTCAGTTCTATAACCACCAGGAACTGAATCATGTGGCCAAGAGCCACATGAGCTTGGAAGAGGACTTTGTGCCTCAGATGAGAATGCAGTCCTGGCCATCATCTTGATTTTAGCCCGGTGAGACCCTGACTAGAGAACCAGTTCTGCCAAGCCTGGACTCCTGACCCAGGGAAACAGTGAGAAAATAAATGTGTTTTAAGACACTAACGTGTATCAGTAGATAGCTAATGCAGGTGTAGATGGTAATTCAATTAGATTGGAGTCACTCAGGAGACTCTGCAGGAATTTATCCAGAGATGTAAAATTGTCCTAATGTCTTAAAAGGTGTACACAACTTGAGGATAATTGGAAAATATATTGGTAGTTAAGTACACACAAAACCAAGCAATCAAACACAAGACCATTGGTAACTTTGAGAAAAACAAAAGGTTGCATGGGAAAATAGTCATAGTATGTAACGTGACTCAGTTACAAATAGGATTTACAGAATTATAATAATGTAAAAACCAAATGACAGTCTAAGCAAAATTACATGATAAATTCTGTAGAGGAGGAAGAAGTTTCCCTCAACCCTCTTTCAGTCCCTGGCTAGGTCTGAAAATTGGACTGACAAAGACACATTAACCAGAGAAAAGCATATAAATTTAATTAATTAAAGTTTTACGTGACATGAGAGCCTCCATAAGGAAATGAAGACCCAAAGAAATGGTTGAACTAGACTGTTTTTATGCTAGGTGTGATGAAGAGTGGAAAGTCATGAAAAGATATAGTAGGACAGAGGATATGAGGAAAGTGTAGTAAAGTCAGGGAAACATAGCAAGGCCTATTCATTCAGATTCCTCTCTGTGTCCTTTCAACTTCCCAGAGAAGGATGCTCCTTTCTTCTTTGTATAGCAAGGGGACCTCTCACATGAGGGTTTTCTGAGCTGCTTCAAGGGAAAGTCAGAAAGTCCCTCCTGCACCTGTCATTTCTCAAATTCCTTCAACTGGAAATATTCATTATGTCAATGTGCCATATTTTGGAGTAGTGTGTCTTGGACTCTGTAAATATATTGGAGGATTGGAGAGGGGAAATACATGTGGGAATTGGGGTCAGGGTGAGGAGGAGTAAGATCAAAATCTTCATCTTCCATAGTAGAATAGATAATGATGAGAACAGGAAAATTTAGAAATGGCAATATATGCCTATCATAGTGCCGGTGAGAAGGGAAAAATAGGAGTGCAGGACGCAGGTAACTTTTGTAATCAACTCGTTAGGGGCCTTGTTAAAACCTTGTAGAGGTACTTGACTCTTGAAAATATGTGAGTGTATAGATTGGACAAAAGTGAAAACGACTCTAAAGCAAAGAATTGAAAGTTCAGTAGATTAATTTAAAGATACCTAAGATCAGTTCTTGAGATGACATTTTCATTTAATTGCATTTTCAAATCCCTCCCCCTTATGGGCTGTTTACAAATTAACAAGATTATAAATGGTAAAATTCAATTAGCTTATTCCATGTGTGAATAAATGCCACAAAAGAAAAGAAGAATTTTATTTTCCCCATCACATACATTTCCCCTGAAAGATGACCTTCAGGAAGCTAACCTGATCAAATAAACAAGAGCTGCCACTTCTCAATTTTGGGCACATCATAGGGTGAGGGGATTGTTTCTGTTTACCCTTTTGTTCCTGAGAGTAATTAAAATATTTGTGATATATTAATACCCTCTGGTGAAAGAGCGAACATTTCAGTGTTTTTCTTGAGCAATCAACTCCTCATTTGGAATGGCGGGAATCTAAATTTGTCTCACCCTTCCCATTCTCCAGAAGCTGTGATTCAACTAGATCATGAAGGAGATGTGTTGTGGTTGTTTCTGTATTTTCTATTGAATAGCATTCACTAGTAATAAACCAGAATTCAGTGTGCACCAACAGTGTGCATCTTTTGCCATTACGTGCACTTGCCATGCAAGTTCCTAAACCTTATTAAGCAGTTATTTCCATTTTTATATAAAGGAGATAGTAATAGCATCTCTAATATAGGATTTTTGAGTGGCCTAAATATGATAACTAGGCAAAAGGCTTAGCACAATGACTAGCACAATGTCAGAAATCAACAAGGGTTAGCTGTTGTTATCATTGATATTCAGGAGAACAGAATTGTCATTAATAATAAGCATTTATATTCATGTTTAATAAATTTAAGAATGAAATTATAACTTTAACTCAATAGGAGCTTTTTAGTTCTCTATATGGAATTTTATCACCCACTGAAGAGATGAATGGTAAATAGATCCATTTCTACCCTCTTTCTGAAACTAAATTAAACATATAAAGCATGATAATTCGCATGCTCTTTTTTTATCCATTTGAATTTGTGCAGTTCAAAAGAGCCTTGATGCCATGAAAAATGTGGCTATTCAGACTTAGAATTTAATAACAAATTTTGTTTAAAATCCTCAACATCCCCAGGAAGTTGGTAGGGAAATTGTGTTTAGATAGCCATTGATTCTAATTCTCAGAAGGTACAAAAGGACTGATCTGACTTGATCTAGAAAACGACATTATTACACATGGTTATTATTTGCAGATATGGGGAAAGAAGAAGTGCTAAAGGTTTATCCTTGTGAAAACTTGATTCTTTAATCATTAAGGATTTGGTCAGGAAAAAAAAAAAAAAGAGAGAATGATAGTTTCCCAGTTCACAATTTTTCAATCACTTTCACCCATTTATTTCTTGCTCAAAACAAATTTTAAAGCACAAATATCTGTGCTTTCAAATTTCTGAATGATAAATTATTAAAAATTCACTTTAGCAGAATGGTCATCATTTCTCAGGAAAAATTCTCAATACAAATTTAAAGAATAGAAGTCCATAAAGACATATTAATCTTTTGTTCTGATTTTTTTGTTGTTCCATTGCAATCCCATAAAGATATATGAATTAAGAACTTTCGGGTTAGGGACTGCTAAATTGAAGATTTCTCTAGAATGCTCTCTTCCTTTAATAAGCCCATGGAAAGTAAATGCAAATACTGTTACCACAATATCTATGTGCGAAGTCCAAATTTTAGAACAGTTGTCAGGGAATTCCAAAGGTTCTGTAGCCGAATTATGTGGGTGTTGTGGCCTGAATGTAATTTTTCTATTCCTCTTTCCCTTGTAAATTTATACCTTCAATGCAGTTCTGTTCCTATGGTAAAAACTGTGTCATAAGTTGCCCAGCGTATGTAATGTGGCCAAGTTCTCATTGCTCCTAAGATCCTTAACTAGGCATTTCCTGACTTTTGATTTGTTACCCTTTAAACAATTTTGCATTAATGCATACCATACAGAATATTAACTTGAGAGAAGAGAAAGAAACTGAGGATAAGGATATTTATAAATACATGGCATCCACAGAAAACAGTTCAATAAGACCAGGTTTGCTGTTTAAATAAATACACATTTTAGGACAGTCAGCTTGACTTTCTAAGCATGACAAGAGGAAGAGAAAGACAAATCTTTATTTTGTATTTTGTATAAAAGCTGTGCTAGGCTTGCCTCATTTATCATTCAACTACAAAATGGAAACTTGGCCTTTGTTCACTCTCAACTCTAATTTTTCAAGAAAACATGCACAGATTTGAACAACTCCCACTTCTGAGTGGTCAACATGAAACTTAGTTTTTAGAACTTGGAAAACATTTCAACAAGATAAAAAAAAACAGTTTAATTTGGAGATTCATACCCTTAAATAATGGTGATCTAGAAGGGGTTTGGGAATCAAGAGAGATCAGAGATCTCCACAAACCACAAACAAAACGTTGCAATGTGGTGCAAAGTTAGTTCATATCATAGTGATTTAAAGAATACATTTTCTGTACAACTGTAGAAAACTAATGATTGCTATCTAATAAACTGGGTTTTTTACCCCTGTTTTTTAACTGAGTTCTTTTCCCACCTCCTCACTCTCCCACTGATCTTTTTTCCTACTCTCCCTCTCCCCCCTATTTCAATTTTCCAAGTGGGACAGAGTTGCATAGAAATGGTGGTCCTAGCTGCATGTCTCTTTTATCCTCTTTCTTTTCTTGCCTAAATCCTCTTACTTCAGAACCCCAACTCTGTAGATTCACATTCTTTTGGCACTTGAGCCCTCCCTGCCTCTGCCACGTGGCCATCCAGCCACTGTATGTTCTCTGATGGGGCACCTGGCGAAAAGAGGGGCTGTCACCTCCTTGATTCACAGATTTGATCATTAATCAGTCATTCAACAGTTATTTATTGCACAGCACCATGTAACTGGCACATGGATTGCAGTGAGGGATGGTGTTTTTCCAACTTACTCTGACTATTACACTGCAGCTCTTCAGGGTCCCATTCCACAGCCAGGCATGGTTAGCAGGTTCTTAGTCACTTTGGTGACTCTGGACTCCCAATTTTGTTTCCCTAGACTTAGGGGAATGTCAGAAGTTCGACTCAACTTCTCAGCCTCTCAGTCCCTTCTTTTGGACTTGACAGGCATCCTTAAGGGAGAAGGAGCACCCGAATGGCAGGCTTACCTCTTTGCAGTTCTGCCTGTTTCCAGTTTCTTGACCTTAAAATTGTTTACTCCCTTGTTAGCTGTTTAATGCCTTAAATCAGCTGCTGTTAATATCTTGTCCAGCTTTCCTTAGGAGGATGAGTGGGTCCAATGACCTATTCTGCCATTATTGGAACCCTTCACCTTTTAGAATTTGTTTCCACATGCTTCTTTTGTGAGGTTGTATCTCTGATACTCCTTCCTTCTAGGCAGAATTCATCTTGTTATCCGCTATGCCAGCAAAATCCTGGGCACATACCTGATTAGAGAGTGTATCCATTTTATAATAACTTATTTAAGCATCTGTTTCTCCCAATGGAAAGTTCATGTGTACAGGGCACCAAAAATACCTAACCCATGTTTGTGTTCCCAGTGCCTAATGTTGATGCATATAGTAGATGCTCAATAAATATTTATTGGTGGAAACAGTTGGCATTTCATGTAAATTTCATGTATTTATAAATTCAGTGTCTTAAATGAAAATCATTTAACAGCGATCCTCCCACCACAAGAAGAAAAAAGCAAGAAGGAAAACAAAGGGCAAAACTTATGTATCTCTTTTAGGATGCTCGAGATAGGGAAATTTAAAAATTGACCATCTTCTTTGATTTTGTCAAAGGAAGGATGGGGAAATAGGGAAAGAGAAGTACAGTAACCATCAAGGTTAAGAAGAGAAAAAGGAAGGAAAAATCCTTATACACAGATTTGGGGGATGATTTTCCAAGATGCTGGCCTATTTGCATTGTTCAACCTCTGCATGTGTGCCTCTGTCCCCCAAAGGAGAATCACATGCTACCCAGATATCTGCCTCTAACATTTTTCATTTGTCCAATGCCTGGTAGAATGGAAGTTCAAAAGGAATTTGGACAATTGTTCTCAGAGGTGTCCGTCTCAATATTTATGTTTTCTGAGTGGATATTTGGTTGATGACTTTTGTGGAAATATTTAAGAGGACAGAAAAATAAGTGTACTTTTGGCATAAGATGTGGATGGAAAAAATTAAGGAAATATTAATTTTTCCTCCCAATGGAAAATTCATTTATAAGATAAGAAAAATTACCTTGTTTACAATAGATTAATTATTGCACATGGTATAAGCAGATGGAATTTATGTGGAATTCTTAATTAGCCAAATAGTATGAAGAAGTTTATACTGCAAACAGAATGTTACCATGAAAAACCATTGCCAGATGTGATATTTTATTTCTTCACCTATTAGATTATGAAGCAAGTAGAAAAACATGAATAAGGGTAAAAGAATGAGAATCTGTCTTTCAAATGAAATTTTTAAAATGTCAGAGGATCGATACCAATTGTACTGTTCTCATTTATAAAATATGTAAGGAATACAGGTATATCACACCCATTTTTACCATTTCATCCTTGTCCCCCTTTTCATTTTTTTCTCTATACCTTCCCTTATAAAGTCAAAGAAAATTGGCACATGGACAACTTCTCTCTGTTGTTTAGGGACATCCCAGTCTCAGAATAACACTGTGTCACAATAGTGTTTCTGAATTCAAATTTTACAGTAAAAAAAACCCCAGCCTATCATTCATATAGGATCAGTAAGACCTGGAAATCATAGTGTGACAGTCTCTGAAATTACTCTTAAAATATTGAGGGCATCAGGCTTCACCGCCATCTGTTCATTTAGCAAACTTCTAGTGTTAAAGAAAAACAAGAGAAGGAAGCCTACAAACATTATGAACCTTAACACACCAATCTTGTATTCTCTCCAATGAACCTGAGAAGTATTACTTTCTTACTTTCTTAGAACCAAAGAAGCAAAGCTTCTGAGAAATGTAATATCTTGTCCAAAGCAGAGAAGTGAAAGAAGAGAACCAGAACATAAACTTCCAGGATCCTTGCTTTCTCCACATGACCACACTGTTTTGGAGCAGAGATTCTCAAAGAAGGTTATGGACAACTAAGCAAGTGGCCAATAAATGAACTGAAGATGTTGATGAGAGTCAAGCAATAGTGTGCAAAATATTATGCATGCAGGCAGTTTTCTGGGGTGAAGGCTGGAGTGTTTGTTGCCATCCCCCATAGACGAAGAACCACTACTCTAAAAAGTTGGCAATGCTAGGAATTCCTAAAAGCAGGAGAGGAGACTGAAGAACAAATAGAGAGTTATTCAGATTGCTTTTATAAATGAAATACTAGACATTTCACTCATCTGCTTTTAAATTAAGAGCAAGGATTATAAAATTCTATTCAATAGCTATTAAAAATTAAACTAATTTTTGCTAAATTATACTTACACAAGTTTTCCTCTGTATCCAGCACTGTTCTAACATTTTACATACCTTAACTTATTTAATCCTCACAATAACCCAATGAAGTTGGTGTTATTATCACTTTCATTTTATTTAAGGTGCAAGGTGTTTCATATATAAAAATGTCACAGTTCTATATTACTATAGTTTATAAGGGAGAAAGACAGAAGAGAGGAAGGGAAAGGAAGAGAAATAGTAAAAATAGAGCAAAGAAGGGATGATGGATGAAAGAAATCTAATACTGAAGTATTATAGGAAAAAAGGGAAGTCATAACTATGCATAGACCGGTGTGACCATGGCTGTAAAAACAATTCTGCTATTTGCCAAAGCCACATGCATTAACAGATTAATCATTTTAGAAGAAAAAGAATATATAAACGATTAGATTAAAAACATGTATAAACACTGTCAAAATTTATTAGGAGAAGTGCTTGAATTTCAGCCTAATATTTGGAAGTACAGACATTTCTGAAATGTTCTCTTTTCTTCATTTGCTAGAGAAAATCCTTATTCACACACTGTGGAAACAGACCGAGAAAATAGTAGTTTCACTGAATAAACATTCATCTTCCGCCTGGTCTTTTAGACTTTAATTAATGGTCCCTCATAGCTTGCCTTGTACATTGGTGAAATTAGGCCAAGAACTGTGTGGAGACCACAGAGGAATGTTAGTCCATCTTTCCTCTCTCACCAAGTCTACCACGAATTTAAGCCTGGGCCGCATAATTGGAAAGTAAATTATCTATATTGTACTGAAGTGATCTCAATACGTTTAAAGTAGCCCTGTACACTACTGCAATAATAAAAATACTATGACGGGAAGTTCAGCTGGATTCTTTCTGCTCTTTGACAATAAACTCAGGAATACAGTGAATGCAGTTAGCACAGGGAAGTTTGCATAATTTTCCTACCAAATTAAAAAGGTTTGTTATGTGAGAGGGAATGATTTAGGCTCAGTGTCAAGTTTCTCATTTTCTTTTTACTTTTTTATCTTTAAAAATGTGGAGAGAAGAGTGGATTTGAATATTAAAATTGACTTTGTTTTTCTACCTTTATTTTCAGTAACTCGAGTGGCCCTCGGATGTATCTTTTTTGAGTGTTTTCTAACATATTTGGTTTTCGATGCATTAAGCCTCCCCTACCTCGCTCTCATCCCCCGCATACATTGTCTACGCCACAAGACTGCAGGGCCGTCAAATTGCACAACTTCAGGAACCTGGGTGGGGAGCTACCATTCAGGCTGTATGTGAATTGTCCCACTCACAGAACTAACTGATTCATAACGATTCATTTTGACTAAGTGGCTATCAAAGATCGACGTTAAATACCTTAAATTGGCTCCAAATGACCAAATTTGTTTTCAAAAATTTAAGCATATAAACTTCAAATGTAGAAAGGGAACTTGCTTATTCACTATTCTCTTTATGTTCTCTTATAAAAATACATACTCCCTACTTGCCTATTCCTTGTCATTGGACGTAGACTGTTGTCACAATCAGCTCATGAAGCTGTCAGCAGGTCCATGGAGACCACTTTATGATGTCAAAATAAAGTCAAAGTAACATCAATGAAAATCCCATGGTTATTAAAAAAACAAACAGAACTTATTTTAAATGACTTTTACAATTGAAGTTCCTTCTCTGAACTCTTCCCCACTACTATGTTTCCATTTCAAAGTCACATCTTTTTTAATCATATCATGGGATCCTGAATTCAAATTGCTTGTGTTTTGCTATGTCTTGGGCAGACTCATGCTAGAGTTCCAATTTCCCATGACTATATTAGGAAACCATAAACTATTTTAAAGGTTTTTAGTATTGGTTAGATACTTTGTGCATTACGATGCTATATTATTGCATCAGAGTTTAAAATCTTTCCTTGAATTGCAGGTATTGAATAACAGAGAGCTCAGCTAAAGGTATATCACTAAAATATTTGCAGATAAAGAACAGTTGAATTAAGACTTCAGTTTTCACTCGTTCTCCCAAGAAGAACATTTATTAAATGATTACCATATGCCAGACATTGGCTACCTGTTAAATAGAGAGAAGAGAATAATGCAAAGAAGGATCAAGCACACCCATGACATGCAAGGGTTTTATGGAGTTTATAAGTGAGGGAAACACAAATGCACAATTCCCTCATACAGCATGTCATGGCACAGGTATGCTCCATGAGATTGGGAGCCCAATGCCTGAGGGAATCTGGTGATGAGTCTTGGAAGGAGAATATGAATTTGGTCATCAAAGAGGAAGGATGTAGTGGATGGTTGCCAGCTAGGTCTTTTTAAACACTCTTATAGTAATTGGGAAACTTTTTGCCTCCCAAAATAGAAGATAAAAACCTCTCTCCCCTAGCCTTATTTGGAGCTGTCCACTTGCCCATGACCTAGATTTCAGTAGTCACAGGTGTCTACAGGAGACATTGATAAAGAAGTGAGCAATGGAAGTGTATGGAATTTGCCTTCTGGAGACAGAAGTAGAGTTTTGGTGTGAGCTATGCAGGAGTGGGGAAAGCTGTAGTGTTGGTGTCGCTTGAGGAGATTAGAGTGGTTGGGTATTGTTCTTGGCCTCAGAGTAAACTGGGTTTCCTGGAGATTCTGTAAGTTTCCTTATACCACTCAATACATTGTGTGAGTTACTAATATCCTAAATGTGATCGTAAATGTCCTTTTTGCTAGAGCAGATATGATTTGGACCCAAGGACCTTGACTGATAGAAATATGTAGGTGTTTATGGCCCAAATAAGGCAGAGAGAAGAGGGCGTTCAAAGAAAAGAAGGAGTTAGAGAAGTAGACCAAATCTGGTGTATGACAGGGATGGTTTCCATTGGACCATTTGTGGTGAGGTTGGAGTAGGGAGAAATATAAGGAGATGAGATTAAGGGAAGTTAATATCGGACTTTGGGTGAACTAGGAAATAGTTCTGAATAATCTAGACTTTACCTCATAGGAAATGGGGAATCTCTGGAAGATTTTAGTTGGAAAACTGACAGATATTTTGACACCTGCATTTTCAAGCAATAATCCTGGTGGCAGTGGGAGGAGGCATAAGTGAAGAATCATTCATGGCAGGAAAACTAGTTTTGTTTCTGAACCAAACTGGGTCTGCTTTTTGGTGACTTGAAATCAAAGCCTTACACCAGAAGCAGTTGTCACACAAAGTAAAATTTATTTGCAGCAAATAAGGAGACCATGGGGAATAATTTCTCAAAGCTGTGCCTCCCCAAGCAAGGGAAAGCAGGTGCCTTTTATTTGGGGTAGGGAATGAATATTCAGCAAGGATATGCTAATTTTTATATGATTAGTTGGAGTCTAACTCATGCAGACGCACTTGCTGTTCATGCCCATTTGTGTTTAAAAATGTGTGCTTGCTACCCCCGGGCAGGGATTTTGCTATTTTAATGAAGCAAAGATTACTCTAGGGTGCTGCTTGATTATTCTGCTCATGTGTCAGTCTTGCAGTGCAGTCTGGACCAATTCAGGGCAGTTGATGTTTTTCTTCTTCCTGGAAACAAATAACCTTGAGGACGTTAGAGAAAGGAACACTTGCTATTCTCAGCAAGACAAGAGAAGTAGGTCAAACAAGAAAAGAGAAATAAGTCAGACAAGAAAAATAGGTCAGAGTCCGTGCCTGGTGACAGTTTGGAAGTCGATACCATAGTTCACATGAAAGATAATGAGCCCTAATGTGACAGTTACAATGAAGACCAGAGTGGAAACGTGGATTTGTTAGATCTTTAGGGGGGAGAATCACTAGAACTTTATGATGTTGAAAATGGTAGGTAATGAGGAGGGAAAATAAATATAACTCAATTTTTCTAATTTAAGTTACTAGGTGGATGGTAATGAAATTTCTTGAGATGGGAAATATAGCAAAAGAGGCAAGTGCTGAAATGAATGTGGGAGCATAATTTGGCTTTAGACATAGTCAATTTTAAGTATTTGAAGGAAAGAGATAGTTGGGAGTTCTTTGGAGTGGTCAATGTTGCAGATAAAATTTGGAATCATTAGTAATTGAGTTGTAGTCAGAGTTAAGGACATGAGTAGAATAAACAAGGGAGAGTGTGTAGGGACAAAGGAGCAGTGATCTGAGTACAGACTGGAGAGGTATCATCTTAAGGGGGCAGAAAGAAACCAATAAAGGAGACAGAAAGCTAAGGAAGGATCATCAGCAAGGTAGAAAGAAAACCAGAAGAGATGCTCAAGCAGAGTTGAGTCTTTTAGTTGTTAGAAATCAATGTCTTTATGTTATCTCACCTTAACATGAAGGCCATATTATCTTTTAGAATATTTTCTTTTCACTTGAATATTCCATGCAGCATACATTGGAATGTCAGCTACTAATTCATTTTGCAAACACTATGTTCAAGGTTTTAGAAGAAGGTGTAATGTATGTAAAATAAATACAATAGAGCAAGCAAGCATTAACCAACATGGGTTGGGTGTTCTGAGATTGGTGATTAGTATTAACTTAGCCTTTTAATTGCAAGGAAATAAGCCTCTTTAATTTACCTACTGCATCATATACCAATTCCCATGAGGAGGAAAGTTGCACATAGTAAAGAGAGAATTAGACATGCAGACACCTGATTGGCACACCTAATGGAGAATTTTTTTGTGTTACTTAGTTTCTCACTTCAAATATAGATTTCCCACCAAGAGAATTTTTATATAGGGCCTTCTTCACAGAAAATGGGCAGTCTTCATTTTTATTTACAGATTGCTACACGATAAAACCCGCAAACAATTCTTTAGTGTAAGTGACAGCAGACAACCTGAAAAGTTTCCTTATGTAAGTTCTACCCTTGAGTATTTTTGGAACGGTAACCAAACCAGCATAATACTAATAGTCCAGACACCTTAGTTTGAGCTCTCAACAGATGGTACAAATAAGAACATTCAATATACATTTCACATGATTTGAAACATTTAGCACATGTACAGAAACCTTTCTTTCCAGAACTTGATTGAAGTTAACAATTATGTTCTCTCACCAGGAAATTGTAGTCACAATCCTCCAAGTGACTTTCAGCATTGGCAATAGCTTCAAAAGACCAGAGTCAGCTTCATCCCTACTTCTAGAATTTTAGCTCTTGAGTACATTGACTCTTCCTCTGTGATTTGTGAATACTCAATTCCTCAGACTCCCCTACTGGCACATAATATTTCTTCATCTTGGAGAACACCAGGAGGAGGAAAGCCTTCTTCGTTCTGTAATGTGCTATTGCCCTTTTGTCCCATCCTACCTCGAATCATCTCTATACTCTCTTCCTGCCTCCTTCTAGATCCAGAGAGGATTGGGACCCTCACCCTATTTTCAGGTATAAGAAGTCACCACCAATATCACATCCCATGCTCTTTCATCCTACATTTACTTGGCGTTTCCCCTGGTGATTTATACAATGAATCCTAAGCAGAATTACCCTGGATTGCATATAGGTTTGTAATGGTAACCAACAACACTTAAGTAATTTTTTAGCAGCCTTCAGTACAAACCCAAGAGCGAAGAAACTAAAGGACTGCTATGAATGGAGACTGACAGTAGTGGGTATAGTGGACAAATTGAAGGTTTCCAGGAGAGCCAAAGAAATGACTGACCCTGGAGTCCAAATTCGAAAGGGCAGTTTATGAATTTATTCCTTTAGTTGATTATTGTGTGTTTCTCACCAGGGCCTGGTGACTCTTCTATCCCCAGATTTTTGCTTTTTTTTAAGGAAGAATTTAAGAAAGGAAATGACAGCCTTCAAGCCTGACTCCTTGACTCTCTGCTTTCCCAGACCCCCTATCCCTTCGATGGTCTGCAGTCTCTGGCCTCTGATACTCTAGCCTCTAAAATGCATTTGACTTTTCTATTTTCTGCACTATGTTCCAGGAAAGAACTGTTGTTGTTTCCATGCCTTAAATTCTATTTTGGCCTAGGTGAAACCTTCCTTCCCAAATTTATATTATATTGAGTGTTCCACTTGATGAAGAAGAAAAACGTCAATTACAGTAGAAACCAGTTGGGTTGGGGAGGGAGAGGATGGGGTGGATGAGAGAAGGGAGAAAAAATGGGGAATGAAGATAGGAACAAAAAAAGGAGAGGTTTTGAAAAACTTGACACACAAAAAATTAGAGGAATTGATTATGTCTGAAAGGCTGTGAGGAGAGGTCATTAGGAAATCTTTAAGATTTTAGAAATGATAATACCCAATTCTGAAGGGGTGAAAAGGGGATTAAGCATTGCTGGAGGCAGTATAAATTTGTATGGCTCATTTGGCAAGAGTCTTAAAAATGTTTACACCATGTGGCTCAATTTTATACTTCTGGGAATATATCCTAAAGAATATTTCCAAATTTTGAAGGAAAAAATAACTTTATGTACAAAAATTTCTTCTCAGTAATGTTTGCATGAGTAAATAATTGGTGACAACCAATGTGACTAACAATAGACACGTGATTAGTTTTAACTCTTAAGTAATTCCTGTCACTTGATTGAGTGTGAGGTAGCCAATGAAAATGGTGATTTTGAAGACAATGTAATATAGAAAATGCATGTATTAATTGTTATAGAAACAAGCTACAAAAGGCTATATGATGCCATTTATGTTTACAAATGAAGAAAAAATGTCTTCAATAAACGTTATTGGGAAACATCAATATATTAATAGTGATTGTGTTTGAGTAGTGAGACTACAGGCTTTTTTTTAAACAAGCACTTTTTAAAAAATAAGGTTTTATTTGCACACGATAAAATTCACCAATTTTTAGAGCAGAATATAATTAATTGTGGTATTATACAATGAATTATTACCACCCCAGTCAAGAAGTTTCCCAATGCCTTTTCACAGTGAATCCCCTTTTCCCCCGCCCCTGGCCCAGACAACTGATCTTTCTGTCATTAAAATTTTGCCTTTTCTAGAATTTTGCATAAATGGAATCATATAGTATATGAGACTATAGTTTTTTAACTTTAGTCTACTTTTAAAATGTTTCCTCAATGAGCACATTAAAACATGATTTGAACCTAAAACATACAGATTTCAATTCTGTCTCTTTCCACTAAAGGCAAAGCAGGAGAGAAATGAAGAACTTTAGTTACTTAAGAGAAGAATTAGTTAAAACAGACCTGAGTTATCAGGGAGGTCATAAATAGATGCATACTCACTAAGTGCCCGTGTAAGGCTGACCTTCATCCAAGGCTGAGATAGAATAGAAGATAATGTTTTAAAGTTTGTTTTCAACCTGATAAGAGGATAATGGGAAGAGACAAGAAAGAAGAGATCTCTCAGCAGAAAACTAAAGGAGGCATACTTTTTTATCGCTCTGTATTCCGAACATATGCTATTATAAATTTCACATTCTGGAATCTATTTAAAGAATGTAAAGCTCCTATGACCGACCACCCGCTTCGTTTCTTTTTTTTTCATTTTTAATTTCTGCACATTAGTCCTTTATGTTAGGCCGTATAATTATAAGGCAAATGATGCTAGGTTAAGTATAATTGTGACCACCATGAACTCAAAGCCCTTTTTAGTAAAATTACAGTCTGAGTTACTGTATGTAGTCATGTAATTATCTGCATGAAGACCTATGCAGTTTAGATGAGTATGAACTACAGACACAAGGTTAAATATTGAATGAAAAATGCTATACACACATATGTGTTTATATGTATGTATATATCATACATATGCAGCTGAGAGTGCTAAATGGAAGTTCCTTTTTTAAGACAAGATAAAATTTTAAATGTTTAACTTCCCAATAATTCCCTAATACCTTACTTTTTTTTTTTTTAAAGATTGGCACCCGAGCTAACAACTGTTGCCAATCTTTTTTTTTCTTCTTCTTCTCCCCAAAGCCCCGCAGTACATAGTTGTATATTCTAGTTCTGAGTGCCTCTGGTTTTCCTATGTGGGACACTGCCTCAGCATGGCCTGATGAGCAATGCTAGGTTCACACCCAGGATCGGAACCTGTGAAACCCTGGGCCACCAAAGTGGAGTGTGTGAACTTAACCACTCAGCCACGGGGCCGGCCCCCCTAATACCTTACTTTTAAACATTTTAATTGTGGTAAACATTTTAAATGTGGCATGTGACAAAATATACCATTTTAATCATTTTAAGTGTACAGTTTAGTAGCATTAAGTACATCCACATTGTTGTGCAACCATGACACCTTCCATCACCAGAGCTTTTTTCATCTCGCAAAACTGAACCTCTGTATCCATTACACAATAGCTCTTCCATTTCCCCTTTTCCTTGCCTTCCTAGAATGGCAAGCACCATTCTACTTTCTGTCCCTATGACTCTGACTACTCTAAGTACCTCATGTGAGTGCAATCGTTCGGTATTTGTCCTTTTGTGATTGTCTTATTTCACTCAGCATAAAGTCTTCAAGGTTCATCCAGGTTGTAGCATGTATCAGAATTTCCTTCCTTTTTATGACTGAATAATGTTCCATTGTGTGTATATGTATACCGCATTTTGATTATCCACTCGTCTGTCGATGGACACTTGGGTGGCTTCTACCTTTTGACTGTTGTGAATATATATATATATATTTTAAAGATTTTATTTTTTCCTTTTTCTCCCCAAAGCCCCCCGGTACATAGTTGTATATTCTTCGTTGTGGGTCCTTCTAGTTGTGGCATGTGGGACGCTGCCTCAGCGTGGTTTGATGAGCAGTGTCATGTCCGCGCCCAGGATTCGAACCAACGAAACACTGGGCCGCCTGCAGCGGAGCACGCGAACTTAACCGCTCGGCCACGGGGCCAGCCCCTGTGAATATATTTTTTTAATAGTAGAACATTTCTAGACGCATTTCCCATGGTGACATAGGGAAGCTGATATTAATGATACAAAGATTCCCTGGGCTGCTTTCTCATATATCATGATGCTAGACTGTTAAGTAGTTACATGACAGCAGTACTATAACTGTACTTTTCACTGGAATATAATTAATTAGTTAATAGTATGCTACTTTATGGTCATATAATAAAACAGAGCAGTGCTCAACCTGGCTGAAGGTCTCCATTGTGTCAGGCGCTTGACAGGAATTTTCAATCGGGAAACTTTTAAGTGCTGGGAAATTTATTTTTGTATTATTTCTTACATACTTTTCTCCCTATGGTATTTTCTGCTTTCTCTTTCTGAAACTTCTAGTAGTTCCTAAACTTATCCTCTAGTGTTTTTATCTTTCTCTCTAGTTTTCTCAATTTTGTGTTTTACTTTTTGGGTGATATTATCAACTTCAACTTTTAATCCTTCTCATAAATTTTAATTTCTATTATCATGATTTTACTTTCTATAGTCTATTTCTTTCTTTCTTTTTAAAAATATCACCCTGTCTTTCTTTGCTGAATGCTATACTTTTTCTTAGCTCTTAGATGATATTCTAGTTTTTTAAAGTGTCCTCCCTGAGTTACTTCTGTTTTCTTTGGTTCCTCTTTAGTATTTATCTCTATCTTTCATGCTAGAGGCTTTCTGGAAGGTCTAGGGATCCTTGACTTCCAGCTTATTAAAAGGAGCTAATTGGTAGCTCTGAGTTCCTGTATGGGTGCCGGGGAGGAGGGCCTTTTAGAGTGGTGGGCCTAAATGTAGGATCATTGGGATATGTTATTTTGTGAGGGTCCCCCAAATCTCATTCAGTATCTCATTCAGGATGTGTGAGTCTTTTCTCTGACAAGTTTCCTTCCTAGGGAATTTAGTGCTGGCTGAAAACTCAGTATTGTCTCACTTATCAGTCAGTAGGATTTTACTTAATTGCCCTGTCTACACTACAGCACCCTTTTCTATGACCGTCCCTGAGTCTGGAGTACCTTTGACCTATCACTTCCCTAGAATATATATGCAATCTTTTACCAAAATGAGAGTAGTTTCCAAATTACCTTGGTTAGGGAAAAGATATGTGCCTTTAACTGCTTTCTAAAATGCAACTAATTGTACTATTTTCTGCCTTGCCTGTAAGCCAAATTTAAAGATAACCAGTGTCTCCAATTCCTGAGTGATTCCAGGGTCCTGTGGTGTGAATTGGCTTGCTTTGGGGGTTTCTCATTGCCATTGTAAATTCCATCTGTATTTCAGCTTCCAAAATGTTGCGGGTATGGCCTTTTTTTCTGATTTCTTTATCCTTGTGAGTTTTGGCCCTTGGATAGCCCTGTAATTTTAGTGGAGTTTGGGGAGTGTAAGTATGTGTATTTAGGCTGGTATAAGATTTTTAGATTCCCACTGTATGTTTGCTGTCATTTAAAGATTAATTTCTAGCAGTATCTTAATTATGATTAGAAAATATGGACTGTATGATACTCATTCCTTGGTATTGTGATTTTCTTTGTTAACTATTACATGGTCATTTTTATAAATGTCCTGTGAATATTTGAAAAGAATCTCAATTCTTTGATATTGTGGATTGCAGGGAACTTTCTAATTCAATTAGTTCACACTCGTTAATTGTGACACTACAATCTTCTATTTCCTTGCTATATACCTGGTTTCTGAGAGAATTATTTTACAGTCTACTACCATGAATATCATTTTCACAATTACTCCTTATGTTACTTTCACTTTTTGCTTTATATATTTTGAGGCTATTCTGTCAGATGCACACATGTTCAGGATCTTTACGTATTTGTGATAAATTTTTTCAGTTACTGTTTTATGAAGGTCCTCTTTACCTTAAAACCTTTTTTGCTTTCAAGTCTATTCTGTTTAATGTGTACCAGCTTTCTTTCAGAATGTGCTCCTTAAATCTTTTTTTTATTCTTGTACTTTCACCTTTTCTATGTCATTATACACTTTTTAATAGCTTTATCGAAGTATAATTGACATACAATGAACTATACATTTTTAAAGTGTACAACCTGATAACTTATGGCATATGTATGTACCTGTGAATCCATCGTTAAAATCAAGATAATGAACATATCCGTTGCCCCCAAAAGTTACTTTGTGTGTCCCTTTTTAACCCTTTCCTCCAGCCCATCTCCAGTCCCTATCCCCAAGCAACCACTGATCTGTTTTCTGTCATTATAGATTTTGTAGAGTTTTATATAAATTGAATTATACAGTGTGTACTCTTTTTTAGTCTGGATTTTTTCATCATAATTATTTTGGGTTCATCCATGTTGTTGGATATATAAATAGTTCATTCCTTTTTTATTGCTTAGTGGTATTCCATTGTACAGATACACCACAATTTCTTTTAATCTATTCACCCGTTGATGGACATTTGGGCTGATTCCAGTTTTGGACTATTACCAAGTAGAATGACAATTTATGTGCAAGTCTTTGTTATGAGTATATATTTCCTCTTCTCTTGGAATAGCTGGAGTATATGGGAGGCATATGATTAACTTTTTAAGGAACTACAAAACATTTTCCAAAGTGGTTGTGCCATTTACATTCCCACCAGGAGTCTCTAGGAGTTCCAGTCTTCTGCATTCTTGCCAACACCTGGTATTTTTAAGTTTTAGTCATTTTAATAGGTGTACAATTGTATCTCATGATTTTAATTTACACTTCCTTAATGACTAATGATGTTGAGCATCTTTTCATGTGTGTTTGTGTGTGGTTTTTTTTTTTTGCTATATGTGCATCTTAAATTTGAAGTGTCTGTTCACATCTTTTGCACTTTTTTTTCTTGTTTGGCTGTTTGTTACCCTATTTTTGAGTTTTGAAAGTTCTTTTTATATTGTAGATTCAAGTCCTTTATCAAATATATGATTTGCAATGATTTCCTCCAAGTCTGTGGCTTGTCTTTGAGTTGCGTCTCTTATAGACATCACAAAACTAATTTTGTTATATTACCCAATTGGAGGACATCATATTACAAGTAGGTTTAATTTGTTTATATTTTCATGATTATTGTGATATATAAACTTATTTCCATCCCCTTTTTTCATTTTCTATTTACCAATTTTTTCTCATTGTTTCTGTTTGAGTTGTCTTTATCTCCCCCTATTTTCTCTGCTGGTTGAAAGTATTGCATTCTATTAATTTAATGTTAGCCTTAAAATTATAAAAGCATATATGACTTTCATGCCAGGTGGATTTCTTTTGGGTCACCACCAGTTATCCCTCTGGATTTGAAACAAAGTCCACCCTGGCATATGGGACTCTTTAAAGAAGGGGCTTTTATAGGGGAAATCAAAGCAAGAGACTAAAATATGCAGATCTCTCTCCAGCCCACCTTCCATCAGAGAGCTGTCCTGGGCCCACAGTGCTGCTGAGCCTGCAGTGCTTGCCTGTGTTCTGTGATGGGAACCTGGCCCTTCCTGCAAGGCAATATAGAAGCTCTCTTTTCCTACAGGGCAGGCTGGAAAGCATCCTCAGCAATTGGGGGAACACACAGGCTGCTTTGGGCTTGCTATCCAGATTTGCAATGCCAGGTGTTTACAGGAATTCTGGGGTCCCAGCTGTTCAGTACCTCGTGGGGAGCCCAGTCCCAGCCTGCTGCCTGTCCACAGCGCAGATTAAATTTCTGTTTTCTCTTATGGATAATGCTGGTCGCTGTGCCTCAGTGACTCTACAAAAAGTCTCAATCATTTTATAGTCAGCCTCTTTACAAACAATACAAGATCTTAGGACTCTAACTTTGAGTATTCTCCTTCCCATATCCGTATTACTGTGCTCTAGATTTTTTGTTTCAACTTATTGTTACTATACCCATTAGTCAGCATTATTGTAATGTTTATTGTTGTCATTTACAATTAGTGATTATTTAGATTTATTATCATGTTTTCCCATTTGCTCATTATTGCTTCTTGCATGTCAGTTCTCTTTCCTGAGTTATAACTAAGCTTTAGCAATTCTTTTATTAAAGGTCTGAGAATGGGAAATTCTTTCAGTGTTTTTTGAAAAATGTCTTTGTTTTTTACCCCACTTTGAATGATATTTTTTTCTGCAAATAGAATTTTAGGTTGACAGTTATCTTCAGCATATTGATGATGTTAAGCCATTGTCTTTGGCTTCTGTTGAGAAGTCTGCTGGAAGTCTAATTGTGTTTGTTTATTTGTTGTTATATGTAATCTGTCTTTTCTCCCTGGTTGCTTTTAAAATTTTTGACTAGCCTTTTGTGTTGTTCAGCTTCCCTATGGTATGTATAGGTATGGATTTACTTTTTCTTCTTCTTAGAACTCCCTGTGTGACTTTCAACAGTGGGCTCATGTAATTTCTTGGACTAGTATTTCCATAATACAGCCTCCTATAAATTCATTCCCAGACCACCCACATGGCAAAGTAGAACAAACCCCAATCATGGTAAGGTCAACATCCTCTTGGGACACTCTGGTGTCAGTTTACTTATTTACTACTCTGGCTTAAGAGTCCTTCTTTTTCTCTGGTACAGTACCTGAGGATTTCCCTCCCTCTCTTCCTTCTTTCCTTTCCTTCTTTCAAAGTCAGCTGTATATTTAAAAATTTTATTGTGTCCAGCATTTATATGTATTTGTATTAGTACCACCTCAGTGCTACTGTAGCTGGACGTTTCCTATACTTAAATCGTTAATTCTTCTGAAATTTACTTTGGAATATATATAGTCATGAAAATAAGATTTGTGCTTTTGTCACAGTACTGTTTAATGAATTTCCCTTTCTTTATCACGAATATGCTATAATAAACAATAAATTTAATTGTACAATATATAATAAATTCTCACATGCATCATAAATTTGCATATATATAATTTAATGTCAGGTAGATCATACTTTCTCGCACTTCCTCAATCTTTTCTTCTTTCAAAGTTTTATTTTTAGGTGCTATCCATTTAATCTTCTTGATATAATTTTGAATCACTTTTTAAAGTCTCCTCAAATGTCCTGATGGTATTTTAATTGTAATTGCATTAATCTTACCTTTTGGGAAGAATTGACGTTTACCAATTAATTAGTCTCTCCATCCAGGAAATAGAATGCTTTTTCATATTTTCAAATCTTATGTTATGTCTCACAATAGATTTTAATAATTTCTTTACATTTCCTATTAATCTTAGTTTAAATCTAAGGTTTTTCCTCATATGGTGACTATAATATTTAGGTCATCGTATTATTACTAGAGGTATATAGAAGAATATCTTATATTTCTATATTTTTTAAATCAAGGTACTGACTATACTCTATTTGTACCAATGCTAGTTTTGTTCTGTTTTTTTTACATTTTCTAGGTGGATAAAATCAGTCACAAAGTAAGAATTTTCCCTCTCTTTGGGAATAGCTACAAATATTATTTTCTTTCATGTCTTACTACATTGGCTACCTCTTCTAGGACAATGTTAGAGAATGTGGTAATATTGGGCATCCTGAATTGCTCTTCATTTCTATGAGAATGCATTTCTGTTGACACTTAGTGTGAGATAGACTGTCTTCCTAACAGAGATGTTAATTATTGTGTTACAGAAATAGTCAGGTATTTCTGGATTCTAAGATTTTTAAAAATTGGAAACAAGTGTCGAATTTAACAGAATACTCCTTTAACATCTATTTGAAATAATGTTTTTCTCCTTTGACATATTCAGATGTTTAATCAAAATAATAAAATTCCTGGTAATAAATCTTAGATAAATCGCATGTTTTTAAGGTATGTCATTCTAATAATATACAGCAGTTGTTTTAAAGATTTTATTTTATTTTTTCCTTTTTCTCCCCAATGCCCCCCCCGGTACATAGTTGTATATTCTTCATTGTGGGTCCTTCTAGTTGTGGCATGGGGGACGCTACCTCAGCATGGTTTGATGAGCAGTGCCATGTCCGCACCCAGGATTCGAACCAATGAAACACTGGGCCACCTGCAGCGGAGCGCGCGGAACTTAACCACTTGGCCACGGGGCCAGCCCCAGCAGTTGTTTTAGTAGCTGTTTTGATTATCTTCTATTCAATGTTGAATTTTGCCTATGGATTTAAGAATGGTTTAGGCTATAATTTCCTCTATAATCTTTGCTTGTCAGGCTTTTAATCACTATTATGTTTACATATTTCTTATGGTCTGAAATGTTGCTAGAGAACCAGTGTTCTCTCTCTCGAAGATTTGATAGAACTCATCTGTAAAACTCTTTGGACATGGTGGATTTGGGAGGAGATAATTTTTGATAACCGTAGAAGAAATTTTAAAAGTTACTGTTATATCCAGAAGTTTTCTATTTCTTCTTCTGTCAACTTGGTAATTTATTCTTTGCTAGAAATAATCAATTTATTAAGTTTTAAAATGTGTTAGCATATAATTATAATAATATTTAAAAAATCATCTCTGTGACTGCGTGTATTCCCTTTCTCATTTTCACATTTTTCTGTTTGATGCTTCTTAATATTTTTTACTATAACTTGACTAAGGGTTTTCCCTGTATTATTTTCTTTTTTTCAATTCTCAGGTATTTGATTTTATAATTACTACTTTCTTCTATTTTCTAATTCATTAATTTTGCTTTTTACTTTTATGATTTCCTTTCTCTGACTTTTCTTATTATCTTGTTCTCTTCTTAATTGAATTAGCTCATTTCTTTCCATTTTCTTCTCATTAAAATCAATAAATTTTAATGCTATGAAGTTACCTTTCAGTATAATTTTGACCCAGCCTGTATATCCTGATATATTGTAATTAGCTTTAACTGTAGAGCTTATTTCCATTATAAATTGATACAAATTTAGATTAATGCTTTAAAATTTCCAACTTGTTGATTTTTGTGCATATTTAACTAAAATTTTGTTATGAATTTCTGGTTTGTTGCATTGTAGGCAGTAAAATTTCTACTCTGGGTAAATCTAAAGGTTTTTTTTTTGTTGGTGACCATTTGTAAACATTCATGAGTGTGGATACACATTCTTTGTAGAGGGCAAAGTTGTATATGTCGCTATTAAGTGATTCTAGTAATTAAATTATTCAAGTTATCTATATTGTTATTTGGTTTCAGTTTTTTTACTATTTCAAGATTGTTTTATAGTCTAACACCAAAACAGGCTCCTTTTAAACTCTCCTTTTAATTATACCAACTTTTACTACATATATACCAAGACCTAGGCATGTGCTGTCCAATATTGTAGTCACTCACTACATATGGCTTATTGTCATTTAAATTTTGATGAATTAAAATTAAAAATTCAATTCATCTGCCACTCTGGCTATATTTCAAGTGCTCAATAGCCACATGTGGCTAGTAGCTACCATATTGGACAGCACAAGTATAGGAAATTTCCATTGTCATAGAAAGTTCTATTAGACAGCACTAACCTAGACTATTATATTTTATTGTGGATTGTACTTTTGATCAGTATAATGTTGATACATTTATTATTTATTACAATGTGAATTTAATGCTTTTTATTTTTCTTTTAATTGCTTGATACATATTTGCCCATCTTTTTAGTTTTAATATTTCTACGTCATTGTGTTCTATGTCTTATCTCATAAATAATAGATAATTCTGTTGCTTAAATATTTTAAAAATCAGTTTAACATATTTATGTTTATTTTTATACTAATATGTTTGATATTCTAACATCTTGATTTATTTTTTTTTAAAAAAATTTTCTGTTGTTTCTGTTGGTTTCCAGCTTTCGATACATGTGTGGAATATTGGTTAAGTCCATTAGCTCAAGCATATGCCTGCCTGAGCTTGGATCCCATTTAAACATCTCAAGAATCAGTAGCTCTTAAATTCTTTGTACCTGAATGTCCTCATTTATAAAATTTGTAAGGTGGGGATAAAAATCGTACCCATTTCACAGGGTTATTAAGAGGGCTATATAGGTTGTTCATAGCTGTTATTACTTAATTCTAGGGCTGTTTTCTTCTAGAAACACTGAATGTATTTTCATTATAGTGGTTACCATTAAATAAAAAAATACAGCCTATATATCCCTAATTGTCAGTTTCACAAAGGAATACAATCGTTTGAATCCCATGTAAGGTGAGGTTATTAGCGGCCTTTAGTTCTCCCTCCTCTTTGTATACACGTTTCATGATTTTTGTTGGAATTATCTGAGACTGTAGAGCTATATTATTTAATATTGAAACTGTTTTAACTTATATATCTTTGCTTTCGAGAATGATGAATTATTTTTGCATTCTATAATGTAATCATAAGTATTTGACTCACCTTGGATCTAAGTGTTTTGAATGCTTACCAACAGACCTTTTAAAGCTTTCTTATATTCTTTTTCCTTTATATATTTACAGTTTTTAGCTGAATAGTATCACAATGCATAAATTTTGAATCTGCCTTTATTTCCTTAACAATCTTTGAGAAGCAGAAAGATTCATCCCCAGAGTAAAAAAATAATTAAAGTTCAGTTGATATGCCAAAAAATGTGAAATATAAATATCCAGCTTCCTCTATTTGTTCACATGGTGTAGACCATATAGTTATCTATGTTTGAGTGATGCCCATTTGGCCATTTCACTATGGGTATGTCACTCTCTACATGCCTTGCTTGGAAGCTGAAATGTATCTCTTCCCTCTGCTAGGGTGACATGTATCATCATATATGATTTCAATTACTGCATGTACTTAGATGACTCCTAAGTCTGCATGTCCGTTTCTGAACTCTCTCTCTCTTTCTAGTACAATAACTTGCAGTTTTAATACATTGTCTCCGCAGGTGTGTTTTCCATAAGATGTGTATTTCTTCATCTATAAATAATGGGATTAGATTAAATGATCTCAAAGGTTTATTCCAGGAATAAAAGTCTCTGATCTATAGCTGCTAGTCCTTTATTATTCCACCAATAGTGCTCTTTAAAATTCTCTCAAACTCCTCCCTATAAATTTGTTGTTTTTTCACTATTGGTCTGGAAGGTGGCCATTATTTCTTTAACAAATTGAACCAAACTTTTACTGGAGCATACAGACTTTGTAAAACATCCATAATCTTTGATCCTCTCAAACCCGCTCTGCTACATTAGTGGCTCCAATATTCAGAGGGAGCATACTCGCCACCCATGTTCTCAGCATTTAACTGCTCACCAGTTCCCTTCTTTCTCACTCATCCACACAATGCTCTCAACTCTCCAAGCCATGTGATAACTCATCTTTGGGTGCCACTCAAAAAGTGGAGTCATAAGAGCTGGTACCGTTGGGAAGAGGGATCAGCTCAAGGGATGGTGGCTTTCATTTCATTTCTGTTTTCTCTTACTTTTGAAGATTTTCAGTAGCACCTGACCACCTTCACTGCCTCTTTTCTTTCTTGGTTGATACTCAACCAAGAATTCAAGAACCAAGAGTTCAAACCACACCCTTCACCTCGGGAGTATTGGCAGAGTTTTAATCCAATAGATATGGCACATGCTACACTACTGAGGGCACACAAGAGAGAAGGGAAACGTCTCTGGGGCTGAAAAGGTCACTTCAATCCGAGGATGATTACCTTTGGGCCATGATCTCCAGTGATGACTTCTGGTTCCAGTTTACTTGGCTAGTCAAAATACCCCTCTCTCAATCTCTCTCTTTTTCTCTCTTTCACATTAGTTTTCTTCTCTAATCCATACCAGAAAAATTTCAGGTCTATGTCCTTAAACTACTACTAATGTTATTGCTGCTGCTATTGTTACTACTAGACTCTTACTGCTGCTAATTCTACTACTACTGCTATTACTACTGTTAGAGCTACTATTACTGTCATAGCGACAATTGTTATTCTTGTAGCTCTTACTCAATGGCATGAAGTGGGCAAAATTCTTTACATATATTATCTCATTTAATCTTTGCAATAGCCCTTGTTGGCAATTTTCGTTATTATCCCTGCTTGAGAGAAGAGGAAACAATATTAGGAAGGTTAAGTAAATTTCCCAGTGTGTCTGAGCCTGTTAGTGGAGCTGTGGTTTTTGAACCTAGGTCTGGTTGGTCACAAAGGCCACTCTCTTAACTGCTGCCAGGCCCCAAACTGGAAAATTCCTGCGCATGAGCTGACACCCTCTCCTTCTGGAGTACTGGCAAATGTTACTAATAGACTCCAACCTTCTTTCTGCCTAAGCCCAGACACGATCTCAGAATCCTTCAGAAAGGGCCTAGGCAGCCACTAGAGAAAATCCATCAGATTTGGCATGTGAACCAAATCTGAGTAAAGCCTGTTTGTGAGTCTTGTACTGCTTGACACAAAATGGTGTCCCTCCTCTGCTTTCCATTCCATGGTTCTCCTCTGGAACTGAGATGACAGGGACGGAATTCAAAGCCAAATCACTTGTGAGACCAGAGGTAGAGATTGAGGCTATTGCTACGATATACTCCTATCCCTTTCCTTGAGTAACACATATTGATGATTGCTCCACATACCTGAACATTGAGCATTTGATTGTGAAGTCAAAAGTAACCCAAACATTTTGTACATACTCTCCCTTAATATTTTTAAAGTGCAGGCAGCTCTGTGCTTCCCATACCATTGACCACACCATCTCTCCTCACTGGAATCCATTTTTGTTATTTGGGGAATGGGATTTACAGTACTTAGAAATTTCTGTAACTAGAAAGCTTTCAAATCATGAAATGTACATGTATGAGAATCACCAGGAGGTTCAAGATAATTATAATTGATGCAGCGAAGCAAAGTCAAACTAAAAACGCATATCCATATGATTGTGTCCTTAGAAAAATGTCCATTTATTCTCGTGTTGGTGTAAAATGTGTCAATTCAATGAGAAGAGGAGATTTCTTCCCTTTCTGTTATTATGAAGCATTGCCAAAAAGAAAAGATCAATTATTCTCAAGATACATTTAGTTGAGCCTTCTTCCCACATCCTCAATACTTATGTTTATGTGAGTTATACATCTGTACAATGCAGCAATTGTTTCATCTTTCCCAAACTAATAGAGATGCTAGAAACATCTGGTAGTTGATAGTTAATTCATTTTTTCATTGCACCTTTTCATAGGAAGCGATTCAATATATCCCCTGAGAAAGTCTTGCATTTATGACAGGTGTATATTTCTTAACAAGTCGCTGTTTGACACCATTGCTTCTCCTAAGACCAGCTGCAAGTACATTCATCTGGCAAAAAAAAGAGTGGGAAGGAAAAGTGAAATTTGAAAGAAAGTTGGAGTGTCAGGTGGTTGTTGCATGAAGTATCCAGTTGACTCCAGTAATATTTATTCTGCTTATTTTGTGCAATTTCCTGAAACTGCCTTTCACAAGTCTGTCACAGTGATGACTTTCTCTGTTTTGAACGTTGTTTAGCTACATACTACTTATTTGTTTGAAAAGGTAAAATGAGGTTTCTTCCCAGCATGGAACTAGGAATTGATTCAACATAGGGCTTGACCTGTGAGACAGATAGCCCCATCCCAGCATCCCAGTTTCCCAGCATCCTTGCACCATCTGAGGCTCAGAAAGAGCAGAAGGATATAAGATGAGTATTGTATCCTGAATTTTCTGACCCCTTCTTAGTATAACTCTTTGATCTCTAAATTAGCTCCTTGTGACCTCACTGAGATTATCTCTGTCCTCCCCAGCAGTTATGATTAGCTAGGGTTATTTTTACTGAAAACATCTCAGGGCATGAAGTGGGAGGGTGAGGATGCTGCATTCTTGGTGGAGGGCCCAGTGTTTGGAATTCTTCCCTTGATGTGACGTAATGCATCTTAATTGGCTTGCCCTTGGGCCATGGCACAGCAACCCCAGCTGGCTAAGCCTGAAGCGCTGGTGCTGCTTAGGGAGGGGTTCAGAAGTAGCTCAAAAAGATGTCATTAGTACGCACATAGTGAATGTAGGGCCACCTTTATGACCAAGAACATGGCACCTACCCTACTGGCTCAGTGACTTCCTCATTTGAAGACTTGGTTTGCTAGATAGCTATAGAATATTTATTCTAAAAGAATCAGTGCTAATGGTATTAATGTCACTCTAGCTTATCTCAAACTTCTCAGGCTCCTAGGCACTGTTGACAACTCAGCCTTTTTAGTTGGCTTAAAGTACTCTTTCCTCCGTGGGCACATGGAGACACACACACACACACACACACACACTGAATGAAGAAAAGCTCTGCTGTTAATAGAAACATTTGATTAGTCTCCTTTGAACGTTCAATGTTAAGTAAAATATGATGCTTGCCTACTGGTTGGGTGCTTTCCTCACTCAATTTCAGTGACAATGGCTTGGAATATGGACTATTTCTGATTTGTTCTTGAAAATAAGAATAAAAAATACATACAAAATTTGTGGAATATAGTACAGGAGTACCCAGCAGTACCTTTTTCATCCATTTATCTCAGGAGTCATCCACTAACAAGTTGGCAATAACATTCCTACTGGACTCATGAGGTCACTGGAGCAATAAGGGATTTAATAATTTGACCAAGGTCAATGCTAATGAACAAAACACCTGTGCCTTCACGTTAAATTACCTGGCTAGTCCTGGTCATATAGTTTCACTCAGCACACTAAATTATTTTGATTTCCTTAAAGCATCTATCCTAAAGTGGCAGAGCTAATCCAAATAAGCAATTGGATTTAGACAGGACTGGGAATTGGTGGGGTGTCTGCTTGAGCTCAGATGACCTCAGTGCCTAGGCATCTCCATCCCCTCAAAGCCTATGCCTGCTGATAAGTTCAGGAAGGATCTTGCTCAGTTCATGCTCTTCCATTAGCTGGCATGCCCTCCCTTATCCGTACTGCCACTTAATGGCTATAAAGAAATCTGTTTTCATGAGATATCCACTTGGAAATGTCTTTAATAATTGCTGTTTGTGCCGCCTCCAGTCAGTCTTCTTTTCTCTGTCATTAGGTGTGGTCTAATGGCCTCAAGAATGCTACAAATGTCAGGAATGTGCACAAGTCTGGAGCTCTGATTTCAAGGCAATTTCACCTGAACTCCCCTCCCCTTCCTTTGTGACTGGAGTAAAGAGAACTTTAGTAATTAGGTTAATCTCTTTAGGAAAAATTTTGTGATAGAAGTTGTGTGTGTCAGCACTGGAAAAGTCACTGCAGAAAGCTATTCTGATTCATCTTGGCGACTCTGTCTTAAAAGTTTTCTTTGTCTTAGAAACCGATGCAATGGATTTTGGAATGACCTAATGAGTGTTATATTTCTTGCATAGCAGGAAAGAGAGAAATTTCTTTTCCCAAGTATGGTCTTCTATTCCTCTTTTCTTTAAGTCCCAAGAGTGGTATTTAATCTTTGAGAACATTATGCTTTGCATATGGTAAAGATTGTTAAAACCATTGGGGAAATTTACCAGGAAATTGACGTATTTTTTTCCTTCTTCCTTTTCTTCATAGAACTAACAATGATCCTAACACTCTGTTTTCTGAGATCTAAGACTCATAGTAACAGGACGAGCTTTAAGGATTCCACCAAAATCTATACAGACTGGCTTTGCCCACATATGCTTGGCCATATGATTGGCAGTGGAGCTCCATCTGAGGGAGATGCACCAGAATCACCCAGAGAGTTCGTTAAGACATAGATTGCTGCCTCCTACCCCGAGAGTTTCTGATTCAGTGTGCCTGGGGTGAGTCCCAAGAATTTGCCTATCTAACAAGTTCCCAGGTGATACTGATGTTGCTGGTCCCTGGACCACAGTTTTTGAACCCTTGGAGAAGGAAGTAAGAGTATATAGCAAATGCCCCAAAGCCAACATCTGAAGCTACTATTCTTTGTGCCAGGACTTGGTATGTTGGAAGTATTGGAACAACCTATGCTACTACCAGGAAGTTTCTAATTCTATTATCACCCTGTTAGGATGCTTGAAAAAGGGACTAATGATATATTTGCAAAGTATGACTCTAGCTTCTTAAGAGATACTCAAGATGCCATTATTTTTGTTGCTTTTTGTTCTAAATCTTTGTTTTGGAATTGTTGTGTTGTGAGAAAAATGACTACAAAAGCCACTAGGAAAGGAAGGTCTTAGTATGATATTCAGTTTAACACCTTTTGGAGAAGAATTTGTTTTTCCCATGTCACATGGCTTAAAAGGTTAGTTAACCAGGGCAAACCTCGATGTGTCTGGATTGAGCTAAAGAGTAGCTGAATAGTTTATCCATAAGTGCAGAGTAATCCTCATGACCATATGATATAATATGGAAAGTAATCAACAGTTTCAAAAACTGACATCGCCTGGCCTATTGTTTTCATTTGACCTAATTGATAGTTCGTACATGCCTTAAAGGGAAAACTGGACTAATTAGTAGAGGAGGGAGAAACCACCTGGCAAAGAGGCCCAACTCTAATTACATATGCAAGCCCAGCCACAGTTTTCAGTTACAGAGTGTGGAAATGGGTGAGAAAACGGGGCACTAAGAAGCAAGTGCTGGGCAGAGATTAGAGGTAGAGCCTGCTGCCGAGGGACTTAATGACAAGTTCCAACGATGTCACAAATGCTTTGTGAAAGGAACAACCAGATTATAGTATTATGGTAGAGCAACTGTTATAAATGAAGTTAATGATCATGTTTTCTTTTTCTAAATGACCTCTAGAGAGAGGCTAATATATATGTGATGAATCAGTAGTCTCTAAATGCAAAAGTATAGAGCTTTTTACAATTTTAGGTGAAAATTAGTTTCTGATAGTTAATGACAGGAAATGATACAGAACTATAAAGTGAAAACAGTAGACTAACAAATTACTTATTGATGAAGAAACTTAATTTTTGATCTCCCAGCTCAGGGCTTCTGTGTTGTCCAATGAGATTTTCCCTGTTGAGTTAAAGAACTGGAGGCCAATTATACAGGTTTGGGGCTCTAGATGCCTCCTACCATGAGGCACTTCCTATCCTGTTTTCCAGAAGGCACCTGAAAAGGAAAGCGTGGTGAACATTTGACCAGGGACACTGATGATCTTTGTCTCCTGTCATTTCTTGTTTCTGCTTCTTGACTGCTGTTGTTTCCTCATTCTGTCACCTTCCCTATGTTAACTGGTGTCTTTATCCTGCCTTCTCTCTTCTCCCTTGCTGCCACTGCCCACACCAAAGCCAGAAAATTTAGAGAATCCCAAGCGATTCTAGTCTGATTTTATGAAGATCTCAGCTCTTTTGAGCTCTCCCACCCAAAGAAATTTTTCCATTTTAGTTTTTGCCAATTGCCTTGGACTAGGCTGGAGAACCTTGGTGTACTCTGTACCTTACAAAAACAACTCCTTCCCAGACACCACCCATGAATAGAGAACTAAGGATAATACAAGTCATATCTAACATATATTGAACACTTAACACGGTAAGCATTTTTCTAATCGCTTGAATGCATTGAATTGTTTTACCTGTGTGACAACCACAGGAAGTAGTTACCAAAACTATTCCATTTTACAGTTGAGGGGACTAAGTACCATGAGGTTAAGTAACTTGTACAAGTTTTCCCAGGTAGTTAGGGCAGAGCTAGGTTTTGAATCCAGGCAGTCCGGATTCAGTCTGTGCTCCTAACCATATGCATGTGCTGAGATTCTTGCCTCCCAGCCAGTGAATTCTCTCTCCTGCGGAGATATATGCCATCTCCCTTCAACACTGTCCCTGTTCCCAATAAGATCCGGGTGGTCTCATCTTTCTACTCCCTTCTAGTTTGACAAGATCATTTCTGGCTTCCCAAGACATGACCACCAAACATAAAGTCCTCTGGGAGAGCAGGGGATGAGGCTGTAGGGAGGCCTCTTGTAAATAACACTTCTGGTGTTCTTTTTGTTGCTTGTTCACTGAAAACATGGTTGAAATATTTCCAGGTCAATAATAAGAGAGCTTTCCTCAATTCTCCTCCCCTTTTAATATCAAGATCCCATTCCTTTAACATAAAAATAGTCCTAATTAATCTGAATTTACTAAACAGGTAAACTAGGGTGGGGAGGTGTTTGTTTATAAGATGACTCGATTCCATGAGTTGCTGAGTACAATTAAAATAGAAACCAATTTTCACATATTCAAAACATATACAACTTTACAGGAATATTTTTGTACCTATATAGTACTTTATTTTTAGAAAAATATGTAGAGAGAAGAAATCAGGATTTAAGAACCGACTTTCTTAAGCAGGAGACAAGTGAATTTGGCTTGCTCTGATAAATTTAAATGAAGAGGTACACTAGATCCAGAAAACAATCTTTAAAAATGAACCTTGGTTTCCGTATAAATTTTGAAATCATTCATGTCTTCATCTAACAAATATTGATGGAATTCCTACTGTATGCTTGGCAATGAAGAGACAGCCTTGAACAAGAGAGATGTTTCCTAGTGGTGTTTAAAAGTCTAGTGGCAAAGACAAACACTGAAATAAATAATTAGGTAAAATCTGATGTGAATTATGATGGTGGATGAGAGATGGTCTATGGAAGCTTTCAGTAGGGGACCTAACCATGGTAGAAGTAAAGGCCTTCCAGAATATTTGGCATTTATGCTGAGACCTGAAGGATTTGAAGGGTCAGCCTGCTGATGACTGAAGGACAAGCATTCCAAGTAGAAGCAACAGCATGTGTGAAAGATCAGAGTGAGAAAGTTTGTAATGTATTCAAATGACTGAAAGATCATCCAGAAACAAATTTCATTTAGCGGATGAGGACATTCAGACTAGCAGGGTGAAGAAAACTGTCCAATGGTGCTAGATATAAGATGCAGGTCACCCGATTTTAAGAACTGGCATCCTACCATACGCCCCGTGGCCTTCTGTGGACTGAGTAGACCTTTGGAGAAGGGCTGCTGCTAGCTCATATGGCACTTTCACATGAATTCAAAATATAATTTATTTCTAGATTGTCAAAATATAGAAATTTTGATAGAAAAAATCTGCCAGAAAATTATGGCTGTAATACACAAATCTACAGTGTCTGCCATCTAAATGGTTTCCCTTAGATGTACAACATGCGTAATCATGTTGGCCTCTGAGGATTCAGATCAATCAAACATGAAGTAATAATCTTTGAAGCTTCTGTTGGGGAAGAGTCTATAACCATCTCACTCCAGTGTCTTTTTAATGGTTTCTGATGGGCTGCCCAGAGTGGAACGATTGACCTTGACCTCTTCTCAGGCGTCAGGCGTTTGTGTTCTCTTAGCTCCTGATTTATGACCCATTGCCTGCTGTGACCTTCAACATTCCTGTCTGTTCTCCCGCCTGCTTGCCTCCTGGTTTCTGATTTATTACTTTCCACGATCAGGTTCATTTTCTCATTCTGAAGTGAAGATAACCATCAAATGATAGAATTAGACATTTAATTTTGAATTTTTGCTCCTTATTGGGTTTCTCTCCCTCTCCTGTTTAGTCTCTTTTTTTGTGATTGGTCACAGCCCTGTGGCTTTGTTTGAGAAGTTTGCTGGAGTCTCTTCTATAAACGGCAAGCTGGAGAAAAGAATAGCAGCTGGACCTGGATTAGAATAGATTTTCCCAAGCGTGTTACACTTGGGAAACACTAATTTTGCATGATGTTTACAGGCATACAAAAAAAGAGGGAAGATTCATTAGTCAAATAATCTTGGGCAACTGTGGGGTAAAAAAGGGCAACCGTTTTTCTACACCGTAGTCTTCATAGTCATTATTATGCTAGCTGCTTGTGAATATATAGTATATGCAATGTTTTTAAGATTTATTTAACCATATAAATAATGAGGTTTATGTGCTCCGTGGAGTACTCTTGACACCTGGGCTTGGTGCTCTAACCAGGCCATAGAAGGACTTGGTTCAGAAGAGGGAGACAGTAGCCCATTCCTTGATGCCCATGGAGGCATGGCAAAGGACGGACTCATTCTGCATGGGCTGCCCATATCCCAGGTGCTATTTAGTGGCAAGTGACCAGGGAAGACCAGGGGCAGATTCCCATCCAGGAAAAGAGAAATATTAGAGTCTGATGATCACAGCTTCTGGTAGCTGTTTAGGGCAGGGCTCCAGCCGCACTGAGAAATTGGAGTGCCCAGCTGGAAACAGGGATTGGAAAATAACGGTAGGGGATAAGTGTGGTGTTTCTAATAACTGCCTCAAGGCCATGGCAGAGTGATCTAAAGCCCCCTGAATCCAGAGTCATGCAGATTTTTTTCTTTCTCTCGTGCAAGTCTGAGGGGAGATTCAGTGGCCCTTGGCCATCTTGAAGCATAAACAATTATATATATATACATCCTTTTATTTTTTTTACACAAATGGTAGCATATTTATATAGTATTCTCCACCTTGCTTTTTTAAAAACTTGAGGCACCATCTGTGAAATCATTCTATGTAAAGCTGCTTCAATTTTTAAATAATGATATAGAATTCTGTTGTATGGATGTGCTGTAATTTACTTAATTAGTCTTACATTGGTGGGCATATATATCATTTGCAGTCTTGCAGTGCTGCAACAAATATTGAACACCCATTATTTCACCCACGTGAATGTATCTCTGCAGGATAAATACTTAGGGCTGAAGTATCTGACTCAGAAAGATTGTATACTTTTAATTTTGACAGATATTTCCAAAATGTCCTCCAAAGAGGTCGAACCAGTTTTTGCACACTCTCATAATGTATGAGAGAACATTCCTCATTTTAATCATTTTTTTGTTTGACCCACACAGTATTTTTAAAAATCTGAATTTTTAGAAAGGGGAGATTTAAGTTAGAAATTCAGATTTTTGTATTTTCTTGAAAAACTTGATATTGGCCCCACAAACCCACAGGCATTAATCAGCTAGGATCAGTAGTGACTGTCCTCTTTAGGTGGACAGTGAACACTCTGGGTCACCATGGTCCCCAATATTTCCTATTGCCTCCCAACATTGAAGCCATATTTTAGGTGCCCTGTATCATCATGTATATATAAAATGTATGTGTGTATAGGACAGTTATAAATTTGTGCATATGTACTTATAGGAGAGTTAAGAGGAAAGTGAAATATTTCTTCTCTGAAGTAAAGAGGGAAATATGTGTTGATTGTAAACATAACAGGTACAGAGCTCAAACAACTCTTTGCCTAGTGCCCTAGCACATGGGAAGCACTCAATGAAAATATGTTTATTAATGGTTGGAGGCAAGATTAACTGGGATTGGGCTAGAGTGGGCTTGCCTCTTGGGGGCCTTTAGTACCTACAAATGAATGGAGTTGGAGACTCTGGGGCTGACATTCAATACATGTTTATTGAATTGAATTGAAAAATCTAATTTTAAAAATGATTCTTAAACCCTAGGATCCTTTTGCTAAGCATGCATATATTTTAAATGGTTTAGTTTTACAGTCTTGATTTAGGATTAACATCCTGTCAAAAAAAGCCCCATAAAGAACAAGAAAAGGAGCTTCAGATATGAATAATGGAATGTAAGAGATTCAATGCACATGCCTTAGGTCTAATATTTTGCATTCCTCTAATATATCATAGAGGGCTAGGCATTTCGTTCTTTCTTAGGTCTTTATTTACACTGTATGTATTCCAGGCTGTCTGATTCCAAGGGAGACTGTGTGTGGTGATTGTCTGGGTGATGGAGGGATCCTGGGCCCTCCTTTGTCTCCTAGCATGCTGCAAGGCAAGGCAAGCTACCTTGGCTTCACTTTCCCTTACCCTAAGGGAAAAGATTTGAACTTAATATGTCTTCTTAATTGAAGTAGGAAAGCGAGGATGCAGTGACCTATAAGCATCAATTGGAGATCAGCTAAGTTATAAGAATTCTAACTTCATTCTCCCAACCCCTCATGAAGCTGGGTGGGTGGGGCCATGGCAAATCTTCCTACAACATCAACTTCTTGGACCACCTCAATGTGAGCTGGAAAAAAAGATGGGTGTGGAAATGGGCATCCAACATATTCCTAACTGTGTAAAAATATCCATAGTAAAGAAAAAGACCAAAGGAAATGCATTGCAACCCCAGCAGTGGTCATCTCTGGGTAGTGGCATGATTGACAACTGCCGTTTTTCTTTTTTGTTGTTGTTGAAGTTTCCAACTTTTCTAAAATGAGTGTTACTTTTATAATCAGAAAGTTATTAAACTATATTTATATCTCTGGAAAAAAAGAAAGGATACCAATGACAACCACCAATGTTGATCTGGCTACTCTGGCTCCCCTGCTTGAGTTGCCCCTCCAGAGCACTGGTGATTTCCAGGGGATGTGCCCCTGTACTCTTGTGATGTGTCTTCCCGATGCTGTGGGAATGCATGCCATCTCTCTCCTCCCCTTCTCTGGGTCTCTTTGGGGAGGAATTTGATTGCTCTCAATGGCCCCAAAGGAACTACTTTCACTGCTGATGTCTCTCAAGGGCATTCCTACTGCAGGTACAACCAATGCCCTTTGTCAAGAATATGGGTAGGAGCCACCATGTCACCAACATTGTCATCAAAATGAAGCAGCCGCTGCCATCATTGCCTCTGTCAATGGTAACTCCTCTTCTACTCTCACAGATCCTCTGATCCTTTGTGCTTTCAGTGGCCCTAGGACATTTTGCAGAAACAATTTTGGCTTTTAGTAGATACTTATTAGAGTTTCCTTGTCAGGAGACTCAGGGTAAATCCACAGTGATTGAATGGGGGGAAATTCTAATACAGGACTGATGCTGTGCTCAGAATGACCCCTTTCTTTCAAAGCTTACCTGTTGTCTTTGAAACAAAAATTTTTTCCTGTTGACCCTTTGTTCTCTTAGGATGAGTAATTTTCCAAGAGGCTCCTTAGTCTTTTGTGTGCATTGACCCCTGATGAGTTCACTCTGCTATATCTTCTTGAGTCATAAGGTGAAAAAAGTAGTAGCTCAAGCCCTTACCTGAATCTGTGATTACTGATGAATGGAAAATAATTCTCAAAAGGAAGTCAAGGAGAAAGAAAAAAATAGTGAAGGAGGATCAAGGAACCCTGAAAATGTCAGGCTGTGGGAAGTGAATCAGACTGTCCCTTTCTTCGCTCTACCTCTATGATGTTCTTTCCAGAAATTATCCAGAGCAAGAAAAGGGAACAGAAGTACTCTTTGTTGAGTGCCTGCTATTTGCCAGTCACTGGGAGAAATGCTTCATGTTCAATATCTTTTTTAACCCTTGCAAATTCCTATGGAGCAGATGTTAGGACCCTGGTCTTGTAGATGAAGAAATTGAAACTGAGAAACATTTAGTAATTGCCTGAGCTCATGCAAGTGGGAAGAGGTGAGCTCTGAATTCTGACTGGTGAAGCCCTTGACGTTTCAACTACATGATTCTGAGTTCTGGTTTGTTCGTCACCTTGAGTTAGAAGTCCTTCTGAAGCCCAGAGATGCCCCATGCCTGGCTCTATCCAACTCTGCCCTTCCTGGTCATGTAGTCCGGCTGCTTCTGCCATCACCAATCTGACCTTTAGGAGTGGCTTCTTTTAGGCCAGGGTTTCTCCACCACAGTGCTAGTGATATTTGAGTCACATAATTCTTGGCCGTGGGAGGCTGTCCTGTGTATCATAAGATGTTTAGCAATATCCCTGGCCTCTACTCACTGGAAGCCAGTAACACTCCTGCTCCCAGTTGTGACAACAAAAAATATCTCCAGATATTTTTCATTGCCCAGTGTTGCCTAAGGGGCAAAATTGACCCCAGTTGATAAACGCTAATTTATGGGTTCCAGTAGTAAGGCATCTCATCTTAGGTGACCCCGCTTCTTTACTCACCTCCATTAACACTTCCTCATTACTCACTTTAGCTGCATTTGCCACACCAATGGCTGGCTCTTTTCAGACAAAGATATAGAGACCTGTGCACAAAGTGAGCTGCGCTGAGCAGGCCACCTGGGTTTCAGACAGAGCCTGGGTGGAAGTGATGGCCCTGAGAGATGGGCCAGGTGAGGATGAATGGGGGGAATCCCCTGGGTAGGACAGGATGATGTCCAATGTTTTTTTTTCCTGCTTCCTCCCTCCCTCCTGAGCAAGAAGTCTTGGGGAGAGGGGGTACAGCTAAAGCCTTGCCCATACCAGTACCTCTCCCATCCCCATCCTTGATAGATTTTGAATATTTTGTCTCAGATTTCTGTGTCTCCCCAGCCCTGGATTTCCTTTCTCCTTCACCTTTTCACTGCCTTCTGCCCCTACAGTGGAGAGTTTGGGCATGCCAGGTAAAAAGAGAGACTCATTGGAATGAGTTGAATTCTGTGTATCAAAGGAAGCATTACATCCTTTACGTTGACTTCATTCCCTCCCAATGACACGGACTGTCTTAACTCAGCAAATTCCACAGCAATACTTGCCAACTGTGATTAGACGCATCACAGCACACATAGACACATATGTGCTTTAACATAAACACAGATAACAATACTTTTGCTCCCACTGAAACGGTATATTTTTGTTCCTCTGCTCTACTGTCTTATCTAGACACCTCTTAATGCAGGACAGCTTCGAAAGTCACCTTACCTTTGATCAGGTCCTCACCAAACTGCAAATAGCACCCCTGTGTCTGCTTGACTGTCTTTAAAGAATACTAGAGAAAAATGACTCAGTCCTGATGAGTGGCCTTAGTGGAGGGCAGACAGAAGGGCATTTGAGTCCTCATTGGTTGGCCCAAAGAATACAGATGGCCAATGCTTCCAGCTTGGCTTTTGGAGTCTTCCCATGTTGTGGTTGTGTCTGGACATTCCTGGTGTCATGGGGAGCTGTGTCAACCATTGTGCTATGGTACTGTGTTATGACATCTTCTTACTTCCTGTACGTAGTTGCTGGGTGGAGAATTTTGCACACTGTGGGAGATCTCTTCCAGATCTTAATTTGCTGATCTTGAAAAATACATGTACCCTTCCTGCTTAAATTCAACATAAATTAGATGCCTCCTGTTCACATCTTATTCCCAGCTATTATAATTTTGGTAATCACTTCTTTCTTTTCACTTGGAAGTTGACCAGTATCCACAACTTCACATTTCTAATTAGTGATTTCACCCCTCTCTAAGCTGCTCTTTTCCCTCTTGTCCCCAGTCTTTTCTTTCCCTTTCCTTTTTCTTCTCTCTGCTCTGCTTTCCCTGGTTTATGCTTATTTTTCCCTTTGTAAAATTTTTTGCATCTGTGTTCCAATTATAGTCAACATTCGTTGGTGCTGAATTTGGACAAGACTTTGTGTTAAGTATTATAGAAAATATAAATACAGACATGGTTCACACCCTGCCATCAAGGAAATTCATGATTTGAATTATAATACAAGACCAATTATAATATTATATTTTTTCAATCCATTAATTCAACAAAAATTTATTGAGTAAAATATTTTTGAGGTAATGTTTGGGGCACTGGATGGACACTGGAGAATAAAATGGACCCACTTTGCCCTCACACAACTTATAGTCTTAGATACTATCAATTATAAGATGCAACATCTATTTAATAATAGATTTTTCAGGAATAAAAGCTGTATTAAATGTTCATAACAGTTGTAAGATACTCCTTGACTTCTGAAAATTTTAATGTGGAAGAAAGTTTGTTTTCAGTTTGGTCCCCACAAACTCTGAAATGAGGATTTATATGTAAGTGATTTAAAAAATGCTTCCAGATGAAGCAGGTTCAGGGAGTAGGGAGAACAGCCAGCAAGGGTGAAAGCCAAGCAAGGATGCAGTGTCAAGCAAAGTCCTACCTTCCTCCTGATACCCAACAGAGTAGCTCTGGAAGGCAACTTATACCTCAGAGATTGCCACCTCCTCTGGTTCAAGGGAGCTTCATTTTTATGCTCTCCTTTTGCTAGTCATTAGCTAAGGGTCAACTCCCAAGTATGTCAGAATCTGGTGCAGCCAAAATTGCTCCTGTTGCCCAAGGGCAGTGCCAGGTGCAGTCCCTGGAGACCAAAATGTATCCAAACCAGGGGAAATGGCCAAGAAAGAGTTAAAAGGACCTCAGGGCATCTGGAGGGAGTGAAAATGTCTGCTACTACTATGATTTCATCTCAGATCAAGGACCCATGGTGAGCGTGACCGTTTATAGCTGTGTGTGCACACGTATGTGTACACATATACATACATACACGTGCGCAGGTATGTATATATTTTTAAATTGATTTTATAAGTAAAATATGACCGTTCAAATGTAAAAATGTAAAAAAAAATATGAAAAGCCAACTTCCTCATAATTGTGACATCCAGTCGCAAGTTACCTTGAAGATTTAGGTATATACCATTTCAGCCTTTCTTCTTTTCAATTTATGCCATTCAGGTTACAAGAATTGGACTTTTCAGGGGAATTTGGTCTAATATTCCTACTTACATTTATGGACATTTCTTAACATTTGGGAATACTGGGCTGTATTCACCGTGCAGCTGTATGCCATGGAAGGAGAGCAGGCACATGGCCGCTGGTGCCTCTTGCCTTTTCTTCCTCCAAGAAAATGACTGATTTTCTAATTTGGAATAATGATGATTTCAGGCACCATCTCTATTGTTAACTGATAGTTTTGTCATTGTTATTCTTTTTATTTTTTTAACTAAATGTGCAATTACTCAAACAGGGAGTGTCAAATGCATGCATTATGATTACAGACTTCCATGCACAATACCTAACTGCTAGGAAAGAGTGAAACATACAGATAGACAACCCTGTTAGTGAAGAATTAAAAGACCATTTCCTTATTATTTCATGTTATAACAACTCGTGTTAAATATTGACATGATTGGGTTCACTTTAATGTGACTTGATGTTGCTTTAGCATAAATAGGTTTAATTTGGATGTCAGAAATGCATAAAACTTTTCCTTTTGCTAGTAATGGTGATTTTATTTTTTACTTATGAAAATTCACCTTAAAAGGATTTTTTCCAGAAGGTAATGACCCTCAGAAGGTAGGAGACAAGACTCATCTGGGTGTGGGTGTTCAGCTATAGATGTGGCTGTAGCTTTTTTTTAAGTTTTTACTTTGAAATCATTAGATTTACAGGCAGCTTCAAAAATAATAAAGAGATTCCATGTACCATATAACCAGCTTCCTCCAGTGGCTGTATCTTACGTAAATACACTACAGTGTCAAAGTCATAAAATTGACATTGGTACAATGTGTGTATATAGTTCTATTCCATTCTATCACATACATAAATTCACGTAATCACCACCACAATCAAGATACAAAACTGTTCCATGGCCAGAAGTCTCTTTCATTCTACCCCTTTATAGTCACACCCACTCCCCCTCACTGTCCCTAACCATTAGCAACCACTAATCTGTTCTCTGTCTCTAGAATTTTACTATTTTGATAATTTTATGTAAAAGGAATCATACAGTACATGGCCTTTCGAGATTAGCTTTTTTTCACTCAACATAATTATCTAGAGATCCATCTAAATTGTTGCATGTATCAGGCCTGTTCCTTTTTATTCCTAAGTGGTATTCCATGGTAGGGATGTACCAGTTTGTTTATCTATTCATCAGTTGATAGATGTTTGAGCTGTTTCCACTTTTTAACTATTACAAATAAAGCTGCTGTGAATATTTGTGTACAGATTTCTATGTGAATATAAATTTTCATTTCTCTGGGATACATGCCCAGGAGTGTGATTACTAGGTCATATGTTAGCGTCTAGAATTTTTTAATACAGAAATGCAACCACATTGGTTCATTTTTAGATATCGGCTAGAAGGTATAGACTCAGCCAAAAATATGTTATACTTTGTTAGAAAAGATGAACTTAGCATTAAGATAATGATGATTTTATAAAATAAGGATTTGTCCATAAGGAATTCATGTTATAAATATTATTTTAGTTTTCTAATCTCATACTATGTTTCTACTCCTTGTTCTAATGTATAATTCTGTAACAGACTATAACTTCCAGTGAATTCAGTTGGAATGGCTGCTTTTCTGCAGTAGGAAACACAATGTCCTTAATATCAGATCATCATTATTCCACTTAGATTTACTCTTTCTATGCAACTAATCATTTCAATGCAGTGAATCTGGGGACGTTCTAAATGTAGCCAGTATGTATTGTTTCCTTTCAAGGGACACTATTTTAGTTTTGCATTTTCTATCTCTGTTTTGACAAGTGTAGTTTTAAATGCCTGTAGAAACTGGCAGTCCCTCATACTCAAAAGTCATTGCTACTTTATGGTTATTGTCTTGTGTTGCTTTAAAACTTTTAGAGATGGCAGAAATAAAGCTTCATTGTTCTCCTGCATAAACCTAAGAACATCGGCTTCAATGGGGTAACTCCAACCCCCTTCCACCCAACGTTGAGAGTCAGCTTGATGAAACAATTTCATGGTATTTGATTTAGTGAAGATTTCAGGCACTGTCACACTGGGCTTCTGGGATTCTCATCACACAGTAAGTCCAGTGACTGAAGCATGAAGAAGAAAGATATTGCCAAATGTGTTGCAACCGCTGATGTAATTTGCAGTTCACTTCTTTTCAGTGAAATAACATAGAGCATATGTGGTTAGCCTAAACTTTTTTTAAGTCAGAGTGTATTCAGAACTGGAAGAGAAAATGAAAGAGAAGAGAGAACCTCATAAATTAATTGAGTGGCACTTTAGATGCGGGTATAGCCAAGCTTTTGAAAGTATATGTCTCAACCCTGGAAGTCTGCATTCCAACCTTCAATCCTTCCTAGACAGCTCTATTGGCTTTGAGGTTTATGATTTATGACTTGCCATTTATGGAGTATTTATAAAATTTCAGTGGAGAAGATTCTGACCAATGTCATGATTAAAGGACAAGACTTTAAACAAGTTGGCCAAGGTTGACAAGGAAGTTAATTCTGAAGTTATCATCAGACATCCACCTTCTTGGTCAGAATTAGCTTGAGTGACCATAAGACTCACTTTTCTCATGAAAGTCCAGGTTATATGGTCCCAATGCAAATATTAATAGTTCCCCTTTCACTCTGAAAAGTTTCCCAGTTTCAGGACAAATTCTATGTTCACCCTACTGTTGGCTGCATGAGTATATTTTTCCTGATTCATTAATAAAAAAAGGTTCATCTGTTTTTCCTTTATGCAAAATAAATGAGTGATGATCATTGTGTCCTTTAAGTCTTTATACTGATTAAAAAAATCAGTTTTAATGATTGATATTTTGTTTGTTAATATTAGAATGTCACTCCTAGTTATATACCCCAGAGAAACAAGTATGTATGTCCAAACAAAGGCTTGTACACATTTTCTTTGCACTGTTACTCATAATAGTTTCAAAATGTTTTTTAGAAACCCCACAGATATCTATTAACAAGGTCTGTGGTATATTTACCTGATGGAATACTACATGGCAACAAAAAAGATCAAACCACTGACACACAAAACTATATGCATGAACTTTAGAAACATGTTGCATGAAAAAAGGCACAAAGAGTACATATTTTGCAATTTATAGGCTAAAAAAACAGGTGAAGCTAATCTTCATTCATAGAAATCAGAATACTGCTTGCCTTGGGGGGTGGGGGGTAGGTATTTAGTAGGTGAAGGCAGGGAAACCTTCTAGAGTAATGGAAATGTTCTATGTCTTGATCTGGGAGGCAATTGCATGAATGTATACATATGTAAAAATTCATAGAGCTTTACTCTTCAGATTGGAACATTTTATTATTTATATCTCAATCTATAAAAAGCCAGAGAAGAAATTATGTAAGAACCGCATCTATTAAACATTTCTATTAAATTTCTCCAGCATGGCTATCATTGGCATATTCAGAGAAGTAACCCCAACTGTAACTAAAAGATCATAAGTCATTTTTATTAAGAATGAGCGTCTACCTTTCCTTCCTTCCTTCACTGCATCACTGTTGTTAAGTCCTGACCATCTCTCATCGAAGTTCTGTGGTCTTGGGTGAAAATGCTGAGCAAATGAGAACCTTGTTGTGGCATGAAGTTGGAGCAGAGCCAAGGTGATGTTTGAAAATTTGGTTGGCATGTCCTGGAGATCTGAGAGGTTGGTGCTGAGTGTAGGCCTCAGAAGGAGATCAGAGCTGAGCACACAAGGTATTCCTCTCTCATTCTTTCCCTCTCTCTAAACTCCTGGCTAAGGAAGGGAGAAGAGGAGAGAGAGAATTTGAGGTTGGAAGTGGACCAATTGGCTCTTTCTGAAATTTGCTACAGAATAATAATATAATCACAAACAGGCAGGCCCTGTTTTCATGGCAACAAAAACACACTTGAAGGCAAAAGTGTGGTGGGAGTGAGGAAAGGCATATGGTTGATTAAAACAACTTTCCTTTTTTTACCAAAACATTTAAATGGCTTTAGAGCCAAGGAAGGTTCATAGTCAAAGGTGCCAGTGAGTTCCTTTTTATCCCACTTTTCATCTCTGCTTTTGTTCCTATTTTGTGTCAAGGTTTATATAGGTGCTTAAGGATTTAGACAAATGGTTCTCAGTCTGGGGTGATTTTACCCCAAGAAGGGACATCTGGAATGTCTGAAGACATTTTTGGTTATCACAACTCAGGGGTGGGGTGCTACTGGCGTCCACTAGGTAGAAGCCAAGGATGCTGATAAGCATCCTACAATGCACAGAATGGCACTCAACAACAAAGAATCATCAGCCCCAAAAGTCAATAGTGCTGAGATTGAGAAACCCAAGTTTAGACTGAACCCCACATCTAGGATTAAGAGTCAAGGTGTATTGTGTTAGGATCCAGAATTCTATCATGGAACGAGTCTTTTGGGAATCTTTTTATTTTATAATTCTATTAGTTAGATATGAATTGCTATCAAAGGGCTTGGGTACACTTGATCCTCACAGCATTTCTTTGTGACTTTGTGGGACATTAAGACAAGTAGAGTCACAAGAATCAATTTGCTCTTGCTATTTTGATTCAAGATACATCAAAGCAAATTGGAATGAGGTTATAATGGAGGAGCAAGTTAATACTATACATCAATAAAATATAATCTTCTCAAGGAGAAGGACAATGATAAATGAAAAGATCATTGGATGAGTCATCAGAAAACGATGATCCGAATCCTGAATTGTCATGGATCTCTGATTTTATGACATTGGATGGCTTGAAGAATCTTTCTAGATCTTGTTTTCCTCATTCATGAAATGAAGAGGCCAAAGCAGATTATTTTAAAATCTCTTTTAACACCAATATTCAGTGATTTGATGGGAATCAACATATTCTTCACTAGAAAAATAACTGATACCATAGTTTTAGAATATCTCAGACAATGAAACTAGAGGAATATAAAAATTGTTATCCAAGAAACTCTTCTTTTAAAAGAAAGATGAAGTTCCTTTGTCTCTATAACATCAAGATGTGTCTTTCTAACTTGTCAGTTTAACTGTTTGGCAAAATGTGTTCCAGGTAAAGAAAAATAACCGCACAGAGCTGTTTAACATTTGTTCCTAATGTTAACTTTTAAACTCTGCTTAGAAAAATAATTCTGTTCAGAAATTTGATCTGTCTGCCTTCCTTTTGTATTGCTTTTGGCTCTTCCAGAACTCAGAAATGTCAATTTGTTATTCATGTTTGCCTTCAGTAATCCTTCCAAAAGAATGTGGAAAGGGCCACAGTCTTTTATATTGGGAAATAACTGAGATTAAAACAGATTAAGTCTGAACTCCTTTCTCTTGCTTTGTATTGATGTAATGAGTATTATCACAGCATTTATGAAAGTGATGGGGTTTTTCATACTAAACTATCATTTCATTGTATGAGCATTCAGTATGGGCATTGATATCGTTAGTCCTGGTGACTTTTCACAAGTTAAATGCCAAGGTCCTGTGGTGTCATTCTGAAATGTTAGACAAGGTGGTGGATGGGGAGGGATTAAAGAGACAGAAGTATGTATCAAGTCAAAGTCTTGAAGGGGGGGCAGAAGGGGAGTGGATAGACAGACTGAGGGCTGTTGACTTGCAAAACCAGTGGGAGAGCATAGCATGGTGGGAGCAGCCAGCTCAAGTGCTAATGAATTGGAAGTAGAATTGTTTATGTGAATATCTTCTATGTGATATCTACTTTTATCACCAAGAATAATAGAATGTTCTCCCTTTACATGGAAGATACTGTAGGCCTTGCATCAGAAGGATGGTGTCTTTATTTATTTTCCAGTAGTTACAAAGAATATGCAGATCTATCCATACCCTGTCATATAGACCTATTTAGGATGAGACACTGACACAGGGCAAAGCTAACCGACCTACAAAGGCTGAAATGTATATGGCATTGGTCCTCAATTCTAGCCTCCAAGTTGGTATATCAGAGACTTTGAAAAGAACGAAGGCATTATGGTATTTGTTAGATCTTATTCAGCTAGATTCTCTAACCCAGAGCCAAGAGAATTCTAGAACCAAATTCTCTCAAGTATCTGGACAAAAGTGTTCTGTTTTTAGAGACTGGATGAGAAGACTCCCTCCCAGAAATCTGAAATCTAGTGTTGTTTCTGGTAGTTGCACTTTCAGAAAGGGCGGAGAAATTCTTGTGTGAACAACTCATGTCTGCTGCTCCATAGTGACCTTCCAGCTCTCAGATCCATTCCAAGGAGCCACAGAGCATGCCCCTTGAGGGCTGTGTGGGGCCACAGGAGCAGCCTGAGTTCCATGTGAAGGAATGCCTTCTTAGGCCATGCATGACAGTTCACAGTCCAGCATGGCAACTAACAGTCCAGGATGGAGGAAGCAAGTAGTTAAATAGATTATTTTTTGTGGTTTACTCAAAGAAATCGTTGCGATGTCAAATCCGTTTTGGTTTCAAATGGGAAAATCAGACTTAACCTCTCTATACCATTCAGAAAAAGCAGCTGAAAAGTGGAAAAAAAAAATCAGTTTACCAATTGATTGTCTTCATGCCAGACACTAATTAAACCAGTACTCTCTCTTTCTTGCTGTATTCCCCTCATTCCAGTTGACTGATTGTTTAGATTGAATTGCCTTTTGCTTTTTGTATATTGCATGAACTGGACTTTACAACTAGGTATAAGAGAAACAAGGAAGAAAGAGTATCTTCTTTGTACTAGATTATTTCTCTTCTTTTACAAGACAGTTCATACCTCACTTTAAACGTCATACATGATAAATGCCTCTTTAAATGTGATTGCTTGAAATTGTGAAATATTCTAAAATTATTATTTGAAATTCTAATTTTCAGAGGAGGATTTTTAGCACAATGATATTTTTGTGACTGTTTGCTGCTTGGTGACCATTTTGTCAGCATAATCACGTTCTTCATTTTTCCTGTCATAAACAAAGAGGCAAGAAAACAAACAAAATAAATAAATAAAAACATCTGTTCCTACTCCCTCAAGCCTTGAAATTTTCCTTAAAGTTCATCTATTCACTTAAAGCTTGTATATTGGAGATTACCCATGATATACTCATAGGAAAGTCATGGCCTTTCCTTAGTGATCACTCAGTGCTCCTGCTCCATGGCAGTCAACATTGTTGACAAAGTCTTCCTTGGAACTGTGTCCTTGTCTTGGTGATTTTCTGTTCTCCTCGTCTTCTCATCTCTCTAATCATTTGGTTTTTTCCTCCTCTTTCCCTTTCCTTAATGTGGGCATTTGTTCAAATCTTTCCCTTCCTCACTCCCTCCCTTTTTTTGTTCCTTCTTCCTTTCCTTGCTTCCTTCCTTCCTTCTTTCCTTCTTTCCCTCCCATGTGTTAAATGTTATCTGTGGCCCAGGATTATTGTCTGAATTGAATTCATGCTCCCAACCTGGTAGTTACTTGCTGTATGTGGCTACCGATCCCTTGAAATGTGGCTAGTGTGATTGAGGAGCTGGACTTTAAATTTTACTTCCTTTTAATAAATTAAAATTTAAAAATGATACCCAATTCACTTATTGGGAAACATTGAAAGAAGAAACTTGCTTCCTTTCCTTCTTTCTTTCTCCCTTTCATAACAATCCTGTACTAACATTGCTTTCACTACTTATCCTAAATGGAGAACCTCACATTTTTATTCATTACTGGCCCATCATTTTAGATATATCTAGACCATGCTTTCTCAACATTGGTACTATTGACATTTGGAAACCAGACAGTTCTCTGTTGTGGGGCTGTCCTGTGCACTACAGGATGTTCAGCTGCACCCCTGGCCTCTTCCCACTAGATTCCAGTAACACCTCCTCAGTTGTGACAACCAAAAATATCTCCAGACATTGCCAAATGTGCCCCACAGAGCAAAATTGCCCCCAGTTGAAAACCACTGAGATAGATATTGACCAGCAGTGAGTAGCAAGAAGTGGACAAAGGTCTTAGAAGAGGAGAGATGTTTTTGAAAAGAAATAGATTTTACCTAACAATGAGATTAATTGGTAGGTTTTTTTCAACAGTGAGATTAGTTTAACTATTCTAACAAATTAGAAAGGAAATGCATTTTTGCTTTTTCTCACAAAATATAGTTAATTTTGGAAGCTTTTTGTTTTTGTACAAAGGTTTTAGCTATAAAAAAGCTAAATGATAATAAACAGAAACGGTGTCCTTAGAACTTTCATCTTAATTCTGTACTAAAGATCACTTATTTGACCGTTTTTTTTTTTCATGTAAAAACAATAAACTCGTTTAGCAAAAGCTCTGGAACATACCCAATACCAAAGGGAAGAATCGTGTAGTTAAAGGTTAAACAAAGTGCGGGCTTAACCTTTACACATTTCAATTAGACAAGGCAAAAACATTCTCCTTTAAGCCAAGTGTCTTTCTCTTTAGTGTCTATCAATTTAATTATATCAGTTTTAACTAACTTTCTAAGAATTAAATTTATTTATATTAAATTTATTTATATCCTGGCGTTTTAGTCTTTATAGAAGACTCTAGATTTAGGAGACAGAGAAACTTGGGAAAACAAGCCTGCTATTCAGGTTTTACAAGATAGATTTGCTGCCCAGGGGATTTTTATCAAAATTGAGATTTTCAGACTAAAATTATTAAGTGTAGGGTAGGCACACAAAACAAAGAAAACTATCATGAACTTTTGACTAGATAGGTATTCTCCTAGAAAATTAACCTTATTTTCAACTAGTGAGGTGTATTTGGATTTCTATTAACTTTAAATCTTTATTTATAGATTTATATGTACTACTTTCCTATTACTGCTCTAACATGTTATCACAAACATAGCAGCTTAAAACAACACAAAATCTCACAGCTCTGTAGGTTAGAAGTCCAAGTTGGCTTGGCTGATTTCTCTGCTCGGGGGCTCACAAGGCTGAAGTCAAGGTGTCAGCAACCTGGCCTCTACTCAGGTTGCTGTGGGGAAAATCTACTTCCAAGCTCATTTAGGTTGTTGGCTGGTTCGATTCCTTGTGATCGTAGGACTGAGATCCTTATTTCCTTGCTGGCTGTCAATTGGAGGACTCTCTGCTCCCAGCAGCTGCCTGCATTCTTTCCTTGTTTTCTCCATGGCCCCCTCATAGCAACAGTGGGTGGAGTCTCTCTCACCCCATTCCCTCATCTCTCTGACTCCTCTGCCTTCTCCTGCTTTTAAGGGCTCATGTGATTCTATTGGGCCCACTCAGATAATCCAGGAAAATCTTCCTACTTTAAAATCAGCAGATTTGCAACCTTAATTCTATCTGCAAGGTCCTTTCACAATAGTGTCTAGCTTAGTATTTGAGGGAGTAACCAGGAAACAGAAGCTTGGAGGGACATTTTAGAATTTTGCCTACCACAGCATAGGCATATATATGTGCAGCCAGAAGTCTTTCCCATTTCATTCCCCAGTTATAATGTTCTCACCTCTTCCGCCAAACAGGCAAGTGCTATTACTAGTTCTTCTTATCCTTCCAGAGTTTCTTTATGCATATAAATAAAGCATAAATACATACATTCTACTTTTCTCCCTTCTTTTGCAAAACATAGCCTTCTGTACATAGAGTTCTCCACCTTGTTCTTTAAATTATGACTATATCTTAGAGAACTTTCCATATCAGTATGTATAGAACTTCCTCATTCTTTTTTACAGCTTTAGGATATTCCACCATCATTTATTTAACCAATTCCCTAGTAGTGGACTGTAGGGTGGTTTCCTATCTTTTGCTACAACAAATGATGTTGAAACAAATGCATTATTTTGCATACAAGCTGATGTACCTATAGAATGAATTTCCAGAAGGGGAATTTGTAATTTTAATAGATATTATCAAATTGACCTCAATAAAGAATGAACCAGGTCATCCTTCTTGCCACAGCAATACTTGACTGGTGGTTTCCTATAGCCTCACCAGCACGGGGTGCTATAAGACTTTTAGATTTTAGCCAATCTGATAGTTGAAAACTGGTGTTTCCTTTTTTTATATCTTGTCACAACATATTTGAACTTTATGACTACAAACATTTTTTGTCTAACAGTATAATGCTTTAACAGTGTATTTTTCTTGTAATAGAATGTTATTCAGCTAGAAAAAAGGAACAAAGTACTGATACATGCTGCGACATGGGTGAACCTTGAAAACATCATGCTAAGTGGAAGAAGCTAGTCACAAAGGACCATACATTGTATGATGCCATTTGTATGAAATGTCCAGAATAACAAACCCATAGAGACAGAGAGGACGTTAGTGCTTGCCTAGGGCTGGTGGGGTGGTAAGAAGTGATTACTAACAGATATGGCATTTCTTTTTAGAAGGATGAAAATATTCTCAGATAGTGGGGATGTTTGCATGTCATTGTAAATCTACTGAAAAACCACTGAATTCTACCTTAAAAAGGTGGATTTTATGGTATATAAATTATATCTTTGAAGAAATAAAACCAGGTCTAGTCCTTACAGTTTGTATGACATGGGCATATGAATTATTGCAACTGTTTGAACCCCAAATGTCTCGTCTGTAAAATGGAGGAGGGCTCCCACCAGAGATGTTGGAAAGATGAAAGTTGATGTTTGTGGAACCCCTCCACATGGTCTGCCCTCAACACGTGGGAGTGCGCTCCCCCCTTCACTCCCTACCCAAATCCCAAAGAGGGACCCCAAGATGACACTAAGGGACTAATGCCCACAGGGGAATAAGGAGCACCAAGGAAAAGTGGTGAGAACTGCTCAGTCACCTTTTCCTGATTGGGCTATTTTTTTCGTGAGCTGGCTCTGTTCTTGGGAAAGCCATGCTGGAGTAGAATCAGGAATAGCTCTTTGGAGAGAGAACATGTTCACCAAAGGTCAAGTGTTTGAAATCTTCTGCAGCAATAGCATGGCTAAAATGATGTTCTTTTCTTTTTCTTAAATTTTGGCATCTCTTTTCTTTTTAGCCACATGGTTGCCAACTATATAAGACAAATAATTTAAAAGAAACTCTTAGTAACTCAAAATGTAAGGTTCTCCGAAAGAAATTGAGATGTGAATGGAAATGTGAAAGGAAATGATTAACTTGATTGATTTGGGGGAGTTCTTTCTCAGTGTGGAAGGAAGCAGATAAGGTACCTTGTCAAATGATTTCCAAGACATTGATTTACTTAGCAAACATTTATTGAATGTCTACTTTGTTCAAAACATTGTGTTGGACACTCTTGGGGAATAAAGAATTAGATACAGTCCTTGAACAGAAGGAAGAAGGGAAACCTGTTTTTGGAAAGGCATGACTCATTTAAGCCCCATAATAGCTCTGAAAGATAAGAATTACGTTATTATTTTCCCAATTTTTTGGAATTTCACTTCTTTATTTCCAAATTATATACCTATTTTTCTCTCTTCAAATACCATGTGATAATGATGATAGAGTAAAATGTTAAGATGTACCCAAGCTTTACTTTAGAAAAAGTTTCATTTTTAGCCCAAATTATTTAAAGGCAAACACATTAATAATCTATATTTTATATCTACAGCACTATTGACCTATCCATTTCTCTCCATTTTTCTGTTATGTTAGGGTTTGATTAGGAATGCTTTATTTTTCAGATAGTTGTACGTCTCCTGAACAATTATCTTTTTTCTTTGATTTGTAAACATTTAGAAGCCTTCTTGATATCAAACATTTGGATATTAACCCTACTGAATGATGTCTATCATTCATTCATATTTACTGAATTTATGATGCCCAATTTTTTGTATTAATGGGATTGAACTTGTTAAATATTATATAGCAAGTGATGAAGATTTCAAATCCAGACCAGCCTTATACATGTACTTTCTTTTCACTACTCCACATTGCTTCTCTTATTTAAACTTCTTCATAATTTCTTTAACGTATTTTCATAAATTGGGATTTTAAATATATTTTGGCACTATCATTGAAAAGAGTTTGCATATTTCACATATATGTAAATTCATAGATTGAAAATATAAATTTTGAGAAGGTTAATATATTTAATATGTTTTTAAAATATAGATCTGAGTACTTTACATACACATGCAATTAATTTAAACAAAAAGCGAATAGCTATATGAAAAAATCTGTATCTTTTCCACAAGGATTATATTTCTGCAAGAGCTTAGTTCTGTATTTATTTGGCCAGAATAATGTTAGACATTTTAAAATAACAAGATTTTTTTCCCAAAAATGTTGACATCTTTAACATCTACATAAAGGCAGTTGGTTTTTTCTAATAACTTTTCCCTTTTATGCTTCTTCCTCTTCATCCATGGGCTTCAGTTGCCAGCAAAAATTGTTGGAACTTGTCTGTGAGGTTTTTGAAACTCATAACAAGAATATATTAGTGTCAGCAGTAGAAGGCACATAATTCTGTTTTCAACAATGGGAAGCCATATGATAAAGGTTATACATTGATGAAAATAATATTTTGTAACCAACTTATGGAGACAGAGATGGAGAGATTCTTACCTGAAGGCAGAGCTAGCTATTTGGGGTAAGAGTTCTGTGGCCCATGATGATCAGCTCATGGAAAATTTCCATTTCAATGAGCCACTTTGACCATTTAAGTTAATAAACATTTATTGAGTGCCTATTCCATAAAAGATACAATTCTTTGGGACTCATGGGAAAAGTGACTCTATTTTCCAAAACAAAGAATCACTTTGTGAAGAAAATGGTATAGAGTATTTGCAATCTGCATGATCTCAGAGAATTCCTACTAGTGTCATTTTGTCTATCATTTTTCCTGCGTGTCTCTAAAAGGCAGAACAACTGAACATTCTCTCTCACTTGAGAACTTCTTGATTTTTATTGCAAGGAAACTCTGTAAGAGAAAATAAGAGAGTATATGGATTTCTAGCTCTGGAGATCTTTAGGAAAAAACAAGAGAAGGATTTATCCTGGATGGCTTAGATGGTGTTTCCCAGCACACAGGAGTGGACCTAGTGACCCCTTGTTATGTGCTCCAATGACAGAAGCTAATGGATAGAATGAGGTCAAGGCATATGCGGATGGCATGGGATCCAGGGGACATGGAGAGGATGTGGATTTGGGAAGGAGGAAAAGGGCACTGATTTTGAGACAAGAGTGAAGAAAAAGAGGTAGCTAAAGATAGAAGAAAAGCTGAAAGGCTATAGATGATCTCAGTCTTCTCAGAAAAGGTGGGTTCATCCAAGAGTGAAGTGGGTGGAGATGGGTTTGGGGTCCCAGGCAGACTAGAAATATTTATAGCATCTGCTACTAAGCCACTGGTGAGAAATCTTAAATGAAAAAAAAATCTGAGCTCCAGAGGTTTATAAATGATCCTAATTAACTAGTTTAGGATGTGTTCCAACATCACTCAGAAACTGATGAGCAGGAACGAAAAAAATCCATCATTGGGATAGAAGTCAGTCAAGGTTGGGATTTGGCAAGGCAGGAATCCAGCAAGGTTCCAAATGAGAGAAATTCTAGGGTGAAGATAAGGGCAAAACAGAAATTATTGACTATTGGCTCTCAGAACTGGGTCAAGAGGCCATTCAACTGCATGGGTGATGTTTTAGTTTCCTATTACTGCTGTAGCAAATTACCACAAACTTAGTGGATTAAATAAAAAATAATTTATTATCTTACTGTTCTGGAGGTCAGAAGTCCAAAATGAGTTTTGCTGGGCTGGGCATAAGTCATGGTGTCAGCAGAGCTGGTTCCTCTGGATGCTGCAAGGGAGAATCTGTTTCTTGCCTCTTCCAGCTTCTAGAGGCTGCTAACATTCCTTAGTTCATGGCTGCATCACTCCAATCTCTACTTCCATCCTCAAATCACCTTGTCTGACTTTGATCTTCCTGCCTCCATCTTATAAGGAACTTCATGATTACATTGGTTCCACTGGGATAATCCAGGATCTTCTCCCCATCTCAAGATCTTTAATCACATCTGCAAGTCCCTTTTGCTGTATAAGGCAACATATTCACAGGCATCAGGGATTAGGATGTGGACACCTTTGGGGGGTGCATTGTTTGTCTGAGTACAGTTGGTGATCCACTGGGAAAGCAGGGAGTGGTCAAGGAAGTAGATGTCATGATGGGGAAGGAGATGTAGCAGGAATTAGGATTTGAAAGAGTTGAAAGGTCAGGAGGTTGTGGCCTTTTAGAGGGCTCTCACAGTTTGAGATCTTGGTAGCAGTAAATGGTGAAGTGTATTATGATGTTTCCTTAGAGGGGAAGTGCCAAAGAAATGAGTTCTTAGTACCCTCAAGGACAAGGATCTATGAGGGATCGTGCCAGAAGGGACTTCAATAGGGTTGTTAGAGCCTTAAAGGATGATGGCCACTGAAAGAGAAGAGTGTGGTGGATGCCTAGTGTCTTAAAGGACCTGGTAATATGTCCGAATGTAACAACAATGAACAACAAAGGAGAGATGTATAAGCGTTTGGCAAAAGACTTAAAAACTAAGAATATTATTGCATGTCGATGGTGGGGCAGGAACCTAGATGCTGCAGAGGAGAGTAGGGAATATTCCATCACCTCCTAGTCATTCTAGTCCCAACTCCAAGTCATAGGAGATGTGACAAAGAGTGATCTACCTTCCTTTGGAAAGGTCACAAAGGGATATCCTTAAGGATAAGAGGCAGGAGAAGATAAGGCAAGGGGCAGAGAGATAAGAGAATATGAAGTTGTAGGGAGATGTTATCAATAGACTGAGCTCCAAAATGATAGGAGTGGAGTTATAGTCTGGGGACTGGGATTAGGATAGTTCTGAACAGTGAGGAGAGTTTTCTGGAGATCAGAGTGGGAAGATGTTTGTCCTTATAGCACTGAGTGCTGATACATGAGACCATGCCCTCTCTTCCTAGAGGGAGAAGGCCAATGCATTCTTTTGCCGGATATTCCCCATCACAGAGATGCATCTGAATAAAAAATCCCTATGTGCAGCATCTTGACACTTACAAAGCTTCTTCACAAACTACCATATCTTTGAATCCTCTACTTGTGCAATAGGTATTTATATTATTGTTTTACAGATAAGCCCACTGGGCTCAGAGGAACTACAGGACCAGCCACAGTCCACGTGGCTAATAAATGGCAGATTTGGAGTTGATCACAAGTTTTCCTTGTCCAAGTCCAACCTTTCTTTTTTTTTTCTCCATCTAGAAAGGAGAGTGGCCCAAAAAATACTGGCGTAATTGAAGGGAGTGTGAGAAAAATAAGAGAAACTTATTAAACCACCAGATAATTTAAAAATTGCTGCTCAACAGAAAAAGGGAGGAGGTGGTTAAGAGAATTTTTAAAACTTAGAAGTAAATGTGAAAATGATACTGCAAAATCTGAGGGAAAAGTTTATTGCCTCGTGAACCACCGTTGCGACTTGTTGTTCGTTTTGTGGTGGACCCTGAAAAGTTGGCTTAAAAATTTTCCGTGTGATGTGGACACTGCAATTCTGGCTTCCGAAATGGCTATCATTTTGGAATTCAAGTGACAGAAATGCAGGACAAACTCCCAAGCAAAACAGAACTGAAGTCATTCTTACAAGTTCTCGATTGGGCAGAAGTGTAGAGGGATTGAGTGGCGTGTGGGTGTGTGCATGTGTGTGTGTGTGCTCCTCAAGGCTATTTAATTAGGGGCCCAGAAATCACTATACTCCAAAATTAGTGTGCCCTGGTTACAAAATCTTTGAATAATTGAATCTGTTCTTGGGCCAACTAAAAGGAAAATCAGATGGACAGAATGGAAATATAACACCCCCCCTTTCTAGAATTTTAACTTAGAATCTGTGAATACTGAGGAAATGCATGATTTCTTTTAGCCAGATCTTGGGAGCTATCATTTAGCTAAAAGTTTAAACATTTTCCTAATGTTTTTATTTCCAGTTTCTGGTAAAGATATGGAAAAGAAAGGGAGGTGTAGAAAAGTTGAAAGAAAAGAGGATTTTACACACAAGTGAAATTTTTTCTGTAATTATCATGAAAAGAAAATTAAACATTGTCAGAGATTAGGGAAACAAATTCCTTCAGGTGACTTTTTTTTTGGCCTTTCAACAAAATATTTTACCTCAACTCAATTATTCAGCTGATGTTTATGTGAAGTACTCTGGAGGAATTTTAGATTTTATTTCTGCCAGTAATTTAATTATATGTCATAAGAGTTAGTTTATTTTAGCTCAACTAGTGATGAATACTTTCAGCTTAGGAATAAATCAGAGTTAAAAGATTGTGGGGTAGGGGGATTACTCATTTAGAACATTTTTAACTTTTTCCTGTGTTGGACTTAGAAGATGTACCTCCAAAGGAGACCAAATGCAATAAGCACCTGTAATGGATTTTAAGCATGGAGAAACCACTCTGTGTTGCTGGAGGAAATTAGGAACCCAGTGGAAGGGTTGCAAATCATATTAATGTTGTATTTTCATGTTCAGATAGAAATTCTGCTTGACAAGCAACCAGAGATCATTACCAAACACTTTAAACCTGCAATTCTTCGTGAATGCATGAGTACTCTCTTTAATGGAAAAATGATGCATCAATTGCCAAGAGACTGGCTTCCCGAAATGCATTTCCCAATTGCTAAGGGGATGAAATGGTATATATCATAGAAGACAGGTTTCTAGGAGGGAGGGGGGCATATCACGCTACACATTCCAAAAGGAATATGGAGCTATTACATGGGGAATAAGTTTTCAGGCTAGGAAATAAGAAGACTACATAAAACATTGTCAGACACTAAACCCAGCCTGAATGATTATGCTATTCTCTAGAAAAGGCGAAGAGCAAAAGACTTTCTCAGTTCATTGAGTAACTGCAATAACAGAAAGGAGTGATGTAAAATGATTGATTCTCTTTTAATTTTGTGAATGCAGAAACCGATGTTGACTGTCCTTCAGTCTTGCAAAATTGCCTCTTCTTTCTTCCTTGCCTTCCCCTCGCCATCACCATCTTAGCTCCATAGTTATTTCACTTTGGAGGCCCAACCTATTGTCTCCACTCCCATTTTTTCTTGCATCTTACTTCCCTCTCCTTCCCATCTTTTATCTCTCTCAGTGACGTCTCTGATTTCTGTATCAGCGGCCTCCAAATTTGCATTTCCCACAACCCACTGCTCCTAAAATCCAACAGAACCTCACCCCACCCCTGAAAGAAGCCATCTCTTCCTCCACATTTTATACAGCAAATAACTACGTGATTTGTCCAGTCACCTACTTTAAAGCCTTGGCCCTCTCTGTCCTCCAGCATTCCATGTGTTTCACCTGATGGTTCTACCTGTGGTTGTCTCCTCGCCTCTGCCTCAGGCTTTTCCATTTCTGCTGCTATCATCTGAGATCCAACACTTGTTAATTCCCCATTTCCTCAGTGTCAGGGCCTCCCAATAATTCTGTTCATCAGGCAGCAGAATCCCTACCCCCCATGTGTCCTCTTCACTCTGCGCCTATTTGTCTTCTAAAGCCCACTGCACTGAGAAACTCAGATATTCCCAGCTCCTCTCCTTGGAGAGAGACAGAATATTGTGTTTATGGAACATGGAGTCTGTGATAGGACCTAGAATCAATTCACGGAGGTTGGCACTCTGTGTTAATCCAGAAGGCAAGTGGGCCTCATGGCTTCAGAAAGAGCTCAAGGATCAGAAATGACTATCTCAGTGAACTGTAAGGAACAGAAAGAAAAACGGATCTCCATACAATTACTGTTTATATAACTGGAGATATAATTTCGTCAAATATGTTTTTTGAATAATAATTTGAAAGCCAATCTTTAGGATAGATGGGAGAGAAAAACACACATAGAGTGGGGTCAAATAAAACTATTTTGGTAGTTTGCACTCGGCAGCAAGTTAGCAGATATCCAATTCATGCTGGCACGTGGGTGTTTTTGTATTATGTATTTAACATAAAATATGTTGAGGATAAATCCCTCTGGATCAAATGTGGAGTGAGTGATTCAGGAAAGCTCTAATATGTGTATTCAATGAATATACTAGATGCAAAGAACTAAATGTATGAAGTGACCTAGTGAATGGAAGATGGTTAGATTGATAAAATGGAATGTGCTAATTTCATAACAAGTACAGATATAGAACATTTTCACCGTTGCAGAAAGTTCTTTTGGACAGTGCTGATAGCCTCTGATCCCTTTAAAGGGTTGATTTTGCCCTTTTTAAAAATTTCTGTATTCCCTACACCTAGCACACAATAGGAGCTCAATAAATATTTGTGGGATGAATATGTACAGGAAGTTCAAACACTGACCTGAGTGAAATAATTTATAATCTATTGTATTTTGAAGCCATATAATCAAGTTTCTCTCATTTGTTCGGTTGCTCTGGTGAACATTTGATCGTAATTAGAAATGATTGATTAAAGACAAAATTCCTTGAATTGTGTGCGAGATCAGCAAATACGTGTGCATTCAAGTGGTCTGAGCTCCAAAGACATTGCTTTCCCCAAGTATTAATGGATATTATCTCTGGGTATATTGCCATCCAGCTGTGAGGTTTATCTGCAGAAATTTGTTAATAAAGGGCATTTCTCTTCTGAAATCTTCAAAATGCCAAACTACTTGCTTTCATGTTGAAGCATCAGCTTACCAAATGTAGTGGTACTACTCTATGCTTTTTTGTATTTTGACATAGTAATTTGAAAAGTGATTTTAGAAGAGGTGGAAAAGAAATGCATCCAGGAAGTAGCATCAGATAAAAGGCTTCAGTAGCATGCATTCAGAATCAAGACATTCTTGATCAAGATGACTTAAACCATAAAGAGAGGTATTAGCTCACATAAAGAAATGTCCGTAGATGGAGCACGTTCGGGGTGGTTGATTGCATGACTTAATGATGTCAACGAGGATCCAGGTTTTTGACACCACTTGCCTGGGTCATCTTCACAATTAGTTTAACTTCAGGTAAGATGGCAGCAGGGGTTCCAGGAACCAGCTATAGATACAATGCTTTCCAAAGAAAGAGAGAAGATAATCTGTGCTGTTGTCCTCTCAGAAAAATTAGGAAACTTTTCCCAGAAGCCCCTACCTGTCCTCTCACCTCTCATTGGCCAGAATAAGGTCACATACCCATTCTCTATCCAATCACTGGTGAGAAGACTAATATATTACTCCTAGATCAATCGGATCCACAGATGGAGCTGAAAATAGATTCAGCTTCCCTAGCATGAAACATATGATGGCATGGGAGTAAGGGATGTTTGAATGAAATAGGGATCCCTTAGCAAGAAAGGAAGGGAATGCATCTTGTAGAGTCAACTAAAAACTTCTACTAATAGACCATCCTAATATTTTATTTTATTTTATTTTTTTAAAGAGCTTAGCATGGAACTTGGCATTTTTTTTTCTTTTTAATGATTGGCACCTGAGCTAACAACTCTTGCCGATCTTTTTTTTTTTTTTCCTGCTTTATCTCCCCCAAATCCCCCCGGTACATAGTTGTATATCTTAGTTGCTGGTCCTTCCAGTAGTGGCATGTGGGACGTGGCCTCAATGTGGCCTGATGAGTGGTGCCATGTCCGCGCCCAAGATCCGAACCAGTGAAACCCTGGGCTGCCGCAGCAGAGCATGCAAACTTAACCAGTCGGCCACGGGTCTGGCCCCACCATCCTAATATTTTACAATATGTGACATAGAAATCTTCTAAACCTCAGTGGAAAAATAGGTAGTTTGATGGTCACCCTAGAATAGTTTGAAAAGTCAGTAAATGCACTAATAGTAACCATATAAATCAGTCTTATCACATCAACTAAATCCTGAATTCATAATTTGACTAACACCGTTTCTTACATTCAATGGAGAATAATGAATTGTGAGATTTAGGTTCATATATAAGCAACCAAATTTAGAAGGATGGAGTGAACAAACCCACACCCCATTTCTTATATCTCCAAATGAAAAAATATAATCTTCACACTCTCTTCATCTTGTCTCAACTTCTGAAATGGTGGGAAATTATTCCGAATTCTGGCTAGTGATTGTCAGTCGGTGGTGAGATCAGACAGGACCATGGCCATCAGAATCTCTTGGGGGAGTTTCTTCTCATACCTCCTTTGCTTTCTTCCCATCCCTTTTTCAATATGTCTTTGCTCCTTTCTCCAATAGAGTAAATTTTGGTGAAATGGTTGTCTTTTCCTAATATTCTAGTTTTTTCAAATCTTTTTTCCACATGAAATGTGAAAAATGAAGCTTAAAGTAATAAAAGTCTTCAGGTGGTGGAATCAATATCTATTGAGCACTTACCATGTGCCAAGCATGGTGGCAGGTCATTTAGTACTCATTTAATCCACAAAGAAATTCTCTGTGGGGAATCTGATCCCTGGGTTATAACTCAGACTCAGAGGATTTTAGGGAACTGCCGGAGGTTCCCTGCTAGTAGGTGGAAGAGCTGAGACTCCAAACCACAGCTCTCCATGTCCAAAGGCAGCCATCTTCCCAATAAATGATTGACACATTGTTCTGAGAGTAATGTTTTAAGCTTGTGGAAAGTGAAGCATAGCATGTCCAAAGTTGTGGTTTGAAAGTCCAAGAGAGAGCTGGTAGTGGGCTAATAGTAGGCCAGTGGGCAGAAGAACAGAACCCCAGCCTTGAGTTTGTTATTGATGAATGATGAGACCTTGGGCAAAATGTTTAATATCTCCAGGCCTCTTTTCCACACAAAGGTTCTGCTAGATCAGGAGTTGGCAAACCATGGCCCTTGGGCCAAATCTGGCTCATCACCTGTTTTTGTAAATAAAGTGTTATTGGCATACAGCCATGTCCATTTGTTTACATATTGTCACTATGCAACAGCAGAGTAGCAGAGTATTTGTGACAGGGATCCAGCAAAATCTCAAATATTTATGATCTGGCCTTTTAGATGTTTGCCGATGTCTGTACTTTATCAGTGATCCTAAACTTGGTGGTACCTTAGAACATTTCAAAATTACTGATGTCTGAATCCCACTTCCAGAAATTTTTATTTTTTGCCCTGGGGTGGGGCCCAGGCTTTGCTACATTTTTTTAAAAATCACTCCAGTAAATCTAGTGTATTGCCAGAAATCATCCAAGTGTAACATTCTTTGAGTGCATGAAGATGTAGATGTTCAGAGGAAGTTCTTTCTTAAACTAGTAAATGGCCAAATCAGAATCTGCCTAACTTAAATTCAGATCGTCAAAGCTTGAATTACTGGCTACTTACTGGCTAATTACTAACGTCTCCGAACCTCTGTCTCTTCATCTACGAAATGGAGATAATAAAATTTTTCCTGCTTGCCTCAGTAATCAAATTGGAATAGAGTGTCCAAATGTAACTTGAAAACTGTCAAGTGTTAAATAAATGTAAATACTTAACGTTCTTGGAAACATTTTCTGGAATCACTGGAAGAGACTTTAAAAGGATGGAGATTAATATTTTTATTCTAAACTCTGATAGGAACATTTGGCTTAAATATATATTTTCCAAATTTCGTTCTATTTTGTGTTTCCAAATCTCCGAATAGACGAACAACATGTACCTCTTTCTGCAGTATTTGCAGCGTTCTTACATGAGCACTTTCACGTGTCCTCTGTAGTCTTAATTTATTCCACCTTGTTACATATCTTGGGGTCTTTTTAACCATTCTTCAATCATTAGGTTCCTGAGCCTACTTTCTGGCTGTGTGCCTCTGAACTCATGCCAGTGACTCAGAAAGCTTTCCATTTTTTTGGACTTTTTTTTTTCCGTTTTCTCCTTAATGAAGTGTCTGGACCGGTCTACATTTTTCGAAGTGTGATCTCATCAACATCTTCTAGAAAGAGGGTCATCTCTCCATAATCACGGAGTGAAGCCTGTGAGTGTGGCCTAAACCATGGTGTGGCCATTGGTGTTGCTACTATTTGGTTTTTCTTTTATTGTTCTTATCATGGATTCACTTATTTCTTGGTTTCATTTTTTCTAGACATACAACTTTTTCCTCTAGTGTTTCTGGATTGTTTTAACATTGATGTTTTTTCTGTTTTTTCATTTTTACTTTTAATAGCAACTATTATTTTCCTGATGCTAATTGCAATCTATGCATTATATCAGCAGTTGGTAAACAGCCTGCAGGTGAGATGCAACAGATGCCTATTTTTGCATATAATATTTTATTGGAGCACAGCCACATTCATTTGTTTGTGTGTTGTGTGTGGTAGCTTTCGTGCTGCAATGACAGAGTTGAGTATTTGAGACAGACACTGTATGTCCCACAAAGCCTAAAATATTTACTTTCTGGCTCTTTACTGAAAAGTTTGCTGACCCTTGCATTAGATGAATACACTGATTTAGACTTTAACCAGATAGTTTGGGAAGGGAATTAGCTGTGATATATTTACATTTCTCTTTCATTTAGTACATTTTTATAATAAAATCATTTTATAGTATAATATCTTTCATTTATTGATTCATTCATCACCACCATGTGTCACAAGTGGCTCTGGGCGCCGAGGACAGAGAGAGAAGCAAGATACACAGGCCTCTTCTCTTGTGGCTTTACATGCTAGTGTGATGATACAGACAAGCAAACAAGGACAGGCACCAAGATCACTTCAGATGGTAAGTGGGAGAAGAAGGTCAGACCTAGCAATGGATTAAAAAGTGATGTGTAGACTGGTTCCATGATGATCAGGAAAGTGCTTCCTGAGAACTTAACATTTATATGAAATCTGAATGAATGAAGAAGCAAGTATGTGAAAATCGGGGAAAAAGAGCTTTCCAGGCAGAGGGAACAGCAAGATCTAAGACCCAGAGGAGGAAATGAGCTTGATGCATTCCAGAAATAGAGATGACCACAGTGCTTCAAGCAGAGTTGAGGGATGGGAGGGGAGAAGAAGGGAGGTGGAAGTTGAGGCAGTGACCAGATCTTGTAGAGCCATGCGTGTCAGAGTATGGGAGTCTAGTGTGCTAAATGCGATGGGAGGGTAGAAGAAGGGAGGTGGAAGTTGAGGCAGTGACCAGATCTTGTAGAGCCATGCGTGTCAGAGTATGGGAGTCTAGTGTGCTAAATGCAATGGAAAGCCTTGGGAGGATGGCAGCATGCGAGAGACATGATTGATTTATGTTAGTGAGGGATGGCTCTAATTTTTCTCTGAAGAATGGATTATAGGGGATCAGGAGGGAAGGCAGGCATCCCAGGTATAAGCTAGTAACACAATACTATCTTCAATTACAGAGGAAACTTAGTAAAATTCATTAGAACCCAGACTTCCACTTGGAAAGGGAGATCCAGTTTAACAAACTGGGAGGGAAAGATGAATAAGCTACTGTCCAATGTCTAACTGAGTTGTTCAACCAAGGAGGAAACACATATATGTGGTTCATTCTGCTAAGAAGAGCTCAGTTACTGGTCATTATTCTCTTTTTGCCTTGGCCAACAGGAAGCTCCGAGTTACATTTGTTGTTTAGTTCCTTCAAATGTATGAGTGCACATTTTCTTTCGACTTCTTCCATGGCCTCAATTTCCTATTTTTATTTGAAATTTACTTGCTTACTTGAGAACAGCCCAAAATCCTGCTTTGAAAGAATTGGCCAAGACAGAAAGTAATGATAGAGTCTGTAATTTCTAGGGTTTACTCAAAGTTGTTTTCCCTTTGTTTCCTTAGTTTCTCTTTGGTTTCCTTAGTACATTAGTTTACACTGGTGTGGAAAGAGGTCCTCAGAAGAGTTTATTATATAAATGATGAACTGACACTTATAGTTAGCACCAAAGCACTCAAACAGTTGCTCCTAATTGTTTGAGGATGCCATGGACCCTTCTCATCAGTACACTTTGCAAAATTAACTCACTTTCACATATGCATATAAATATAAAAAAGAAGTTAGAACTAGTTCATTAGTGGAAAAGAAGTCTGACTGTGACAGATTTCCCCACTACTGTTACTACTCTGAGCTACGTAATTAATTAAGAGAAGAATTCAGGGAGAAATAGCATGTTTAAACAACACTTTCTTTCATTGGTTAATGGAATGCTGGGCTCATGTAAGGGACACCTCTTTCTCAATAGAAGCACCATTCTGTTTGAAGTGCAGTCAGCTATTAGATGCTAAATGCAAGGCTGAAATGCAAGATTTCTTTCTGTTGGATTTACAGTCTCAGGCTACACTAGAGAGGTGAAAGAGTAAACAGCACTCTGTAAACTGGAGTCTGCAGTCAGACATGCTGGACCGGCCACAGCAACACTGTTCATCAATATATGTGGCATAACAAAGACAGCAGGTGCTGGCACAAGATTGCACTCTTGAGGCAGAATTTATTTCTTATTACTGTCTCTGTTTTCAGAGCCCAGAATAGAGCTTGGCATGGTAACAATGCTGAAAAGTTATTTGCTGAGCCAGTGAATGAATGAATGATTCTTTAAGGTTGGAGGATATGTACCTAGATAACCTTGATATCAGCTAGAATCTGATGAATACCCTAAGAGAGTTATAAACAACCTAGGGTAGCAGAGAAAGCTTGGGGGGGGGGGGGCGGGGGGGGGAGCGGCATACGAGCTTGGGGCTTGGAGGCGGGGCAGCATTTGGCAGGTTGGGCATACTGGAAAGAGTCATCCTATGCTGGGAGAAAAGCATAGACAAATAGAGTGTATGCACCCAGCAAATAGTTCTACTTGGCAAGATCCACAAATCCCAGTAATTCGGCAATATCAGAAGACTTTCACAGTAATATACCACTTTTCACATGCCCTTAGGAATTAAAAAAGTATCTCATCACTTTTTAATAGTGTAAATTAGCTAGTTTTAAGGAGAATGCATTTATATTCGATCAGTAGATACTTTAAGATTTTAATGGCTAATAACTTTATTAATGATATATAGTTTTTCCCACTTAATAAATTCCCCTCTAGCAGTCTTTTAAAATTTATTTTTAAAAAATTATGTTTTAAAAAATATCTAAGGTCCATGGGGAAATAAACAAGGTGGGAGGAAGTGTGATTTGTTGACAAATAAATTTCTAGCTGTGGGACACTGAGCTAATTGTTTACCATTCACAGTGACCTCATCTGCACACAGAGGCCATAGTGCCCAGTCCATAGAACTGTCACAAGCATTAAATAATATATTGGAAGACATTTTAGCAGTTATAAAGGGCCATAAAAATGCAATACTGTTTGGGGAGTTTGGAAATATCTCTCTACTAGTTTGGAGCTTACTGCACAGTCTAAATGAAAGAGCTGGAACTAATGGCAGAAATTTGGAGAGAATCCAACATATGTAGTGTCATTTCAGGAACAGTATGGATCAAATTCAATAGCTAATTAAATGAACAAAGTTCAGAGGAGAAGGAGGACAGGAAAATGGCTAAAGTCTTGAACCTATATGATTAGGCAGATGATATTAGTACATGCACACAGACATATATAAATACACACACATGCATACAGATACATTCGTGCGTATATGTGTGCATGTATTATTTTAAGGTGAGAATGGAAATAAGATTCTAGAGAACGTCCTTCATCTAATTATGCAGGAAGAAAAATCTTGTTCATTGGTAGTTTTGCCAAAGTGTTTAGGAAGAAGTATGGTTGAACTTGACACTTCCAGGGAAATGGCAACCATCGCTCAAGTGCCTTTTAGACGGTTGCACAAGATAGAAGGTGTGATTGAGGATGATTTTCTTAGCTGTGAGTGTCATGCAGCTCTGGAACAGAGTACTAAGCATGCCTTGAAGCCTCTTTTACTGGAGTTTTTAAATACAAGAGAGCTGATCATTCACCTAATGTAGGTAACTGTCAGACTGGGGACAAACAACTGACTAGATGTCCTCTCTGATTCCCATATCTGCAGATTCCCATGATCATTTGTGAAAACGGGGATTAGAGTTGCAGAGAGGAAGGGAGAAATATGAAAACCGAGTAGAATGCCTAAATTTGGTGATCACTGAATCACTGAGTCACTGTCCAAATATTCACTGGGTGCACAAATGTGCCAGACCCTGTATTAGAGCCCAGAGCAACAACTAGGGACAACCTGGCCCCGCTCTCAAGGTAGTCCCCGTGTAATGGGGGACAAAAAGACAAAAGAGGTTGCTGCTATTTGTAATTGATAAACTCTAAATGATGAGGTTAAAATTTCTATCTACTTTCTGCATTGCCTCTCATGTTTCATCATCCCTGAAATCATTGCTGTCACTCCTAGATGTGTGACAATGTGACTATGTCACAGGGAAGTACATTATCAGGGCTGAAATAGGCAACCACTTGTGTGGTGGGTCCTGACATGTGCCAATAGCTCCACTTATTTAAAAATAGCTTCCCCAGCAGCCATCCGGGAGGCCTGCACATCCTACTTGAGATTCATGCTCTCAGATATAATATTAGATTTTGAGAAGTTCCTTTAAGCTGTTAATATTAGCAGTAGTTCCCAAAATGAGTTCTGTGGAATATTCTTCCTGTAGGGCACTCAGGAGAAAGAAAGAGTTCCATATTTAAACACATTACAAAAATCTACTCCACTGACCCATCCAGTATATTCACAATGAACATTAACATGGAAAGCTCTGGGAATGAAAGGTTTTGAGAAGTTTTAACTCCCCACACATTAGCCACGGGCCCTTCTTTCCATGGGACTCTTGTTAATAGCCTGTAAATCACATGGCTTTGGGAAATGTTGGTTCATCGGATTGGGTGGCATCTGCAAAAGCAGATAATTGAGCCTCAGGCGAATGGAACACCAGACAAGCATATATGAATGGAGGAAGAGGAGAAGATTCCAGATCATGCATCCTCCTGGCAGCCTTCTGCCTGCAGTGTTGGCCTTGTCCACACTGCTGGGCTGAATACTGACCTGCAGAAATGGAGCAGAGTCCCATTCTCAGCCGCCTTGTTGCTCAAGGAATTTTTAAGAGACAAGGGTGAAAGATTCCAACTGCAAACATATATCTGTGTGGGTGTAAGAAACATAAACAGAAAAGAGCACTTATGGGTAACAGAAGTGCCAGCTGGGACTTTAGAACTGGGTGGTTTGTGTTTGCACAGTTTTTTTAGTCCAGAGTAGTTCTTAGAGTACATAATCCATATGGTGTGTTTAAAATAGACCACATAGTCTGAAAATGGAGCTCCTGAGAAATTCACAGATAAAAATCTCAACTGTTATTTTCATATGTAAAAGCTATAATCATCTTGTAAAGATAATTCAGGATGAAATATTTCCATTTCCATTTGAACGCAGAATTATTTGGTTTTCATTGCAGAAAGCTCCAGCCAGAGCCTCCTATTAAAGTCACATGCCTGACTCCAGGCATTTTTGAAGTGTCTGTTACAACACTTTACTATTTAGCTGGCAGGAAAAGATATAAAGAGAAGATAGGCAAAGAGAAGATCTGGAATCCAATGTTCTAATAAGTAATTCTACTGGGGTACAGGGAAAAGTGACCTGTAGAATTATAAGTGTGGAGAGTCCTTGACTACTCGGCTTGATCATAAAACTCCAAAATCACTTTCAACTCTCTTCTTTGCTTAACCACTTTAATTCATTCCTGAAAAATATTAAATGCAAAGAGAAGTTTCCGTTAATTAGATTAAATAGATGCTAAATAGATAAATACATAAATAGATTTTATACCTAAAATAGAATGTTATGAAGGTTTGTTGTCTGTTTTTTTCTGACTCATTTTCCTTAGCAATCTTTCAACCTTTGGAGGCTTATGGTTGCATTCTACTCAAAATAAACTTACAGATAAAGTTGGAGCACAGAAATATACTTTTGGAGAAACAATAAGGTTAAAGAAGATTGTTTGCCAAGATGTGGAAATGGCACATGTGGCCAACAGCCATCAACTGTTCATCCCTCTTGCTAGGTGTAAGGACCAAGCAAAAGTCTTTGGGTTTACTCGGACATGGTAGACATGAAATTTGTTCCGTATTATTGTATTCTCTGACTAAAAATTGTTTTGTCAAGTGAATTGATGAGTATGTCACTGCCTAATTTAATAATGTTGACATACTTTTTTTTCATTGAGGTCACATTGGTTTATAATATTATATAAATTTCAGGTATACATCATATTTCAACTTCTTTGTAGACTGCATCTTGTTCACCACCAAAAGTCTAGTTGCCATCCATCACTTTAAACATGTGTCCTTTTACCCCTTTCACCCTCCCGGACCCCCCTGCCCCTCTGGTAACCACCAATCTGTTCTCTGCATCTATGTGTTTGTTTATTTATCTTCCACTTATGAGTGAAATCAGACAGTAATTTTTTTCTCCATCTGACTTATTTGCTTAGCATAATATGTTCAAGATCCATCCATCTTGTCACAAATGGCAAGATTTCATATTTTTATTGCTATATATATTCTCTCTCTCTCTATATATATATCTCACATCTTCTTTATCCATTCATCCTTTGATGAGCACTTAGGTTGCTTCCAAGTCTTAGCTATTGTGAATAATGCTGTCGTGAACATAGAGGTGCATATATCTTTTCAAGTTAGTATTTTTGTGTTCTTTGGATAAAAACCCAGAAGTGGAAGAGCTGGAGACATATAGCTTCTTATAGTTTATCTATTTAGTGTGTTTTGGGGTGAAAAAGTTGATATTCTGGGGAAAAAATTATCCCAAAAGTGATATAACTCTTCAAAAGCCATTATGGCAAAAAAAATCATTAACTATACAGGTATTGCATATTAAGTCTTATGCATTAATGTTACATTTATTAAGCCTGTGTTATAATAACTTTCAGCTCACTTTAAAGAATTATACTATATGCTTAGTAGAAGGATTTTAATTTAAGATAAAAGGATGGAAATAAATAACTTGCTCAGAGACATATCAAGTTTGTAGACTTACAATAAATTAGACAACACAACTTTACACAGCAGTTTTGGAAAGCTTAATTCCAAACAAGTCAAACAAAGAAAGATTAGTCTATTGGGAAAATCCCAGAATACTCCAACAGAAGAGCAGAACTTTTGTCTCGGACTGACCACAAACCAGGTCAGTTTGTAATAAACTCATTTGTAATAAAAGGGGAGTGGTTGCACTAGATATTCATTAGTCCTTCAAGTATCCATATTCTGGAAGCTAATAATGTTTTAGTTAGCCTCTTAAAATAGAGAATACAATACATGTGGGATTTCTAACTTAAGATGTCCCCAGTGGTTACAGAGTTATACCTGTACCTGTACCTGTGCTCATACTTGTAATAGAAAGAGAGAGATTGATTTGGGTGTTTTGGCATAAAATCTTTCTAAATCATTTCACACCACCTTCATTTATAGAAATTGTGGGACCCTACTGGGTCCAAAAGGATTTGAATACTTTATCAGGTTGATAAATGTAGACGCTAACAAACTGTCCAGAAACTTGAATTGCAAATACATTCTCAAGAAATCACTAGATATTGCCAGCACCTACTATATGCAATGCTCTTTCCTTCATGCTTTTCTGTTTATCTCCGGAGCATCAGTTTGGTGTCAGATCAGTGTTTCAGGAAATTGGTTACTACTGAATTTTTCTCAGAGTATTTCCAGAAGTTGATTTAGTGCTACATGGGTGACTTTAAAGGTGACATATGCTAATTTACATAGAAATGAAAATATAAAAGCTGTGCCTTCAATGGAAAGCACCAAAAATCTGAAAACCAAAACTCTGCTCATAAAATTTAAATCTCTTTTGATTATATTTATATCGCATGGACCCACGGAATGATGAATGTTTTAACTTTAAATCAGAGTGTCTTAAACTTGGTACTCTTGACGTTTTGGCCAGGTAATTCTTTGTTGTGAGGACTGTCCTGTGCATTGTAGGATGTTTAGCAGCATCCCTGGTCTCTACCCACTAGATACCAGTAGCACCCCCTTCCCTATTGTGACAACCCAAAATGTTTCCACACAAAGCCAAATGTCCCATGGGGGACAAAGTTGCCCCCAGTTGAAAGCCAGAGCTTTATAGCAAGATAAATTGACGATGATATTACATCACAAATTGTGTTTTCTTGAAAATAATACTGGTGTAATTATACATTTCACAAGTAAAAATAGTTTGATGCTAATTGAACCCTGCTTTAAGTTTTCGGTGCTGCTATGCTGTCCTCACTTTGTGAATGGGGTTCAGTAGAGTTAATTTCCTGCCCTTTTAGATTCTTAGGCAACATGGAGCTCATTCACATACATAGAATGGAAGCTGGGCAGGGAATCAGGAGTTAGCCCATATATTAAAATGGATGGAGGGAGATTACCCTCGAAATTGCACAAAGAAGAACTTGTTCCTTTTCCTTGGAGTGGACCTAAGAAACTTAATTTATGTTGATGTTTTTTTCCTTAAGAGTTAGAAGCAAGGAAAATAAAGCCAGAACACAAGAACATTTAAAAATGAATAAATCAAAGTCATTTCTTCCATACTTATTTCATTTGAGAATGTTCTCACCAGATGATAATGGATGAACTTAAACTTCTCCTGGAACATCATAATGTTTTTATTCAAACTTTTTATAATCAGATGCAGACTAACAGTATGTGAAAACATCCAAAAGGAGAGAGTTCTGAGACGTTGAGATATATGTATACACACACACACACACACAAATAACCAGGGGACCATTGGAATAATCTAGAAGAGATAGGACCAGGTAATTTGGACCTAGGTGGTCAGAGTGGAGGTTTTGAGAGCAGGTGATAGGATTTGCTGATGAATCAATTGGGAGCATTGGAAGAGTCACGGGTGTCTCTAAGATCTTCGGCCAAAGCATAAGGATAGATGGATGGAGTTGTCATTAACTGAGATGGAAAGACAAGGAGGAACAGGATTGGCAGCAAATGTCAGGTGGGGGGAATATTAAAAATTCTATTTTGGACATGTTGCATTTGACAGGCCTGCCATGCTGCATTTGACATACCTGCCATGTTGCATTTGATATGCCTATTGGACACCCAACAATAGATGTTGAGCAGGCAGTCAATGATAAGAGTATGGAGTTTGAAAGAGAAGTCTGAGTTGGAGATACACGGCATATACATTACATAAAGCTTCTTGACTGGAAGAGATCCACTAAAGAGTGATGTGGAAAAGAAAAAAGGAGAGAAGAGGTGGGAGGACTGAGTCGCAGGGCCCTCTGATAATAAAAGGTCAGGTACACAATAGCCAAAAGGTATAAACAACCCAAATGTCCATCAACAGATGAAACAAATTGTGGTCTATCCATGCAATCGATTATTATTCAGTCATAAAAAGAAATTAAGTAGTGACACATGCTACAACATGTATGTACCTCAAAACATTATGCTGGGGCCAGCCCGGTGGCGCTGCGGTTAAGTTCACACATTCCGCTTTGCAGCTCAGGGTTTGCTGGTTGGGATCCCAGGTGTGGACCTAGCACCACTTGTCAAGCCATGGCAGGCATCCCACATATAAAGTAGAGGAAGATGGGCATGGATGTTAGCTCAGGGCCAGTCTTCCTCAGCAAAAAGAGGAAGATTGTGGCAGATGTTAGCTTAGGGCTAATCTCAAAAAAAAAAATATGCTAAGTCAAAGAAGCCAAAAACAAAAGATCACATATTATGTGATTCTATTTATATGAAATAGAATAGTTAAATCCATAGAAATAGAAGGCAGATTAGTGGTTTTCAAGGACTAAGGAGAATGGTAACTGACTGTTCTATGTGAATGGGGTTTCCTTTTGGGGTGATGGAAACATTTTGGAACTAGATAGAGGTGGTGGTTGCACAATGTTGTAAATGTACTAAATGCCCCTGTATTGTTCACTTTAAAATGGTTTGTTTTATGTTATGTGAATTTCACCCAACTTTTTTTAAAACTCAGGCAGAGGAGAAAAGATAAGCAAAGGAGCCTGAGAAGCAGCCAGAGGGGCAGAAGGAAAACCAAAATGGTGTGGTATCCTGGCAGCCAGGAGTAGAAAGTGTTTCGCAGAGGATGCAGTGATGAGCTTTGTAAAATACTGCTAATGAGCCATGCGTGATGAGGACTGAGAATTGAGGTTGGATTTAGTAATGCGGAAGTGACTAGTGAGCCTTCAGTAGAACAGCCTTGATGAGTGGTGGTTGTAAAAGCTTGATCAGAAGCCATTCAAGAGATTGGGACGCAGGAAATTGGAAACAGGAAGTAGAGACAACACTTTGAAGGACTCTCATTGTAAAAGAAAGTCAAGAAATGGGGCAGTATCCAGAGAAGGATTGGGTGATAGAAGAAATAACTGCATGTTTTGAAGATGATTTTAAAACTTTGACTTATTTCTCTCTCCACCCCGTAATTACTGAAAAGTTGCTGGCAGGATTTACCACTGGAGAGTGAATGCACTTGCAAACCAATCCATCACCTACGCTACTATTATCACTTAGGGAAACAACACATTCAGTGAGCACAATTATAGAAGTGCACGATGACTGAGTGACATTTGTGTACTTAAAGGGTACACAGCCCACACGTGGACACACACTCTATTTATTGGCCCTGACTAAAAAGGGTGGAAACATAGTATTTTAATTGTGTATCATGATGCTTTTTTTGGCATTGTACCAGATTTGGACAGGCTTGTTGATACAAGAAAATACTGCTGCCTGCAAATAATAGCTGATAATAGATTAATATTTGTGCTGCAAAATGAAGTTGTAGACAGTGTTTTCACTATTATTTTATGGACCTGTTTAAGGACCCACCATGGAAGGGCATAGCCATGAGCTATTACAAGAAGCCAGCCTTGAACATCATGATGCACAACCCTAATTAGAACATGGTCTTAAAATGAGACAGTGGAGGACTGGTAAGAAAATGAGATTCAGCCTAGAAGAGGGGCTGATTTGTTTTGTGTTTGGGAGGTTTTCATGTGAATGGGTTTTATAGTTAGATAAAGAAATTGAAGTAGCATTAAATGCATAGGAAAAGAGAAATCAGGATCGGAGTACAGACAATTTTTTAGAGGAGTTGTGTTATAAATGACAAGAAATAAAGGACAGATTAGCTGGAGGGGGATTGGAGTAAATATGTTTTTTTAAAATAGAAGAAATAGTAGGATATTTGTAAAAGTGAGTTTTAAAAGTTTAACCTATTCCTTTCCCCACTCATAATTTCTCAAAAATTACTATTGATAGGTGAATGCACTAGCAAATCAATATCCATCACCCTCACTTTATAGCACCATGCTAGGAAAGCAACCATTGCCCTTTCTTTTCCCCTTCATTTGAAAGGTTAAAATCATCAACATTTGTTTCTCAAAATAATAAATAAGAACACAGCTTTAAAAATCTGCATTTCACAAATTTGTGAGTTTTCCCATGATCATTCCTCAAATAAGAAAGGACATCACTGCTGTGCCCATTGGCTAGCACAATGGCTGGGAAAAGGGATAAACAATATGGGAGGTGACTAATGGATGCACGGATGACCCATAAATTTCAGAAATTTTTGTGACAGCAAACTCCCTGGACATGTTGTTGATGAGTACGTAGGCCCAGCATCAGGGATGTCCTGAACCCACTCCTATCTCTCTAAGAGGAAAAACACAAAGAGCAGGATGCATGGGGGAGGCGACCCACCAAACATCTGTGTTTAATTTTTCAGCAGCAGTGACCACCCAGGGGGCAGCGGCTTCTTCCCAGGGAAACTCGATTACACCAGCATGAGGTGCCTTGACTTCCTGGAGGAAAAATTATACCTTTGGTCAAGCAGAAAAATCTGCTTTGGAAAGAGTTTCCTAAACTGTTGTCCCTACTTTGGTTCAAGAAGGAGTTTTAGAGGAAAACTTTCTAAGCCCAGTATTTTCCCTTCGCCTGTCACTAGCAAATTCTGGCGGAGGCAGGGGAGGTGAGAGGGGTTCACTTCCAGGCAAGTCACTCAGTCAGGAGTTGATGAGATCTTGTGTTTTGTGCCCAGTCTGTTGAAGTCGTTATCACTTGAGACCAGAGTATTCTGAGTGTGTTCCCAGAAGAATTAAGAACTACATTCCTTTAGGTCAGTGCTTCTCTCGGTCAGCCAGAGAGATTTTTAAGACTGGTCTCCAGGTGCTAGTATGTGCTGGCAACATCCTCAAATGTTCCAAGAGAAGCCATGATGGATTTCAGTAGAGACTCAAGTGACGTTTGTGGTGAGTCAGGCACCACTTAACCAGCCCAGCAAGCCTGCCCTGCCCTCTGCTTCATTCGCCCTTTTATATCAAATTGTCTTCCCTTTACACTGGCATCAACTATCTCCAGACTGTATTCCTTTTCTCTTGCATGCAACAATATGTTCTTTGCCAATCTTTGCCCACTTACACACTATATTTACCTTTATTAGGTCCAATGCTGAGCCTAAATTTGTTTCCCATCATTTTGACTGAATTTATTTGCTGGAATATTTCCTGTTTTTATAGCATTTCCTCCTGTTAGACTCTAGCACCCAGAAGGCAGTGTCTTATTATTATTCCATTGCATCTTAATTAAATGGCAGCCTGCCCAGTGTCCTGCCTACACCATTTCCTTAAGGGGAAAATTCAAGGACCTCATCTCTTTTGTCCTCAAGTCTATCATCATGTGTGGCATATAGTAGCATTCCATGAATATGTGTTGAATGAATGAATGAGTGAATGAATGCATTAATGGGATGAACTGGCAAAGTCATTCAGGATCTGACTCATGCTCCCCATACCAGCCTGATAGAACTAAACTGTGGACTCTGACAACAGGCTACCTGGGTTTTAATCCTAGCTTCATTCCCTTACTGGGCACTGTGACCTCTCTCTGCCTTAGTTTCCTCATCCCTAAAATGGGCAAATAGCAATACCTACCTTTCAAGCACTGTGAGGATTCCTAGGAGTTATTAAGCAGGAAGAACTATGCATGGAATGTATTAAGACTATATAAGGATTAAGCATTTTTATATCTCTTCACTCCATGCCCCAAAATCTATGTTCGAGTCACATCCAGTCTCATAGCTGATGCTTTGGGGATGCCCTCCTGACTCTTGGAATGTGGTTGTCCCTCTTCTTTACTTATTATGTTCCACAACCTCCAGTTGAAAAACTTCCTTGGCTTCCACAGTCTGCGCAAGCTGCCTCATCACAAGCATAGACAGCACCACATACATACTTCTGTCAGAATGCTTATATTATTTTATAACTGGCTGTTGTCTGTCCTTCCCACAAAAATGTGAGCTCCTGTAGTGTGGGGACACTCTCTTTCATCTGTAGATCCCTAGTGGGGCCTAGGAACAAAATTGGACCTCCCAAAATGTCGGACAATGTCTAGACCACAATGACATTTCTAGGTAAGAATATATCCCTGTGTTTGATGCTAACTACATTTTTGAGGCATTAACTGGATAAAATGGTAAAGCAGCTTTTCTCCAGGAGTAACTAGAAGATTCGAAGAACTGAAAGCTGAAAGATAATATGTGAATTACAAGGATACGAAAGAATGCAAAAGCTAGCCAGAAACTTATCAAATTCCAAGTGCAGTAAATTAAATAAAACCAGAGGATACTGAGAGAGACAGTTTTGAAACTGATATGGTTTGGTTGGTGGAAGGAGACAGCAGCCCAGGCCGCACTGGACTGGTACACTTTTAGCAAGCTTTTCAACCTTCAAAACTCCTCCCAGACTCAGGGGGATGTTACCGTGTATGGTGCATCATCAGAATCTCCATCCTCAGAGCAGAAAAGAAAGACTAAATATGTCCATCATGGGTACACATGAATACATCTTATGCTCTAGGGTCAGATACACAAGTTTGGAAGCCAGAACATCTGAAATTTTCTTATATGAGTATTTATTTTCTTGGTGCCTTTGGCCAAATTTCAAACTCTTTGGTTCATTTCTTACCAGAGTGTTTTGGTTTTGTTCATATAGAGTACTGTGTTTGGCGATATGTTTGCAGTAATTTAGGTGAAGAAATATTTTTTGTCATTGTTAAAGTCGTTTATTAGAATAGAGTCAATATTACAAAGCAGTTAAGACCGAGCACACCAGAGTCAGATGCCCTTAGCTCAAATCCAAGCTCCACCACTTGAGCACCTTGGTTGAGGTGCTCAGACTCTCCAAGCTTCAGACATTTCATCTGTAAAATAGGCATTACGGCCATCACTACCTCAGAGGGCCGTTGTGAGGTTAACAGACAACAGTGTCATCTTGGATCTCAGAAAAAGGATGTGAGCTTACCTCCATGGATGTACACTGGGCCCCAGGGGGGCCTACTGGTCTGCCATGGTCTCACCACGCTTCCAAGGTAAGTCTGATCCTCTGTCAGGGACCTGTGCATCTTTACTCATTTAAAGTATAATCCAATCAAGAGGCAGGCAACAGTTCCCTAGACTGGTTTAGCCAGTTATTTCTCTTTATTAACAGGGGGGACAGATGATGTTTATGAGTACAAACTTGCAATGAGTAGTAAATTAGTCCTGGAGAGCTAATGCACATTATGGTGAGTGTGGACAACAATATTGTATTATAATCATCAAACTTGCTAAGAGACTAGAACTTGATTATTCTAACCACTAAAAAGGAATGATAGTTGTGTGACATGATGGAGGTGCTAATTATTGCTACAGTGACAATCATATTGCAGTACATAAGTGTATAAAATTAACATGTTGTATGCCTTAAATTTACACAATATTATATGTCAAATTTATTTCAATTTAAAACAAAACAGAGGCTGGCCCCATGGCTGAGTGGTTAAGTTCACACTCTCCACTTCAACAGCCTGGGGTTCACTGGTTTGGATCCTGGGTGCAGACCTATGCACCACTCATCAAGCCATGCTGTGGTGGCATCCCACATAGAAGTAGAATGACCTACAATTAGGCTATACAACTATGTACTGGGCCTTTGGGGAGAAAAAAAAGAGGAGGATTGGCAACAGATGTTAGCTCAGGGCCAATCTTCCTCACCAAAAAAAGGAAGAAGAAGAAAGCATACCTTAAAAAAAAAATCTAGGGGGCTGGCCCTGTGGCCGAGTGGTTGAGTTTGTGCACTCCGCTGCAGGCAGTCCAGTGTTTCGTTGGTTCAGATCCTGGGCACGGACATGGCACTGCTCATCGAGCCACTCTGGGGTGGTGTCCCACATGCCACAACTAGAAGGACCCACAACAAAGAATATACAACTATGTACCGGGGGGCTTTGGGGAGAAAGAGGAAAAAAATAAAATCTTTAAAAAAAATCTAGTTCTTAAAAAAAAAAAGACAGAGGCTGGCCTGGTGGTGCAGCAGTTAAGTTCGCATGTTCTGCTTCAGTGGCCCAGGGTTCACCAATTTGGATCCTGGGTGCGGACCTACATACCACTTGACAAGCCATGCTGTGGCAGGCGTCTCACATATAAAGTAGAGGAAGATGGGTATGGATGTTAGCTGTTAGCTCAGGGCCAGTCTTCCTCAGCAAAAAAGAGGAGGATTGGCAGCAGATCTTAGCTCAGGGATAATCTTCCTCAGCAAAAGAAAGAAAACAGTAGCGAGACCAACCTTAGCTGATAGGTCTACAGACCTAGAATACGTAAAACACAATGTGATCATTCTCAACCGTGGCTTTCTAGTAGAATCCTCTCAGAGCTTTGAGAAAACACCAATGTCTGAGCCTCACTCTAGACCAATTAAGTCAGAATCTCTTGTAGGGGGACCCCTGGGCTTCAGTATATTTTTAAATGTGCCCAGGTGCTTAGAATGTGTAGTAAACATTGAGAAGAATTGTGATAATTGCTTAATGTGGTGCGAAAAACCTAGACAGACCAAAACTAGACAGTCCAAAACTAGATCTATTGGCAGTTCCTCAAAAAGTTAAAGATAGAGTTACCATATGACCCAGCAATTCAACTCCCAGGTGAAGTGAAAACATATGTCAACACAAAAACTTGTACACAAGTATTCATAGCAGCATTATTCATAAGAGCCAAAAAGTAGAAACAACCTAAATGTCCATCAATTGATGAATGGATAAATAAAATGTGGTTGATCCACACAGTGGAATATTATTTAGCTGTAAAGAAGAATGAAGTAGTGATTCATGCTACAACTTGGATGAACCTTGAAAATATTATGCTAAGTGAAAGAAGCCAGACACAAAAGACAACATATTGACATATTTGTGTGACTCCATTTATATGAAGTACCCAAAATAGGCAATTCCATAGAGACAGAAAGTAGATTAGTACTTTCCAGAGGCTTGGAGCAGAGAGGAAATGAGTGACTACCAATGGGTATGGAGTTTCTTTTTGGGGTGATGAAATGTTCTGGAATTTTATAGTAGTGAATGGTTGCACAACCTTGTAAATATACTACAAAACACTGAACTGTACACTTTGAAAGGGTAGATTTTATTGTGTATGAATTAGATCTTTAAAAAACTGGGTCTAGTCCTTACTGTTTGTGTGACATGGGCATGTGAATTATTGAAACTGTTTGAACCCCAAATGTCTCTCATCTGTAACATGCAGGAGGGCTCCCACGAGGGATATTGGAAGGATGAAAGTTGATGATGTTTGTGGAGCCCCTGCACATGGTCTGCCCTCAACACATGGAAATGCACTGCTCCCTTCACTCCTTACCCAAATCCCAGAGAGGTACCCCATGAGGACACTAAGGGACTGGTGCCCACAGGGGAAGAAGGAGCACCAAGGAAAAGGGGTGAGAACTGCCCAGTCACCCTTCCCCAAGTGGGCTCCTTTTTTTTTTGAGCTTGTGCTGGTCTCAGGAAAGCTGTACTGGACGTTATGAACTGAACATCGGTATCCCCTTCAAATTAGCATATTGAAGTCCTAACCTCTAATGTGATAATATTTCAGATGGGAGGTAATTAGGATTAGAGGAAGTCATGAGGCTGGGGCCCTCATGATAGGGAAAGTGCTCATATTACAAGAGACACCAAAGAGCTTGCTGTCTCTCTCTCTCTTTCTCTCTCTCTCTCTGCCATATAAGGACACAGCGAGGTGCAAGCTAGGAAGAGAGCCTTCCCCAGAAGCCAAATTGGCCAGCACCTTGGTGTTGGACTTCCAGCCTCCAGACTGTGAGAAATAAATGTCTGTTGTTTAAGTCACCTGGTCCATATTTTGTTTGGCTGTCCAAGAAAACTAAGACACTGGAGTAGAATCAGGAATAGCTCTTTGGAGAGATGACACACTCATCGAAGGTCAAGTGTATGAAACCTTCTGCAGCAATATCATAGCTAAAATGATGTGCTTCTCTATTTCTTAAATTCCAGTATCTGTTTCCTTTTTTAGCCATGTGGTTGCCAAACCCTAAGGAGGACAAATAATTTACAAATAAAACTGTGTTGTCTTTTTCTAAAATGGCAAGATTCACAACTGAAGCCTATATGATGTGATTACTTTCCTTATTGGGAAGGAGCAGTTAAATTAGGTTCACGGAGCAGTAAGATTAAGGTTCTGATTGGCTAAGGGGGTTGAATTCTGATTGGATCAGGCGAAGGCAGCCTACTTATTTTAGTCACTGCCATTTCTCGACTCAATCCTGGAGAATTCCCAAGCCTTATCTCTCAGGGTTTCCAATCTTCAGGACTCAGAGTGATAAATTAGAATTCTGGGGCATTTTATAGGTTATTTTCTATGATGCATTATTCTTAAAATATTTCCAACATTCTTCATGCTCTTTATTAGCTATTATAGATATTAAAAAATTATTTAATCAATAAGGAAGTTTCAGTTTAGCATTATTTACAAATAATTGTACCCTATAGCACATACTCAAACACTGGAAAATGCTGACAGGTGTTATTGGATAGTATTCAAATAACCTTACATTCAGATCTCCTGATAACACTACGCAGAGTCACATATGTAAATTGCCAATTGAAGGACTTATATTGCTTCAGAGACTTGTCATTTCTTGAACACCAGTCATATGATTTGTACAAAGTATACTGTGCATATAAACATTAATATTTGTTTACAGTGAAAAAACACGTGTAACATGGCAACAGCTGCAAGCAAGGCTGACTAATTAGCTCATGACCTCTTTTCTGTGCTCTGGTCCTGGATCTGAAATGCCCACCTTGGTCTTTGACTCTATGCATCGGTATTTCCTGCTCTTACTTTTGACTTTGTGTCGGTGGCTTTTGTCAAACCAGTTATGTCTTTATGTTGATTGTTCAGTTTTAATTCTTGGAGGAGAATTGTAACACCTTTTCTCATTTCCTTGATGTCTTGACTAATTTTTCTTGAAATTTGGGTTTTAGAAACACAGATAAATTCCCTGGGAAATGCCATGAGGGAATTCACACTTGAAGATGCTACTACTCATGATAAGGCATGGCCTGGCTGTCTATTGACTCCAGTCAGATGGGGCAGGCTGGAGGATGCTGGCACCTGGAGGTAAAACAGCATGCTTGCAGTGTGGGGCTAGCTCCTAGGGTATAGACCTAGCTTCGGGTGATGGAAAAACTCTAGCCTGACAGGTCGTGAAAGCCATGAACATGCACCTGGCACACCTGTGACTACATGGAGCCTAACTAACCAAGGGCCCCAGCTGCCACTGGAATCCATCACAGGGTTTGCCCCAAACCTCCCCCTCCCGCAGGCTGCTCCCTGCCAATGGCTAAATGATGAGGAGATACTAAGGAAGGCCGTCCCTGAGAGACACAGTACCCCTTTGATGGGTAACTTTGGTTGAGATGCCTCACAACTTTCCTGAACCTTCCTAACACTGAAGGGAAGACTAGGAGCTTCCACCTCCCCTTCTCTCCTTCACTGGAAGTCATTGTGCATCACAATCTGAATGTTCTCCCAGCCTCCTCCATTTCCCATTCTAGTTCTTTCACACAGGCATGCCCCCTAAGGAAATCCTTGCACACTTCATCCTGTCTCAGCATTTGTTTCTCAGAGGATGTGAACTAACACACAGGTAGATCACAGAACCCAGCCATCATGACTACAGAAAACAGGGCTTAGGAGATCCAGTGGGGTGTCTGACAAATGGGAGAAGCACATTAGCAGAAAATTCAGGAGCCAATGGGATGTTCAGCAATCTTAGCAGCAGGCAGGCAAGAGATTTCAGGAGTGTTCTTCCCTGAGCTGATGGGGAGCAAGAGAATGCAGCCCTTCGCCACTGTAAGGTACCTAGAAGGGATGAAGACAGTACATCCCTAAGGAGGCTGAGCTCATTCCAATTACTGAGATGCAGATTGAGCCCAAGAGGTGAGCAGGGAGGCCACAGGTGAGGCGAGACCATCGTGGGAAAATAGAAGAAATCCAGTTGCAAGAACTGAGGGCAAGATTGGGGCCAAAATGGCAGCCAAGAGAGTATGAAAGGATGTTCTAGATGTTGAACCAGAATTCCTTAAATCCTCCCCGCAAAGATAAAGGTTGGTTCCTGAAAGTAGCACAGGATTGAACCTTCAGTTAGGGAGAAGGATTTTTGTAGGAAGCCTGAGGGCTCAGCCATGGGAGAGAATGGAGCTACTGAGGGTCCTACAGAGCAAGGTAAGCATTCATGTGGCCTGGAGAATGGCCTCACCCACTGAGGTGACTGTGGCTCAGTCCCTGTACTGACTCTTCCTGGAAGTTGGGCTGGCTTGTGGCAGAACATAGACCTCGGAACCAGAGCAACAGTGGATTGAAAATGCTAAGTGGTTTGAACTGCTTTTTTCAATTGGAAGTATGTTGTTTGAAAATTATCCAAGTCACAATCTGACCTTAGCTTATTTTGGCTGATTGATATGGAGAAATATTTATAAAACTATTTATTTTTTTATTCAAAAATATTCACTGGACAACTATGTGCAAAGCAAATATAGAAAGATGCTCAATTGTAAAGATATTTATATCTGTGCTGTAATATATCAACTATTTGCACCTGAAAAGTGTATTTGCTTTGTTGTAAGTCTCAAGAAACCATGAAAAATTAAGTGGTGAAGCAGCCCAATGTAATCCAAGATCATCAGAATTTAAAGTAATGAGAATGTACAGTAAATGAGAGCCTTTTAAATGGGTAACTTTATTCATTTTTATTGAGTAACCCTATAGGTGAAATCAAAGATTCTAGCATATTTCTCCCAGGAAATATGGGGTATTGGTAACATTAAATCTGAATTTCTTCTCCAAAGAAATCTGGAGGCCAATATTTCTCTAACTTATACCACTGTCATCATGGATGACCAAATTTGGCATAGTTATTCTGGAACCAGATCTTGTGAGAAATTAAAGTAGCCCAAAAACCATGAGAAAATTGGAAGTAAAATCTTCTAATTTAAGTGCAAGCTGAAAATATAAGCCAAATTATGAAAACCCACTTTTTTTTAGGTCACTTATCTTCACTATTACTGGCCACATTGTCACTAATAAGAGAAAAGAATGGTGTAACTGAGTTAGGTCAGTGCACATATTTGCAATCTAACACGTTAAAAAAACTTTAAGCTCAATGAAATAAATTGAGAACTTTCTCTCACTGTCATTGCAAACTTATCAGTGAAGATACGAAAATATTTTATGAACTTTCAGAAAAGCTACTGCCCTAGTGTCAAGGCGAAGGCTGATCTTGTTAATGGATTTCAGGCTGTCTGTCTCTATGGTCTTCTCATACCACGTAAAAAACCACATGCCATTGTCATGTTCTGAATTTGACATAAAGCTGCCCAGTGGAACTGTAGATATGTGTGGGTTGTGAGGATTGCCTTCAGTGTCTCAATGATATTACCAAATGTTATGCCCAAACCGATGGCCTAATGTTGCATTCTGAAAGGCGAGCCTGATTTACTGCCGTGTCTGAAACTTTTATTGGAACAGGATACTGTGTTTTCTTTCCAATGACTGCACAAGAACTATATGCTCTCTCAGAATTAGCCCAAGACACCTATAAAGCTACTTTCAAGTGTTTATAAGATTGGAATCAAAACATGAGATCATGAGTCTTTTGCTGCAAATATCATTATTTGTTTAAATGTCCCTTTCTGTCATATTACAATATCAGGAAACTGCTCTTTATGCGTTCACTAATAGCACAACTGAAATCAGAAATCCAGGCTGAAAGTCTGTCTAGGTTAGATGTCTATGTTGGTATAACTTAATTGAAAGTTTAGGAAAAGGAAAAATAAAGTTCCCGAGTTCTTATCTCACACTGATTTACCTTCAGTTAGATGATAGTTTATTTTCTATCAATATTTATTGGGCACCTACGACATGATGCTCTCTGCTCTCAGTGGGCTCCCGCAGTCAAGTGGGGAGTAAAGTACCTTGCTTACTTTGGAACAAAGCATATTAGAGACAAGTGTCACTAAGCAGGAGCAAAGTACAGCTGTCCAGGTGACTGCGTAGGACTCACGGCTCTGCTCTGCCAAGGACACTGATAGGACAAGTGTACTTGGCTCCAACAAAACTGGCATCAGGAAATAACCAATACTCAGCGTACCATACATCATTCAGTCTTTTTCCTGCATAATGTTCTTCCTGGAGCGTCCTCTTCTCAGCATCCCCTACTTCTGCCCCATCCCAACCATATCTACTTTCTTGACCTAATTCCTGTTCAACCCCAATGTTTTGAAATAACCATCAATTCCTTTAGGAATCTCCCCTGACCTCTTCCCAAAGGGACTTCCTCCTCTGTGCTCTTTGGCACCCTGTATTTCTTGTATCACAGTACTTATCATGCTTTAATCATGAGTTCTTGCTTAATTAGCTGACCTCCTAATATGGTATTAGCTCCATGAGAATGGAGACTTAATCAGTCTTGTTCACCAGGGTCTAGCACAGAGCCTACATATGATAAGCATCCAATAAATACTTAGTTGCATGAACAAACAACCTATGTTGATTATATAGAAAGCTTCCTGTTAAGGCTGTCATGAACAGTTGAGCAGGTTGTACACTACAACTCCCAGGGACACTATTCACTTCAAAGACTTTGTGAATGGCTCTCCCTGGACTTGAGCAGTGTACAACCAGTGCAGTCTTACATGATGGTCTTGCTTCCCATCTGCTATGTATTGCACCCCAATTTTTTTTTGTTGAAACAAAGACTTTTAGTGTCTAATAAAAGCCAGAAATTGCATTTTACCCTGCATGTCCAATGAAACTCAATAAAAATTCCTTGAAACAACTGCATATGACTTACAAATCTAACATTTGCATGGCCCTTCACAAGGATTAAAGTCTTGGAATCTGGTATGGCAGGAAATTGTTTGTCATTAAAGAAAGCATTCTGGTGGTGGTGAAGGGATATGTTCAAACAAAGGAAATTAAGACAGCCTTGAGTGAATCAACATTCTTGTCCTGCTTTATCCTGTTCAGAAAGAGCAATCCCCTTCATCTCCAATCTTTAATAAAGAAAGAAAAAGGAAGAAAGGAAGATGAAGGAAGGAGGGAGTGAAAAGGAAAGAAAGAAAGAGAAAAAGAAAGAAGGGATGAGTTGCAATATCCCAGAATAGATGGACAAAAAAGAAACAAGGGTGAGAATGGAAAAGTTAACATTTTAATTTTTTTTTGAGGAAGATTAGCCCTGAGCTAACATCTGCCACCAATTCTCCTCTTTCTGCTGAGGAAGATTGGCCCTGAGCTAACATCTGTGCCCATCTTCCTCTATGTTATATGTGGGACGTCTGCCACAGTGTGGCATTGCATATATAAAAGCGGTGCATAGTGGGGCCGGCCCGGTGGTGCAGTGGTTAAATTCGCACATTCCGCTTCTCGGTGGCCCGGGGTTCGCCGGTTCAGATCCTAGGTGCAGACATGGCACTGCTTGGCAAAAGCCATGCTGTGGCAAGTGTCCCACATATAAAGAAAGTAGAGGAAGATGGGCATGGATGTTAGCTCAGGGACAGTCTTCCTCAGCAAAAAGAGGAAGATTGGCAGCAGTTAGCTAAGTGCTAATCTTCCTCAAAAAAAAAAAAAAAAAGCGGTGTGTAGGTCTGTGCCTGGGATCCGAACCGGCGAAACCCCAGGCCACTGAAGCAGAGTGTGCAAACTTAACTGCCACGCCACCGGGTGGGCCCCTAAAATTTTAATTTTAATGTGCTTTTTAGGCTATGATGTTATCAAATTCAACTACAAACAATGTTGATTTCTCTGGTTTTGCTCAAACACAGGAGGGGTGTCCATTTGACTGGCCCAAGTTAATCAGCCATTGATGTTACAGCCGTTATTGACAATGGATGAGCCGGGAGATTTCTGTTGACAATGTGGGCTCAGAAAGTTACTCACTGGCTAGGACTCTCGGCGTTTTTGTCATCTGATAAGTGCAGCATCTTGGGACATAATATTTGCCAGCTGCTCTCAGCTTTACATATTGCAATCCCCAGGAATGCTTTCCTATATTCCAAAGTTGTTAAAAAAAAAAGTGTGCTCTTCCCTTAAGGATTGCTGATCCCCTTATATTCATTAATAGCTTTGTAAGTATAATAGATGACTTATCTGTCCCAAAGGATTTGCTATATTGTCTTCTAGCTTGGCTTAAGGCCTTTGAATAGTTCTGATGGCTTCAGGACTTGGTTTCCCTATTAATTCCATTCAGATCTCACTAACTCCTGAGCTCGTTTTCCTACTCAAAGATTTAAACTGTTCTCTTAGCTTTTGAAAATTTAAAAACAAATCATGATGGGATGATTTGACAACGATCACTAGTTAAGTTGTTAAGTGGTTTGATCAAGAGCACACAAATATCCGTACCAAAACTGGTTTATAAATCCTCCCTTGACCCCCCACATCAATGCTCATTCTCCTGTACTGCCCTGTCTCTTTATACCAAATAATCGCCTTGTAGGTGTCTGCCTCCATAAAGGAGGTACATACCTGATGCTCGAAGCCTCTCCCGGAGCCCAAGAATATTCCTCTTTTCAGATGGAGCTGGAGCATCTGTATTTTTAACAAGGCACAGCAACACTGGAGACCTAAGCCTTAGTATGCCTCTCCCAACATACCTATTTTTCTTATCTCATAGTTGTGTCCCAGTCTCTGTCAAACATGTCCCTGGAGAACAGAGACTGCTTACTATGCATCTTTACTCTTCAAGTGTTGCCCAGGGCAGTGTCTTGCCTAGAGCAGGCATTCAAGTTAACATTTGTTGTGTTGAATGTATGCTTGAGAGATGTGTAGACAAACAAATCAGGCCACATTTGCACTGAATTTCAGGAAGAATTCTAATTCATCAACGAAGCAAAATGAGTTGCATCCTTGGCCATTTACCTTTTGGGTTTCCTTTTTCTATGAATTTAGGTATCCCTGAAAGGATGGAAAGAAGTACAAATTTGATCTTAGAGTAAGTTCTAGAGCAGGACTGTCCAATAGAACATTCTAGGATGATGGCAGTGTTCTAATCTGTGTTGTCCAATATGGTAGCCATATGTGGCTACTGAGCAGTTGAAATGTGGCTTGTGTGACTGAGGCACTGAATTTTTAATTTTATTTAATTTTAATTGATTTTAATTTAAATAGCCTTACATGGCTACCAGCTTCCTTATTGGACAGAGAAGCTGTAGAGGATAAGTAGATAGCCTTTGGCACTAAGATGGTGAGCATTTTTACTCTTCTCTCTTTTTTCCTCCCCAACATAGTCTCTGGCACATTTGTTTACTTATTATGTGTTTTTTGTTAACCTGAAGTGAAAAATTTTCACTCTTTTTCATTTCTTTTCTTGGCCCTTCTTATTTTGTTTTTTGTTTGTGTTTTGGGTTTTTCTAAATTTATTTTTATTCCGTTTAAAAACTTATTTTACTTCCTGTGTGTTAGGTCTGTCCCACTGGCCCTGTTGGTGACCCTCATGGATAAAATAGAATCTGACCCAAAGTACAAGACTTCCCATCTCCCTGGACTTGATAGGGTTTTAAGAACATACAGCCTCCTTGGGTGAAGGAATCAGCAAATACTCAGGGTTCTGGATGATTTCTATATTGCTCTTCACTGTTCTTGTCCACCTGGAAACTTTGATCTTACATATTGAGGTCACATATGGATCAGCCAAACATTTCAAGTGTCACTTCCTCTCCCTTTGGCCAAACCTGAGGCTTAACACCCTTGCTAATTCAACTCTCCCACAAAGTAACTTGTCATGCCAAGATAGGTACAGAGATGGGCCCATCTGATTAAAAACCCAGCCATGCAGTTTAAAATGTCAGACCATTAAAATGTAGAAATAAATGAAGCAAGTAATCCAGTGATTTCCTAGCCAGGAGTACCAGATGCATGCACCTGGACCCCGTTTGTAGATGTTGACAGTGCTGCTCAGCTGTAATCCTTTCCAGCTGAGTCCTCTGGTAATGGACTGTGTTGGACAGTCTTTAGTTTGGCTGGTTAACTTGATGGCATCAAAAAGAGGGAGATCACATGGGTCTCAATTTTCAGGGATGTTTAATAGACACCATCTCCTCCTTCCAAATATGACTTAAGTACTTTGCAGGGAGGGGCATTTCAAATATTACGGCAGTGGTTCTCAAACTTGAGTGTGCGCTGGAGGGCTTGTTAAACACAGATGTTGGATCCCTCCCCCAAAGTTTCTGACTTGGGGGAAGTGCTGAGAATTTGCATTTCTAACAAGCTCCCCCAGTGATGCTGCTGGTCCAGGGACCACACTTTGAAAAACACTCTCTTAAGAGATATATATAGCCACTGCAAATACTGAATTTTCCAATATCTTGTCATTTTATTCTTTTCTGCGAAGCTTATTTTTTTAAAAGAAATTCTATGGCTTAATTTGTGTACATTTGTCATATGTCTTATGAAAATACACATACAAATTAATTCATTTGACAAGTGTTCCCACTATATGCCAGACACTATGCTAACTTCTGGGGCTGCAGACATGAACCAGACTGACCACCTTTTACAGAGATTGTGGTAGTGGGTGAGGGTAAGGAGTGCACCACAAAGTAAACAAGTAAATATGGTAGTGATAGGGTGCAAGGGGAGATGGGGCACCAAGAGTTATTTCAGCACCTGAAGGACATATCATGTAAACTTGGATGCTTGGGAGGTCTTCCTGGAGGAGGCAACATTTAAGTTGAGAAGTTGAGATCTAGTGAATAATAAGTAATTAGATGGGTGTAAAAGAGGAGGTGGAAGTGGGAGGAGGGGAGAGAGAACAAAAATATGGAAGACTGAGGAGGAACTACATTATGGTGCTCTGTAGGAAGTGAAAGAATGTTAATGTGGCTGGGGCATAGAATTTGAGGAAGAGAGTATTACATGACTAGGAGGGCTAAGCAGGCTCAGGACCACACTGAGCCTTATGAGCTGTGGTAAGGAGTCTGGATTCTTGCTCATAGCCTCCAGCCAAACTTCCTGTCTGCTGTATCCTTCATCACCTTTTGCATTTGGAAAATACGGTCTCCCAGGAAAAAAAGAAGAATTTTATTTCATTAAAATGGCCTGACACATGTAGAGCAAATAAGAACAACAAATGCTGCAATCAAAATGCCGTTGTATTCATCTCCCACACCCCTCACAGAACTTTATTTGGAAGGGTTGAATGTCCCCTGCCCTAAGATGAAAGCTTTTCTGTTCATTCTTAGGTAACTTGTAGTTCTTATGGTTATAGAGAGCTGCAAACAGTCTTGGTTCACAAATCATTGTCCAATCCAGGATATTTATGAAAACTCTAAACTTGATTTAAAGGCAGCTCTTCATTGCTTTCATGCTTGAAGCCTCAATTGGAGAAAGCGGACATGGACTTGTATTTCTCCCCTTCCCCAATCCCCCAGCATGTTGGCCAGATGGCTCAAGGGTCTAGGCCTAGGGAGGAGTGGGGAAAGGAATGGAGTTGGTTCCTTCTGAGCTGACTTTGCTTTCTCCAAGCCTGGCAGATGTTTAAAGCTGGTTCTTTGTCATGCGGGCATTTTTGAGGGCTCCTTGGAGGATCTCTGCTTGAACCTTCTGACCTTGATCCCCTTGAGCTAGGCAGATGCTTCTCTCTTCTGTTTGATCACTTATGTCATCTCCTTCCGCCACTCCCATGTAGCAAATCTTCATGGTGTCTTTCACTATGTGCTCTTAGTCTAACTGATCTGCCTGCAACTGGGATGAACATTCCAAGCATTCTGCCAGCATGCCATCTCCCCGTCTCACTGTCTCCTTGCTTGGCTGCTAGCAGCTCTCTCCAAAGCAGAGGGAGACCTTTTAGGCCTTGACCAACCACTTCTCTGAAATGTGAGGGGAATGTTAACGCTCCCGGGGTGACCCTTATAAAAGGGGCAGTGAGAATCAATAGATAAATTATTTTACTTCCATTTCATTTGATGTGCCATTTCTGAGATATGCCCTACTAGTTCCCCAGATGGTCTTGATTGGGCTCGAGCCCCAGTTGCCTACACTATTTACCAACTCAATAACTCATTCTCCTGTGGCTTTTTCTCCTTTTCCTGTCTCACACTCCTCATTCCCTCACTTTTGCTTCAAATATCAACTCCATCCAAGTCATTATCTCAGCCTCTGTTTTCAGGAAAGCCCCAAAGTGAGATACCCTGGTAATCCAGGTTATCTTTTGCTGGGATCTTTCTACCCTACAGGAAGACCAATTAGATAGGACCCCCAAGCCACACCCCACTCACTATCTCTCCTGTGTTGCCCTCATCTTGACCAAAGAAATCATTAATACGTCACTTGACCTGTAAAACTCTGGGAGTGTGGACCATCCCAATTGGCCAACCCTGCTGTGCTTCCACAACCCAGCCTTATCTTTCTTTTCAGGTAATTATTTCTCCTCAATCCTTGTACTAAGACTGGAAGTCTTATTCCATGGAGACAATGAATTAGGGAGGCTTCAGACAGGGAGAACAACTGGAACATCTTAAGATGTAGGTGAGGGTGAAATTCAAGTGTGCATAAAAATTATGGAAACATCATTCTGCACCCCCACCCAGCCCCCTGCCTCTGTATGGCTCTCAGGACATCAGGGCCAAGTGAGAATCCATGGCACATAATTGGAGGTCATCCAGTGGAGAAGCTAGTGAGTCATCTAATTGCCCTACATGAAGCCCACTAGTTGCCAAAACCCGTCACTGCTCCAATTGTGCCACATAGACCTTTCAGTCATATTTCTAGTACTTCAATCTAAAAACCCATGGCAGCCTTGGATCATAAGACATTGAGGAATAGCTTCCAATAGACACATAAAAAAGGAAATAAAAGATATAAAAAGCAGGAAAATAATTTTTAAAGCTATAATTGTTATCCTCAGAGACAAGGAAAATATTGAATCAAACATGAACTATATACTATAAAAGAAGAAGAATCAAGGAAAAGTACTCTTAGAAATTAAAAATATGAAAACTCCCTCCCTCTCCCCCCACCCTCCAATGTTTTTAATAGAATGAGTGGAAGAAATTTTCAAATAAATCCTACTAGAAGTGAAAAAATAAGTCAAAGAAATGTAATGTGAAAAAAGATAAAAAATAAGAAGGTTATTCGTGGAAGTCTAATATCTCACTGATTGACATTCCAGAAATTGAGAGCAGAGAAAGCAATTGGAAGAATATTTCAAAGAAATGTATCAGTCAGGGAATGCTGACTGTTATAACAAATAAACCTCTGAATATGAGTGGCTTAATAAAATTAAATTACATTTATCACTCACATAACAGGTGAATGCTCCTGGTTACTGGCCACCAAGCTGCTTCTCTTGTCATGATGGTTAAGGGACCCATGATCCTTCTGCCTTGTGGCTCTGCCATCCTAGCACCTTGGTATTTGCTGCATCCATCCAACAAATGGAGGAAAAGAGAATAGAGCAATCTACCTACTTCCTCATTGCCTTGGCCCTGAGTAACACGTCACTTCTCCTACTCTGCTGGGGAGAACTTGTCATCTGGCCTACCTGGATGCATGAAGGGGCCTGGACTCTGGAAGAGTAAAAGCAAACTTCCATTTTCTTAGTCCATTTGGGTTGCTATAACAAAAATACCATAGACTGGGTGACTTATAAACAGCAGAAATTGCTCATAGTTCTGGAGGCTAGAAGTCCAAGATCAGGGTACCAGCATGATCAGGTTCTGGTGAAGGCCCTCTTCCAGATTGCAGACTGCCAACTTCTTGCCATGTCATCACATGGTGGAAGGGACTAGCAGGCGTTCTGGAGCCTCTTTCATAAAGGCACCAATCCCATTCATGAAGACTCTACCCTCGAAACCTAATCACCTCCCAAAGGCCCCATCTCCTAATATCCTCACCTTGGGTGTTAGGATTTCAACATATGAATTTTGAGGGGCACAAATATTCTGACCATAGCAAAAGGGAAAAACAAAATTCCAATGGTAGTTTAGCTGTCTCTGCCACATAATTCAAGAAAAATTTCCAGAACTCAGGTACATAAATCTCCAGATTGAAGAAATCCACCAAGAGCATAATTCAGAGAATACAAAACCACCCACATCACACTACATCATTGGGAAATTGCAGAACATAAATGATAAGAAGATCCTAAAATATTCCAGGGAGAAAAATCAGGTCCTATATGAAAGATCAGGAATGAGAACTATTTTGGACTTAGAAACTCTGGTAGCTGGAAGAAAATGGAGCAATGACTTCCAAAAATTCTGAGGGAAAATAATTACCAACCTAGAATGCTGTATTAGCCAAGCTACTCATTTAAAATGAGAATAAAACAAAGATTTTTTTAAAGATATCTCTAGTGCATCTTTTCTTAGGAAGTTTCTGGAGCATGGGCCATACTAGAGCAAAGCAAGAAAGAAGTGGTGAAGTCCTGGGAACAAGAGATGCAACAGAGGAAAGATGAGAAGATTGATGGTAAAGAGAAGTTTCAAGAAGACAACTGCTGGAAGTGCAAAAAAGTAACGAGTCCTAATGTGACATGAAGATGGAGGGTACTAGGAAGGAAGTCAGAAAGGAGAAAAAGACAACTGCTATGTGAACTGAGAGATTTGATTTCATGGAAAACTATGTTGCCATAATATTATACAGTATTGGAAGAATTAGCCATAGGTAAAAAGACAACTAAACAAAGGAAAATGAGACAATTATTAGCACTAGAAAAATAAAGGTTTACAAGGAAGTTAGTTTAATCATAGTAAACATTTGGCTTATATTTACCCAATAATACTGAGTAACAATTTAACAGAAAGTTATCATCTACCCGTATTTGGATGATGGGTTGAGGTGAAGGGGGATGTAAGAGAACTATGTAATTATATATTAAAATGGCTAAGAAATAGATGATGTCACTTTTTAAAAATTGGTTCTATTATGAAACTAAATCACAGCTAATTTTGGACTTTGGAGCTTGTTAACTTATATAAACTATTTCCCTCAAATGTTGCCAAAACACGGTTAAGAAAAGTTTAGATTTTCCATCTAGATGGCCCAGTGAGTTCATGCACAGTTTTTGCTCCCAGCACATGACAATAAGATATCAAAAAGATTGAAAAAAAAAGAGCACATAATCGAACATTTCTGTCGTCTAGAAATAGAAAAGCAAAATGGTAGGCAGAGGTGATGCAGGAGACTTCTTGGAATCTGAATCTGACAGCCAGCAGTTGGACTTCTACAAAGGGTGGCTGAAGTGCTCTCTGATTCTCCTTCTCCACTTGAAATGCACTAGCATAGGCTCATTTCTTAAAGCTAGGGCTGAGGTGGTACTTCCTCTTCCCTCACTAATGAAAGGAGGCTGAAAAACCTGCTGCCAGTCTCTGCCTGGGGCCATATCTTATAGTTACCTATAGGCTGAGCCCATGGGAGGAGTCAGGCATAATTGACCTTAACCAAATCACCAAATGGCTTAGAGCCCATGTCCGTGATAACTCTTGCTCACTGCAAAGGGCAGGAGCCCTGAATTACATTTTAAACCTAGTTCTAGAATTGAGGTCTAGAGTCTGGAGAAAGAAACAACAAAATTACTAGAAAGAGATGGATGGTCAGTGAAAGAAAGAGAGAGAAATAAAGCAAAATCTCCCTCTCCAAATGAGCTTGCAAACCAAATGCAAAAACAAGTGAAGAAATCTAATACAAAGAGCGTAGCCCAAAATGTTGATAATTAAATCATTTTTAAGTTCTTCCCACTTAAAATTAATTTATAGAGAAGTCTGACAAAGACTTTAAAATACATAGGTTTTGTTTTCAGGAAGATGCAATAGACATACTTTCCCCTATTTCTCCAGGTAAGTAGAACTAACAACTCTGAACATTACACATAAAACAAACATAATAACACTTTGAAAGGTGGAGAAAAGAAGGCAAACCAACTAGGGACCTTGGAACTTGAGGTTTTCTTTTTGCATCATGTATCCATTTCTGGAAATGCTGACAGGCACAGACAGAAAAGCCTGAGAAAAGCCATCTCTTGCTAACCAAAGGGCCAAGAAAAGGAAGACTGGCAATATAAAGAACTTTTAGACCCTATACTCTAGCCAAAGACCACAGAAAAGACTGCAGCCACACAACCATCCCCACCAGCAAAGGCAAGGAGCATAGCTTAGACTTCCACCATCACCAGGCTGTAATGAGGTACCTCAACCCCCTCAACTCTGTCGGAATGCTGTCAGAAAAGCAGGGAGCTGAGAATAGAGGAAATGACTGTCATAATAGCTTATATCTAAATTGGAGGAAGATATGAATCCTTGAATGCCCCAGTACAAAGGAGGATAAATGAAAATAAATCCACACCTAGACACATAGTAATGAAACTATAGAACGTGAAGGGTAATACACAAATGGTCTTTAGAGCTGTCAGAGAGAAAAGACAGAGAATGGACTATTGTCGGTTAGACTCCCAGCACATTTCTTCATAATTGGAAATAGATGCCAGAAGATAATGGACTAATAGCCTCAAAGTGCTGATGGTTAATGTCAACCAAGGATTTTATACTCAGTTAACTGTCATTCAAAAGCAAAGCAAAATAAAGTCATTTTCAGTTACACAAAGACTAAGTGAATTTACCCCCAGAGACCCTCACTAAAGTAACAAGGAGTGAGGGGCTTCTGCATGAAGAAATGTAAATCCAGAAGAAAATGTGGGGTGCAAGACACAACAAGGAGCATAAAATTAATAAAATACGTAAATAGACATAATTAACTCTGATGAAATAAATTAATTTTTTTTGAAAAAGATAAAAGTAAAATTGTGAACAATAATAAAAAGAGAAGGAGTGGAAGTTTCTATGGATATTTAAGGCATTAAAGTCCTTGCTGTGTCCTGGAAAAGGGTGGGGCTACCAAATAATCTTAAAATTGTTAGAAAAATTTAGAAATTCTATATGTATGTTAACATGTATGAGTAGCCACTGAAGTAATATAAATGCAAGCCACATCTTTTTAAAAGAAGAACAGATTAAAAAGTTACTAATTCCACAGAAGTCAGAAAAGGAATACAAAAATAGTAGCAAAGAAAAGAGAGAATGAAGAAAAAGTATAAATAAACCAACTTGTCAGTAAAAATAAATGCAGAAAGATTAATATACTTATTAAACATAAAGGTTATCAGAGTAGATAAAAAATAAAATACATCTGTATGCTGCTTACAGGAGAAACACATAAAGCAACACAAACTGATTTAAAAATAAAGAGATTTTTAAAAAGATATCCAGAGAAACAGCAATTCACAAAAACAAAACAAAATAGGCATACTTGCGTAAATAAAACTCAGGGAAAAATGTATTAAAAGAGAAAAAAGATTAAAAATAGAATGAGTAAGGAAAACATGATTAGTAAGACTATTAAAGGGTTTTGGTATTGGTAAAATGTGTTTGACTAGGAGTTGATTGTATCAAGAATCTCAAGGATTTCTGTATATTTTAAGTATTTTATTAACGAATTAAAAAAAATTTTTTAATAAAATTGATATCCAGACTAAGAAGCACAATATTTAAAAAGAGGAAATGAAATGAGTAATTTACAAAGGGATAATAGGATGTTTTCGTCTATTTTACAATTTTCTGGTTATCAAAAAACAAGGTGATCAGACTTGATAGTAATGATGCATTCAGTTATTAAGCTCAGGGCCGGCCCGGTGGTGTAGCGGTTAAGTTCACACATTCTGCTTCTCGGCGGCCCGGGGTTCACCAGTTCGGATCCCGGGTGTGGACACGGCACCACTTGGCAAGCCATGCTGTAGTAGGCGTCCCAGGTATAAAGTAGAGAAAGATGGGCATGGATGTTAGCTCAGGGCCAGTCTTCCTCAGCAAAAAGAGAGGGAGTGGCAGTAGTTAGCTCAGAGCTAATCTTCCTCAAAAAAAAAAAAAAGAGTTGTTAAGCTCTTATTCTCAGTTTTTATTGTCTATAGAGAAATATAAACCTCTTAGAAGAACAGTTCAATTTTTAGAAAGCTCCAAATAAAATATTAGAATGTGTGAATATTAGAATATGGGAAGACATTTAAAAGGCTAGTTACTATGTAATTGATAAGGAAATATTTATCTTGTACAAATATTAAAGGTTTTGTTATATATATAGTTAATTTGACCTGGGAGTTGGATATATTTAGAGTCACATTTTCAAGGATAAATTTCAGAAAAGATATGGCAGGAAATCAACTCGATGGGGATGGATGATTACATTAGTAATCTTTTTTTTTAAGAATGCTGATATTCTACTCATATATGTGCTCACTTCTCCAATCTACAGTTGTTTGTCCTGAAAATAATCAGAGAGCTATTCTTGTCGAACTGTTTGTCACAAAGTTTTTATAACTTGTCGTTTCACGTCTGGGAAGTCTCACGCATTATTGGCCCTTATATGTTAATTTTGTGCAGGTTTGATTGTTTTGCAAAGTTCCTGTCAGTGTTAACATAGCCTTAAAAACAGATATTATCAATCTAAATGTCCTGTTGACAGCAGGACTGCGAAGTAAATTGAGGCAATGTCACTCGAATATCCAACCTAGTAATTACAAAGCAGGATTAGCAAACATGGAACCATGCTGATAGGATAATGTGGAGTGAAAGACATTCTGAGTTACAGAATTCTGTACACACTCTGACTGTCAGTATGCAAAATGCAGTATTTATGTTAAAAGATAATAGCTATTGCAATTGGGCAGTAAGATTATAAATGATTTTCTCCTCTTTTCCAAAATTGTTCATGTAACCATTACTTTTATAATTAAATTATTTTACTTTTATAAATCTAACATAATTATATTTTTAAATAACAGAGTAATTTGAATAAGAGTGGAAGAGGACAACTTTTAGAAGCTGAAAAATATATCAAAGAAAGGAGAATGAGTGCAGCATTAAAAAGGAGATTCACAATGGCACATTCAGCAGTAAAAAGAGTGGGGGGTTCAGGACAAGGAACAAATCAAATACCAATGCCCAGAAGAAAAACAACACTTCAGAGTTAAGCACTTCAGATTTTTTATTAGCTCTTAGTAAATAAAGTAAGATTAAAGGAAAGCATTGGAGACAGCCAAAAGATCTTCACTCCTCAACCTCCTCTTGTCTTGGCGGTAAGCATGAAGGAATTAAATAAAGACCATATGTTCTATTATTTTACCTGGTCAGCAGGCTGTAGGGTTTTGAAGGAAAATAGAATAAAGAAAACTTTGCAGAGCATTCAGGTGTGTAGCTCAGCCTGGGGAGCTGAACTTTGCTTTCACTTGAAGTGGTCACTTAATGCAACCGAGAGTAGCCAATGCTAGAACAGAATTATGCACAACTTGATTTCTCACAGGGCTTAAGAATTCTAGTCATGACTGCCTGCAGCACTGGCTTGGCCTGTTCTCTCTTCAAAGCATGTTATGCATTCCTACCTTTTACTTAACCAAACCTCCATTCTGCCCCAGAAGTTTAATTCATGTGTGGAGGAGGCTGAGGCAGACAAGTGTGCATGTTCCCTGAATTTGAAATGGAAGTGGAATCAGAACAGGATTTTCTAAGTCACATCCCTCCTAAAGGTTGAGTTTAGTAACTTGTTCTTGAAAAGCTCTCATCAAGTTTTTTTTTTTTTTTAATTCTAGGTGAAAAATGAGTGCCGAGTCAAGAATGCAGTGTAGATCCTGTTGACTTTCTATATGTTACCTCCTCTCCCCAGCCCAAGGATGGATAAAGAGGGCCATTCCAGCAATAGAGACACTGACACCCAATCCCTGCCCTGCTCAGAGCACCAGGAGATGGGGCATCCATCTGGTTCTAGTCCTAGATCTTAGCTTCCTGGACTTTTCCTTCTAAGCAGGGATCCAAGAGCAGACGATGTAATTCACCTCGAATGCATAACCACATCACTTTTATTATTTAACATGGAGTCCAGCCAGACTCCATGAGAGGAAGCAACACATCAGCAGCACCCAGTTAAAAGTAATTTTTAATGTTCTTCACCTTAATGACATCAAACCCAACTTCCTGCTCAAGACTTTGTTGACAAGTCTATATTGAGATAGAGCTAACCAGATAATCTTCTGCTCGCCGCCCCCCCCGCCCCCCGCAAATACTGTTCTCCTCTTTAGCATGTGAGTTTCTCTTTATAATGTCATTGAAATAAGGTGGAGATCTTAGTTCCTGGGCAAGCAGGAGTGAAAAAGGTACAGAGCAGTTGTGGCATCAACCTTTATGATATCTAGTCAGTTTCCCACATTCTCTTGGATCCTTGAATTCTTGTGGTTGAAGAATGCAAACCATGTCATAGCTTTGCCTGCCTTCTCTCCCTGTGCTGTCTTCCTCCTCCCATTGGTTTGGCTGACCTACACAGCGTCTATTGAATTTACTAATTTAACTCTTACTAGCTGATCTTGAGGCCTTTCCCCCTCATCCTACATAACTGAAGCCTTCTTGTTTTATCATTTCCATTCAACGATTTTTTAAATAAAGATTGGCATTGTTTATTTAAGTCTGGGCTAGGGTTTGCAATTATAAGGATACTTAAATGTACTCTTTGCCTCTGATTTATTACTGCAGATTTGGGAATAGTGTTAGTAAGAATTTCTCCTAAAAATGCCAACTTTATTGGTTTCAGTAAGCAATTTTCTTAGTTTCAATAAACAGTTATAGGATTTCAGTAAGCAAGATAGCTCCGATCCAGAATGAAGTTGATGTTTGTCATGAACTGTTCATCTTCTCTATCTCCTCAGGGATTTCCTTGGGATTTTTAGTACTAAACACAGAAAGGCAGTAAAATTACCTTTGACAATTCTGATCACGTCCAACAAAATCTAAAACAAAAAGTGCCACCCAAATTTTCCTGTCAAATAGTTTAGCATTTCAAAGCAGGTCTCTGCTAAGAAAAGCAGCTATAGACAGAGAAAACTCAACACTAATTATATCATAAATTCATCACTGCTAAATTTTTTTTCTGGGAACCATGGCCTCCATGATCTAGGAAAATATCCTTTAGAATCTTCAAGTTCTTCTATCAAACTTTTTATTTATGTGTTCCCATGTCAGTGATAATCTAAAAACAATATAAGCATATTCTGGATCACATTGATGATATTATAACTAATAAGTCCACAATTTCTTATCCCAAATCCCAGAAGCCAGATGTGTTTTAGTGTCTATAATTTTTCATATTTTAGGAAGATTATATGGTGTGTATGTTGTATATTTGTTGTGTATTATATAGCACTCACAGTGGAGGCTGCAGAAACCCCCAGAAATCATATGAATATTTCTGTAGTGAAACGTGAAACTTAGTGTGATAAACATATAATATGAGTAGACCATATTCTGGGCCATAAAATAAGCCTCAACAAATTTAAAAGAATTTAAAATGTGAAAACTATGTCTCTGACCCAGAAGTAATTAGATTAGAAATCAATAATGAGAAACTATCTGGAAAACCCCTCAAGTATTTGGAAATGAAATAACACACTTCTAAATAACACATGAGTCAAAGAGAAAGTCACAAGGACATTAGAAAGTATTTTGAAGAATTAAAATAAATAACATAAAATATGTGGAATGTAGCCAAAGCAACACTAAGAGGAAAATTTATATCATTAAATGTTTAAAAAAAAGGGTCTCAAACCAATTTTCCTAAACTACTACCTGAATAAATTAGAAAAAATGAGTAAATTTAACTGAAAGCAATAAACAGTAAAGGTAAGACCAGAAATCAATGGAATTAAAAACAGAGAAGAGAGAAAATCAATGAAAGCCAAATCTGTCTCTTTGAAAAAAAACCAAAATTATTTTAGCCAAACTGCTAAAGATTAAAAAAGAGAGGACTCACAAATTAATAGTATCAGGAATTAAAGAGGAAACATCACTAGAGATCCTAAGGACATTAAAAGGGAAACAAGGGACTATTATAACCAACTTTATGCTAATAAGTTTGATAACTTAGATGCAATGGAAAAAATTGCTCAAAAGTCATAAACCTACCACTCAAGCTCAATCAAGAAGAAACAGGTAACCTGAATAATCCTATACCAAATAATGAAATTAAATTTGGAGTTAGGCACTTTCCAACAAAGAAAACTCAGGGCACTGATGACTTCACTGGAAAATTTTACCAAACATTAAAGGAAGAAATAGCACAATTTTATATAAACTCTTCCTGAAAATAGAGGAAGATGAAACACATTCCTACCCAAATTTTGAGGCCAGCATTACCCTGATACCAAGGTCAAAGACATTTAAAGGAGAGAAAATTATAGGCTAATATTCTCTGTGAGCATAAACACAAAAATTCTTAACAAAATATTAGCAAACAAAATGCAAGAATAAAAAAATTATATTCTGACCAAGTGGGACTTATCCTAGGAATACAAGGTTGGTTCAACATTCAAACATCAGTGAAATTCATCATGATCATCTTGATAGATGCAGAAAAATCTTTCTACGAAATTCAACATCTATGCATCATGCGAACTCTCTAGGGGAAAAAAGGAACTTCCTCATTCTGATAGAGGCCCTGAACAAAAACAACTATAGCTAACATCATACTTTCCTGTTAAAGACTGAATATTTTATCCCTAAGATTAAGAATAAGGCAAGGATGTTTATTCTCACCACTTCTAGTAAACATCAGTTCCTAGTCAGTGAAATAAGGCAATTTTTAAAAAAAGGCACAAATTGGGGGGCCTGCCCAGTGGTGCAGCGATTAAGTTCGCACATTCTGCTTCTCAGTGGCCCGGGGCTCACCAGTTCAGATCCTGGGTGTAGACATGGCACTGCTTGGCAAAAGCCACTCTGTGGCAGGCATCCTACGTATAAAGTAGAGGAAGATGGGCATGGATGTTAGCTCAGGGCCAGTCTTCCTCAGCCAAAAGAGGAGGATTGGCAGTAGTTAGCTCAGGGCTAATCTTCCTCAAAAAAAAAAAAGGCACAAATTGGAAAGGAATAAATAAAACTGTTCTTTTTTTTTTCCAGCAATGTGATTAACCATATAGAAAATCCCAGAGAATCTACAAAAAACCTTTTAGAACTAGTAAGTGAGTTTAGAAAGTTTTCAGGATATAAGATAAATTGCTGGTTGGAATATAAAATGGTTACCACAACCAGAATAGGTAAAAGTTAACCACACACTTATTTTATGATTCAACAGTCCCATTCCATACTTAGCCAGAAGAAATGAAGACGTTTCTCTTCATTTATTCATACAAAAAACTGAATGTGAAAGTATTTTGCAGTTTTATTCATAATCACCTAAAACTGGAAACAGCTCAAATGGTCATCAATTGGTGAAGGGATAAAGAAGGTGTGGCACATCCATAGAATAGAATACTGCTCAGCAGTAAAAAGGATACTCACAACACAGATGAATCGCAAAAGCATTCTACTGAGTAAAATAAGACAGTCTCCAAAGGCTATATACTACATGGTTCAATTTATATGGCATTCTCGAAAAGACAAAACTCTAGGGCCAGAATATAGATCAGTGACTGCCAGGGTCTGGGAATAATGGGCACAAGAGAACTATCTTGAAAAAACAAATGGAGTTATAAAGTGAAAGTCACAAATTCTGATTGACAGTGAAAGAAGTGCAAACTGCCCTTTATTTCTCCTTTTAATAACAGATGATGAAAAACCAAACGATTGTTCTGATCCTTTCAATATTTAAAGATATGAATGAATACTTTTTAAATTGTCAAATTAATGTCATCCTTTAAAATCCTCTCTAAATTGTCAGAGCAGCAAACCTAATGTCCACAGGCAAGGCAAGGCTAACTGAAAACAGTTTGTTAAAAGATAGAGGTGCCCAGTGGTAGACTTGAATGGAGGAATTTGTGGCACTTGAATTGTCAAGGGTATATTATGAAAATTAAAATGTATTAAAGTTGATCGAATCACTTAGTCCTTCAGGCATGTTTCCTATAGGGAGGGCTAGGAGTGTTGAATGGAAGCAGTTACTCATTCTGTTTTCATAGTAGCTGGGCTTCAGCAGATGAAGAGATACATAGCAAGACCTTCATATTCCAACACTTTCTCAAGTATACACCTCCTCTTCTGGATAACACAAGGGTAGTATTTTCTGATGAACTTATTTGTTAAAGGTACAAAAAGCTGAAATGAGGGTTGCTTCAGGAGAAGTGTGAACAAGATCAGAGACCTTATTCTCCAGTTGTGAAAGGATGATTGTCTTTGACTGTGTCAAGACTGAGAGCATGGGGCCAGCCCGGTGGTGCAGTGGTTAAGTTCACACGTTCTGCTTCTCGGTGGCACAGGGATTGCTGGTTCAGATCCTGGGTGCGGACATGGCACTGCTTGGCATAAGCCATGCTGTGGTAGACGTCCCACATATAAAGTAGAGAAAGATGGGCATGGGTGTTAGCTTAAGGCCAGTCTTCCTCAGCAAAAAGAGGAGGATTGGCAGTAGTTGGCTCAGGGCTAATCTTCCTCAAAAAAAAAAAAAAGACTGGGGCTGGCCCCGTGGCCGAGTGGTTAAGTTCGCGTGCTCCGCTGCAGGCGGCCCAGTGTTTTGTTAGTTCGAATCCTGGGCGCGGACATGGCACTGCTCATCAGACCACGCTGAGGCAGCGTCCGACATGCCACAACTAGAAGAACCCACAACGAAGAATACACAACTATGTACCGGGGGGGCTTTGGGGAGAAAAAGGAAAAAATAAAATCTTTAAAAAAATAAAAATAAAAATAAAAAAATAAAAAAAAAAAGACTCAGAGCACAATGAGCTGATAAACAGAAATCCCTTGGTATCCCCCATGAGGGCATTCCAACTGGTTAGGGAAAGTGTTTAAAAGCACAGTATTTGAAAAGATCAGGAAACAAACCAACTTCTGTGAAAGAGAATTTAAAATATACAACTTGGCTGAGTTGTTTAAAAATGTGGCTATGTCATGCCTTTTCTTTTCATCTTTAATTTTTAAATATGTCCCATTTGAAAGAAAATGTTCCCTTGGTCCCACTTTCCCCTCCAATTCCCAGCACCATGTCTTTGTCCTTTTATTAACATTGTCTCCACTTCACCCTCTCCAGATCTCTCTACGCCCATTTTAATCACTCCATCAAAATGTGTCTTGTCAAAGTCATGAATGTTCTCAGTCTTTTCAAATCCAGCGTTCAGTTCTCTGTCCTTAATTTATCTCAAAGCACCATTCAGTACAGTTGATCACTTACTCCTTGAGCTTTTAGGACACCACACTTTCCTGGTTTTTCTTCTCCTCACTACTGGATCCTTCTCAGTCTCTTTCCTGGACATCTAAATGTTGGAGTGCCTAAGGACTCATCCCAGTGACTATCCTTCCTCAGGTGGCCTCACCCAATACCATAAGTGTAAATACCACCTATACACCAATGGCTCCCTGAATCAGATACAGCAAGTGGACTTATTCAACACTCATTCCAAACCCCTCTACTTTGCCTTCCAATACTAGAGTGGTTGTAGAGCTAAAATTCTATGTTTTTCTTGTAGCTAGAGTGGAGACATGTGACTGAATTTCCTTGACTCAAATGCACAGGTCCAAGATTAGTGTGCAGTCATGACTAGGAAAGATAGGGTCACCTTTCATAATGGCTAAGCCATCTGTTTTGTCTGAGGCAAGTCAGATAGATTTCCAGTGTTCAGTCCCTAACATCACAGTGGGTAGTGGCAACAGTGGTGTTTCCAGTAGAACTTTCCCATGGTGTGGTTGGACATTTGCCCAGGCTGCATTGCTTCTGGCTGCATAACATTCAGGTCCTGTTCCATCTCACCCAGAAATTCTTGGAACTATGTAAATCCCATTTCTATTTAAACTGGCTAGAGTGTATTCTGTTGTCTGCAATTAAGAACCCTGTGCAGGGGTTGGCCCCCTGGCCGAGTGGTTAAGTTCCCACACTCCACTTCAGCGGCCTGGGATTTGCCAGTTCAGATCCTGGGTGTGGATCTATGCACCACTCATCAAGCCATGCTGTGGTGGCATCCCACATAGAAGAACTAGAATGACCTACAACTAGGATGTACAACTATGACTATGTACTGGGGCTTTGGGGAGAAAAAAAAAGAGGAAGATTGGTGACAGATATTAGCTCAAGGCCAATCTTCCTCACACACACACACACACACAATAACCCTATGCAATACCACTCCAAAGTTTTTATTTCCAGCCAAGCACCTAACTTTAGATTCATATTTCAAAATGGCTACTTGACATCTATGCTTGGATATCTAACAAGTTCCTTAATGTTACCATGTTAAAAAATGAATTTTGGAGGCCAGCCTGGTTGCATAGTAGTTAACTTCATGCCTTCTGCTTTAGTGGCCCGGGGTTCCTGCGTTCAGATCCCAGGCACAGAGCTATGCTCATCAAGCCAGGCTGTAGCAGCCTCCCACATGCAAAATAGAGGAAGCTTGGCACAGATGTTAGCTCAGGGCCAATCTTCCTCACCAAAAAAAAGAAAATGAATTTTTGATACCCTCCCAAACTGGCTACTTCCCTCAGTTCCTCAACTCAGTAATTCATGCCATAAAATTTGTGGTCATCTTTGAATCATTCCTTATACTGAATTCATCTAAAAATTCTATTGGCTCTGTCTTCACAATGGATCCCTAATCTGACCACTTCTAATAGTCCCCGTCCCTGACACTGGCGTCTAACGTAATAGATTCTTAAATGATATCCCTACTTCTACCCTAGCCCCACCATAACCTGTTCTCCTCACAACATAAGAGGGATCCTGCAAGTCCTCTTTTACCCATATTGTGTTCCTTTTCTCATCATTATTTTCCATGTGATATTGTTCACATAGTCAATCATCTGAATCCCTAATTTCCTTGCTCTTAGATTACTGCTGAACTTAATGTAAGAGTAGGAAATTCATAAGAATATTACTTTCAGGGGCTGGCCCCGTGGCCGAGTGGTTAAGTTCGCGCGCTCCGCTGCAGGCGGCCCAGTGTTTCGTCGGTTCGAATCCTGGGCGCGGACATGGCACTGCTCGTCAGACCACGCTGAGGCAGCGTCCCACATGCCACAACTAGACGAACCCACAACGAAGAATACACAACTATGTACCGGGGGGCTTTGGGGAGAAAAAGGAAAAAATAAAATCTTTAAAAAAAAAAAAAAAAGAATATTACTTTCAAATGAGGAAAGTTACATGAAGAATGACGACCTCAGTATGCCAGAATATCCCTGACTCCTCTCAACGTTTCTATTTGTATTTAATGGAGAAACCATATTTTCAGATCCCCACTCTGAACTCAGAGTTCTTTGACTTCCATTTCCTTTGTTATGATCAATTTCTCTTCCAAAATCTTATTTATTTTTTCTTTGAAATGTTTCTCCTTTTGTTCCTTTGTTCCCCATTTGTGTTGCCATTATTCTGCTAATGTACTTTATTGATCCATAGGAAGAATATAAAATAATTTTATTACTATCTCCATGGCTTCAAGTTTTCCTTCTCCAATCTTTACAGCACAATGTCACGTGGATGATATTTCTAAGTGGTTGTTTTGGTCATGTCATTCTCATACTTAAAAAAAATTGTCTCTAAACTCTTTAGTTTGGCTGCTAAGGTACTCCACAATAATCAACCCAACCATCCATCCAGGCACCCAGCCAGGCATCTATCTTAGAGAGGTGCTAGTCACTAGGAATAAAAAAATGATGAGCTGTACATAGCATCTATAAATGGGGCAGTAGGTAATGAGTAGTACAAACCCAGTACCATGAAAGAGCTCAAAAGAGAGTGGGGTCATCCTTTGGAGTAGCCACCAAGACCATATAGGTGCTCTTGCTTGGTGATTTTGGAGCAATAGGAAGGTCATGACTCAAGGCAAGATGTGAGTTCACCGAATGGGTCCTAGCCTATACTGACCATGGTTCAGGACTCTTGCTAGGGAGATGTTAGGAATAAGGTTAGACTGTTGTCTTTCTAGGCTAATCCATGAAGTCTATGAGAACAAGCATCATGCAAGGATCATGTCTAGTACCATCTTGTGTCCAACTCTGCTCCATACGTAGCAGTTGACTGTGGAATGTATTAATGAATAAATAATTCAAAAGACAGAAAACGAATACTTGTCTTGCTGGTTATAAAACAGTGGTTCTCAACAGGGTGTGATTTTGTCCCCCAGGGGATATTTGGCAATGTCTGGAGACATTTGTGGTTGTCATGACTGGGATGGAAGGGCTACTGGCATCTAGTGTGTAGAAGCCAGGGATGCTGCTAAATATCCTACAACGCCCAGGATAGCCCCCTCAACAAAGAATTATCTGGCCCCAAATGTTCATATTTCCAAGGAGGATGAAAAACGCTGGTTATAAAATATCACATCAAGTATCTTTGTAACTTTCATCTGGCAGTAAAAAAAACACAATTCTAATAGGTAGAAGAAAGCAATGACTTTGCCAACATGTTTACTCTAAGGAATTTGATAAGTAACATGATATTCCATTGACTTTGGTGAATGGGTTCATTACACTAATGAAAAACCTGGCATTGTTCTTTCACTGATGAAGGTCTAAAAAGACATTCTAAGTTCCAGAAGGAGAACTTGGCAGAAACCAAATATAATTGTGAAAAGACACAATGCCCTAGGAGAAACCTGCCTTGAGCACAGTCAACTAAGTAGAAATTTAGATCTTCAGATTCAAATGGTGACTAATTGAATCTGAGGGAATGCATGTGTGCGAATTCCCTAGTGCTTAAAATGCCATGTCTTCTAGAGTTGCCTTGAAAACAAAACTACAGAATTCTTTGAAGTTGGAAGTAATGCAGTACGCCAACTTCATAAAATTGAAAAGTGAGCAAAAATGCTAATGTTTACTTTTTAGCTACCATGAAAGGCAAACATGTGGACTGCAAAATTGCACAATGGTTCAATAAAAGAGAGGAATATTCTCCATGATAAAAACCCATATTTGCCCTCATGAAGGGGACATTCCCTACAATGATGACTCAGTGTTCTTAAATATTCTGGCAATTGATGGAATACATTCCAGTGTAATACACCCTCCTTTCAGGACTCTCTTGGGTTTTCCAAGTTTTCTTTATGTCAACTTTGCCCCCAGAAATAAAACCCACATACCTTGGCTCAGATCACCCAACCAAGTCAAAACAAAAAACAAAAAACAAACCGAAACACCCAGAACACTTTTAAAAGGTTTGTTCTGGATACCAAATGCAAGAGTTGTAAAGTGGATTGGACTCTTCAAAACCTATGTGTTTTTCAGACATGGATTTAGAAGTGCACCTTTGTTCCTGCCACATAAAAGAAAAGCAAACCTTTGTTTAATGGTTAACAAGTTTTGGCAGCTACTACCTTTTAAAATGCTCCAGGGCCAAGATGACTATCTGGAGAGGCGAATTACAGATCACTTAGACAGGAGATTATGCCATGTTGACCTGCTCTGAAGTTTGATTTTAAACAGTGATTATATTCTTATTGTGTAGGCTACATTTACTTGAACCTTGTTATCTGGACTAAATGGTAATAAAGCAAGCAAATACATTTGTGCAAATGTTGAAAAAGAGCTCAGGGGCTGTAGGGAGCCATATAACACAGCACTGCAGTTTGGATTGAAGAAAAAGTCTTGTTACAACCAGGAATTTAAACAGATATTAATTTTAAAAATTAAAACAGAACACACCAAGTTAGTTAACTTCAAATCTACATATTAATTTCTAGATTTCTGTATGACTCAACTGTGAACTAAAATGAAACTAATTCAAAATAAGGTCATGTCTATTTACTAAATAAAGTGAAAGTTAAAACTAGCAAGACAAAAAATTCCTTATTTGGGTTTTATTCCAAAACAAAACCAAAATTTTATTTGACTGAAGCCCCTGATGCAAAATACACACATACACCTCATGATAGGATTTTTAAATTAATTTTCCTGTTGTGTTGAGGGCCTACTATGAACAAGCCTTGTTTTGAACAATGCCAGGTGAGAGAAGCAAGTCCTTCTGTCTGGTGGCCAAATAAAGAACCCTTTCCCATGTCCCCCCTCCTCTGTATTTCTCCTTGCCACCCTGCCCTGGGCTGGTAGTGCCAACCCACGTATTCACTGCCAACAGAATCAATTGGCTGCACTGGCTAATAGTGGCGGGCATCTTTTAAGTGTTTTGATCTGTGGGTTAAATGATATGCCAATTCTGTATTCTTAATATCTGCCTTATAACCTCCAATTGCTGCTGTGTAATAAAAATATAATTTGGAATAGCTAAACTATAACTTGGGTAAAATCTGAACTAACTTCAAACTATTTCTGAAAATTGAGTGGAACCTCAGTCATTTGGAGAACATAGGACCTCAAATTTTTTAGCTTCCACTTCATGTCTTGAGCAAATTAAATTTAAACAAAGCAACTTTTAAAAAGACACTTTTGAAGCAATTGGGGATATTTGAACATAGACAAAATATTAGAGGACATTAAGGAATTAGTGTTAATTTTGTTATTTGTGATTATATTTTGTTTTATTTTTAAAGTCATTTAAGGGATTCATAGTGAAATATTTAATATTGAAATGAAAGAAAGTATGAGAATTTCTTTAAAAGACTCCAGAAAAAAACAACAATAAAAAAATGGTGGTGGTGCTTGATGAAACAAATTGGCAAAATGTTGATAATCATTGATGCTGGGTGATCAGTTTATGCAGATTTATTACACTAGCCTCTCTATTTCTGTGCAAGTTTTTTAAGATGCTAAAAAATGAAAAAAATAACAGTAATAAAACAGGTCACTTGCTGGATAAAAACAATGTAAAAAGACTACCTAGGTGCCAGCCCTGATGGCCTAGTGGTTAAAGCTCAGTGCTCACCACTTCAGCAGCCCAGGTTCACTTCCTGGTCATAGAACCACACCACCCATCTTTCAGTTTCCATTCTGTGGTGGCAGCTCACATAGAACTAGAACGACCTACAACTAGGATATACAACCGTGTACTGGGGCTTCAGGGGAAAAAAAGAGGAAGATTGGCAACAGATATTAGCTCAGGGTGAATCTTTCTCGGCAAAAAAAAGAAACCATCTAGGATAGTTTAGAGCATCAAAACTTAAAGTGATCACAATGAGATACCACTACACACTTATTAGAATGGCTAAAAATAAAACAAACAAAAAATCTGACAATATTAAGTGTTGACAAGGATGTGGAGCAACTGAGCTCATACATTGCTGATGGAAATGCAAAATGATTGGGTCTCCTTGAAAAGAGTTTAGCAGTTTAGAAAGACCTACAATTATCATATGATTCAGGAATTCCGCTCCTAGGTATTTACTCAAGAGAAATTAAAATTTATATGCACACAAAAAGCTGTATGTAAATGTTTATAGCAGGTTTATTCTTTATTACCAAGAACTAGAAACAATCCAAACATCCTACAACTGGTAAATGAATAAGCAAACAGTGGTATCTTCATACAATGGAATACTATTCAGCAACAAAAGGAACAGACTACTGATCCATTTGCTGTCTTTGGCACAGTGCTAGGTATCTTTCTGACTCTTGCTTTTCTTTGTTTCTAGGTTGACCATTTCAAAGGAACCTGTTCACACAAAAACATGTACACAAATGTTCATCACAGAATTATTCATAATAGCCAAAAGGTGCAAACAACCCAAATGTCCATCAACTGATGAATAGACGGACCAAATATGGTCTATCCATCCAATGGAATATTATTCGGCTATAAAGAGGAGTGAAGTGATTCATGTGACAATGCAGATGAACCTTGAAAATATTATGGTAAGTGAAAGGAGTAAATCACAAAAGACCACATGTTGTATGATTCCATTAATATGAAATGACTGCTTAAAGTTTACAGAGGTTCTCTTAGGGTGATGAAAATGTTCTGGAATTAGATCATGGTGATGATTACACAACTCTGTGAATGTACTAAAAGCCACTAAATTGTTCACTTTAAAATGGTGAATTTTATAGTGTGTGAATTGTATCTCAATTTAAATAAAGACTGAAGCTTCACCAATAAAACAAGGAACAATTTCTTTTAATACATATATTCTATAGACCAAGTATCAATCAAGTTTTGGTCTTCAAGGTTACTTTTATATGCAGCTGATCTCAGCATTATGTGTTGATTTTATTGTTCTCCCTACTGGGGTTTTGAGTATAATTTGCTTTCACTTCAATGAATTACCTTTAAGAATAACAGTCATTGGCCATTATTCATAAAAACATAAAATTATTTATCTTTTATGGGTACAGATCAGTTTTAGTGAACTTTGGATCCTAATGCCTGGCATGTAGCAAGGATTTTATGTTCATCAATATTTCCTGAATGAATGATTTTTTGGATGAGAACAAGCTCTGGTTAGTTTGAAGAGGTTATCAAACTTCGTTTTCTCACTTATTCAATTCTTTAATTAAAAGAATTTTACCTGAATGTTCCTCCAGTTTGGACTGAGGAACCTCCATTACAACTGAAAACTTTTCCTTAAAACTCTTTTCCAGTTGCATGCAACTTTGTGAATTCCTTCCAGCTAAATATTCCATCACTCTTTTGTTCATTAAAAGAAATGAATTCCAGCAGCTTAGCTTTGTAAACAACTCGCAATAAAAAACAAGTGTTCACATTCAATGAATGAAAACCATTTTAGACAGGAAATGGGCTTCGGGTTCCAAACTCAGTGCCTGTGTTCCAACCAGGAACATGATTAGGAAAATATTGGAATGGGGATTGGGCAGCTTTTTCTCTAAATAATCAACTGAAGATTTTGCTGTTCCTTCATAATTGAAAGAAACAATGGATCTCAAAACTCTTCCTTTTCTGTGGTTAAGGAAAGACTCTTATAGTAGATATTCAGGTAAAAATGAGAAGAATCAAATATTATTCTTTATTTGGTGGGATGAGAAAAGATTTTGAAACTTTGTCTGTCCCCTGAATACTGTTTCAGGCAGCTGATATGGGTGGGGGTAATAAACTTGGAATAAGAAAGCTTGTGTTCTAATCCCAATTCTTTTGCTTTCCTGCTGTGTGACCTTGGGACTTTATAAAAGGAGGATAATATTGCCTAACTAGAAAAGTCACTGTGAAGTGTAATTGATAATAAGTAGAGGAAACACATCGTGCAGGGGCTGATAACCCCAGATGTAATCAGTCAAACTGAAATCTTTATTGAGTTGCTATATTATGTGCAAATCACCATACTAGTGCTGATGACACCCTGAAGGACAAAAACTTAATATCCCTACCCTCACGGAGCTTACAGTCTAGTGAAGGAACCCGGCCAACTTCTTAGGCAGTGGGAATACAACTTTTCTTTTTCTTGATCTTCATTCATCTGTATGAGTGAGTGCAGCGAAGTTTTATATGGTTATTTTCAAGGACACTGAAAGAAAACAGGAATATTTTAAAATATATATTGTCATGATTGGCCAACCAAAGAATCCTGACTAATAAAACCAGTGATACTCTGAAATTCCATGGGAATGTGAGTGAGAAACTGGAACAAATCAAGAGGCTCTGTAGACTAAGTACTTCACTCAGTAGGAATTATCCCCCAGGTGAGGAACCAGCACCCACTGAAGAAAGGATAAGGCAATCCTGCCTTATTTTAGAGGTTTCCTTTGTAACTTTTGGACATGTTAATTTCATCACCCCCCGCTCCTGTTTTATGTGTTAGATTGTAACTGAACAAATTTCATAAATTTAACCACAAGTTCTAAAACTATTGAAAAAGTATGTCAGCGTATTTCACATTTATTTTTTTTTCCTTTACAGAGAGAAATCTGGAAATTCACTTTCCTCTCACAGCCAAGGAATTAGAGTGGGAAGTTTTGATCTAGATCAAAGTACTACTGCTGGTCTGCCTCAATTTTTATTAACCCAGACCTTTGAAGCATGAGGTTGACATTAGGTTGCTTCTGAAGCTACTTCATCCCTATTCTCCCACATGTCTAGGTACTTACTGGATTCCTGTGCATTTCATGATTTTATGGAATTTCTCAATGTATATTATAAATGATGGTGTTCAGCTCCACAACCCAGGAAATTATTGTGGCTGTGATAGTTCCTTTACAATGTTGGAACATTTCAATAATTCTACATTTACTTGAAAATGCACATATTATTTTCCAAATCAGAGAATAAATACGCTGTTCAAATAATTTCCTCAAATATTGAGCTGATATTTCAAAGCGAATGACCCACGTAAAGGCTTCTAATATATACACCAAGAAAAGCCCCTGGGTATCTGGAAGTCAACAAAAAGAAACTGAAATAAGGTTATTGCATGTGCTGAAAACCCTTCCCAACTCATGACTTACAGATTTGTAGAAATATTGCAATTTGAAATACTCTGTTGGTTCACATTATTGCTTACTTGAGGCAACTAAATATTTCTGTATCCCAAGACCAATATGATGGTAAACCCAGTCCTTATCTATTGGAAACTCCAAGTTTTTAGATCAAAACCTCAGAGTGGAGTCCTAAAATTGCTTAGCTGTGAATATTTTTTAGTGAAGCCGTATCTTACAACCACATTTGCTGAACCATAAGCTTTGTTGAGCTGCGGTCGCCCTCCAACTGCCCTGTGGCCTACTTAATTTATGCCCAAAGGAATGCATAAATATGATAATCAGAATGTTCATAGCCCTAAGACTCAAATGATTCTCTAGTTTGTTTACTAGTTTGGGGGTGTGAAACTATTGTTTTTTTTTACAAGGTAAAAGCAAATTGCTGACGAATTTCTTATGGGAAAAACAATTTGCTTAATATTTCAACTCCAATGTTACAAAACAGTAAATTGAGATGTCGATCCATGCATGTCTTGCACCAACAGTCAGTCTAATGAGATTTGAAACGTGAAAGCATCTTTTTGATGTTTTACTGAAATTGACTCTCTTCAAATCCAATCTGCAAAGTATGGCACAGGTTTGATATTAAATTTCCAGAGAACTAACAAGACATTATGGGAACTGAAAATATTGAAAGGTATTTTTCTGTTTTTATTCGTCCCTCAGATGAGTGGCCACACATTTTGCCTATCTGGCATTAGGCTTGCACCTGTATAACTTCCGAGGCTGTTAAAATTATAAAACATCGTAAAATTAAGTTAGCAAAGAATTCCAAAATGTTTTTCTGCTACTTGAGAATAAATATACAGAAATATCTTCACAAGGATTCCAGTTATAGAGAAAGGATTTCAAAAATTCAAGAAAAGCCCAGAGGGTACAAGGAAAATAGAATTGATATCTCATTCCTAAAAGGATTGGTTTACTGTTTTCTATATATTCTAACTCTCCTAGAGCGAAATGATTTGAAATACTCCTCTGGTTCATCCTCCTCTGTTTAGCCACCATTATGTTCTAAAAGCTTATATTTCAAAGGTATAATGTTTAAAGAGAATATTAAACAAAACACCAGGCCAGAGATGAATGAAAGGATGGAGAGAATGTTAGTGTTTCCTTTATTTCAACTTACTGAAATAATTTAAGACAAGGATTTGGTTCAAATTACTCATATCATAAAATTCCAAGTTAAGAGGCCATTTAATAGTAGCAGTGGCTTATATTCAATTTTCGTTCAAAATATCTTAAGAAACCTCAACATAAAGTACTACTAAAATTTAACTTCCAAATAAAATATATAATGTATCCAGTTTGGGAGAATGTATTATAAACATAAGTAATTTGGTTAAATTCCAAGATAATGCTTACCCCTCTATCTAGGTATAGGGTAATAACTAGGTAACTCCATGACCCCTTATTATCAAGAATCCACAAAATTTTTATCCCTTCTTTGGAGTGACTATAGTCATTTTTTAAGTTCATTGACCCTCGGGGAGAGTTTTAAGTCAAGACAGGACCAACCAAGAGGTACTGTGTATATAGTCCAAAAGACACTCTGGCCCTCAGTGTGCTATTGGCTTTATTGCTTCAGAACTGGCAAACTATGAACCATAGGCTAAATTTAACTCACTGCAAGCCAAATCCTGCCATTCCCATTCCTATTTGTGGCTGCATTCACACTACAGCTGCAGAATTGAGTTGTTGGATAGAGACCGCACACCCCAAAAGCCAAAAATATTTATTCCCTGGCCCTTTACAGAGAACAATTCTAGCTATACTAGCTAATTTTTTCTGTTTTCTGGGTCTGTCATATTTGCCTAGCTTCCTTGCTTTCACCCAGATCCTCAGTGCCCAGTCCTAGTCCCCATGAGATCTTGGCCTATGTTCTTTCTAGAATTTTTCCACTGGCTCTGCCATCTTTTGTCTGAACTCTCTTGGCAGTTACTTGTGTTTTGACCAAGCATCCAATTGCCATCAACTTGTTTAATCTTTTGTGCCTAAACTCTCTGAACCCCAGAAATTCTTTTGTTCCTGGCCGGCATTTCCATCTTCTTCAGATGGACACCACCAGGAATAACCCCCCCTGACATCATCACCACCCTGCCGTTTCTGCCCTAGCCCTACATTTAGATTTAAACTCTAGGATTTTCCATGTTTAGTGCGTATTTTGCTTGTCTTTAGGGCAGAAAGCCATCAGGGGATGGTGGTATAGCAGCATGTTCTGAAGACCCAATCACCTATGCATGCTGTCCTACTGGTCTACCTAAAATTATGTAGCCTATTTCTGTCCTTTCAATCTCTTTTCTGAAATGGGGGAGAAGTAACAACTCTTCCTTACAGAAGAATTCCAATTAATAAAAGTAGAAATAATGATGGAAATAGAAAGTAGAATTTCTAAATAAAATAGTTCTAAATAGAATTGGAAAACCACAGTGATAATTACCTCAGACAAAATCCACCAATGGATGTTCGAATGAGTGGGTAATAGTTTTAAGAAGAAACAGGATATCTGCGTAAATAGTCTCTCCCCCAGGATATTTAGTAATTGCAAAGGGAAGAAAATAGTAAGTTTATAGTGGAGAATCCTGGCAGATACCACCTTAGCCAGGTGATCAAAGTTAACATCACCAGTAATATCTATGGACACCATGCACCCCCAGATACGATACACTGGGAAGGGCTCATAACTTCTGTAGTATTCTTGTCTCAAATACATAACCTCAGTCTAATCATGAGAAAACATCAGACAAACTCAAATTGAGGGACATTCTACTAAAGAAAGAATATTCTTTGAGTGTTGAGATCTGGAAAGAAAGATGAATTCTCGCAGATCAGAAGAGACTAAGGAGACATGATGATTTAATGCAATGTGGGATCTTGGGACAAAAAAAATGACATTAGTGGGAAAACTGGTGAAATCTGAATAAGTTCTATACTTTTGCTAATAGTATTATGCTAAAGTTAATTTCTTAGTTTTGACAAAAATTTCTATGGTTACATAAGTTGTTAAGGATAGGGGAAGCTGGGTCACGGGTATATGAGAACTCTCTGCACTGTCTTTGGAACTCTTCTGTAAGTCTTCAATTATCTCCAAAAGAAAAGATTAACTGTTAAAAAGAAATTGCATCTTGGTTACTGAGGGGTGACTTGTAGGAATCCTATTAACAAAATTAGCTCCAGAAGTTCTCTTTTAACCCTTTTTCACTTTCCAATATCTCTACCATTTTTGCTAATTCTCCAAATAAAAGATTCTCGAGGTTGACATCATGATTAATTAATTCCATGACCTGTGCTGATATTGCTTCTTCTCTCTAGCATGAAGGGTCCAGCACCCAATACCTGATTATAAGTCTTCTGCTTTTTAGCAACGTTCACACATTTTCTGCTCAGAAGGCCCTTGTAGAGAGCTCATTCTAAACAGACTCAGGCTCAAGGGGTTGGGGGACCAAACCAAAATGGAAATATATTGGGAAACCATATCACCAGTCAGAAAACTGCTTGGTGAAGTTTGGGAAGGTATTTCATGTCATGTACAGAAAGCCTAAGGAGCTATTTTATGCTGTAAAAAATACTGGAAGGTAAAGTAGAATGATCGTATCTTCTAGAGAAAAGTCTCTTGATCAAACTGCATTGGGGCTTTATGGACAAATTTCCTGCTCTCAACTATGTCTATTTTCAAAGAAAATTATTTGGTTTTTTTAGATATTACTATTGACGTTCCTTCCTTCGTCATTCAGTATGTGTTTGGGGCTCCTCCCCTGTACAGAGCATCATGCTGATCAGCACCGTGTGACCAGTATTATGTGAGCCCATAGAAGAAGCTTGGGACTTCATGTTGGAGGAGCTGCCTTGCAGTTCCATCTGTAGCTCTATCAGTAGATGAACCTGAGGTGTAGAGCCATGGTTCCTCTCAGAGAACTGGCTTTCCAAATTTCTTAGATGTTTAAAAAATACAGATACCTGGCCCACCTTTGGAGGTTCTGATTCAGTAGGTTTTGTTTAGGATTCTGGTATTTTCAAGAAAATAAGGTTTGTAGTACACAGCCAAGTTTGGATTGCCCAAAGGTGCTTGATCATAAGCTTCACCAGAGAAGCATTTTAAAACATGTGGGCTGGTAGAACTCAAAAATCATTACTTACCCCAAGTTCCATGGATGATTATTATGATCCTAAAGTTTAGGAAACACTGATCAAGAGACAAAATTGGAATGCAGGCTTAAATAACTGTAGAAAGTACAATACAAATGTACATTTTATCTTTTATTGTACCCACTGATGACGTGTTTATCCTAACATAACACACTTCTATAACAAGTGATGACCTTGACTAAAAACAGTGTTGCATTCATCTTTTGAAGAATTTGGCCCCTATGAGTTTATACGGGCAGGAAGAACCTATATAGGGAGTGGTATAAGAGAAAAGAGACCTTCCCAACCAGCAAAATCATCAGGATCAACCCTGGGTATCAGGGCACTGATATTTTATAGCTGCCATTGCTTTATAGGCAGACCATCTGGGTAGAAAAGTGACCGTGTTCTCATGAGATTGTGACCTCACTTTCCATGGGAAAGTTAATAGATTTTAGGTAGTCTCTCTAAGACAGCGTGTCCGAAAGTGTCTATCATAGAGCGCTAGTTCTGTCTGAGGGTCATAGTTCTGTGAAAGAGGTAATTCCATGAAAAAGGAGTTGTGTGGACAAGTGATTTGGGGAAACATGGCATTTTATATTCATCTCTTGGATAGCCAAAGCACACATTAACATATTGAAGGCTCTGATAAATCCTACATGCCTAGTTAACATTGTTTAATCCAACATTTTTCAAATTAACTCTAGTATAGAATTCTTTCTTTTTTTTTTTTTTTTTACAATAGGGGTACCTATTCACATCTGGAGAATCTGCTCCTTGGAGAAATCGTGAGGAAAATTGTTCTAAGGTACTGATATTGTGCTGACATCTAGGACAATTCTTTATGGGATTTAATACTGATGACAAGGACCAGGCATTTACTCTGTTCTAAGAAGATGGAATTAAACAAAAAAATAGGTACACTGAAAAAATGCGTTTGTTTATTAACTGATGGAAATACCACATAGGAAAAAGAAAAGAAATTTTCTGCTTTATATGTCTGTTTATATTGTGGGATTTAGGAAATCAAACAAGTTATGGAAACCTAATTTCTAAATCAAGCAACAGCATGTATTAAATACTACTGGTTACTCCTTGCTCTATTAGTTTCTGTGGACACCACAAAGGATTGTGGAGCAAAAAAATGGATTTGTGATATTAATAGTGAATGTTTATTGAGTCCTTAATATGTGCTAGGGTCCAGTCTAGTGTTTTACATGTATTATCTCGTGTAGTCCCCACAATAGCCATGTAAGGTAAGTACTAATATTATGTCATGTTTTTGAGGTCTGGTTCGGGAACTTTTCTGAGTCACACTGATAGTAGTGCAGTTGGCATCTAAGGCCTGAAGGTTTCACTCCAGGAACTCCAAGCTTGACCATTATGCTACATGGCCTCCAAACTATATGTGCGGGTCCTCACTAACTAGGCATGCAGAAGAAAGGATTACTGGGCTTGGGGGCTCATTTAAAAATTACCTACTTGCTGTGGCCTTACTTTAAGATCTCAACTTTATTCAACTTCAAATATATATTTTAAAATTTATATGTGTATTTTAATTTATTTAAAAATATATGAATATATTTATATGTATACGTATGTGTGTATTATTTGGTTTAATCAACATACACACAATACATACAATCAATATATATCCAATGTATCCCATACATTTGCTTTAATGTTCCTATCTCTTCAAGAAAGTTCCTATCCCTTGCTTTTGTAGAAACATTGTGTTTTGAAAAACAGCTTGGCCAAGTTTATTTTTACCATCCTACTTAACGGTAGGCCGCATGTGAAATTTCAGTCTTGTTTGGGCTCTGCACATGGACAGATTTCATAGTCTGTCATTATTTCCCAGCGACATGGAATTAAAGGCCTTTCCTTGTGTTGGCAACTTTTTGTTCCTCCGTCATACTGAGGTACTGTAAGCATGAAGTGACCCTGCTGGGTTACCAGGAGTTTTAGCCTAGCATGCCAGAAATTATTTCAGGCAAACTCTACTTTTTCGTTTTCTCTTGGTTGAATTTGGTCTTCTCCTATCCCTTTGGGCTTCTATCTTTGGATATTTATTTATGCTTCTGTTGTTTTAGAATGCAAGCTTTCTTGTTCCAGGAGATCCTTTCAAAATATTAAGTCAACCATGAAGATTACAAAACACTCTTATTGAATTATCTTTTCTTGTGTCGCCTTACTCCCTGCAGTTTCTTGGTGGGGGGCTAAGGCAAGACTTGCTACTGACTGGGTGCCAAGCTGTTCACCATATCACGTCTGTTGAATGTACACATGGTGAGAGCTCATGTGCAGGGCCAGGGGCATCCTTGGATAAGCCCCTTCCCTTCCAAATCCCTCCTAGGATGACTTTCCCATTTCCTGTCCTGCTGATCACACCCTTGGAAGGGATTTGAAGTCTGGAGCGTCTTTGATGTTTTCTTTGGTCATGCCAAAGCCTCCCCAGGAGACAACAGGCTCTCTCAAGCCTGTGCAAATGGGCTTTTAAGTCAGTGTGTCTGCCAAGCTGTTGTGTTTTTTGCTCTCTCTTTAATGTCCGTCTAGGATGGTGCCTCGTATGCCTCACCCAGTGCCTGGCATGTAGCAAGTCTTCATTACCATTGGCTTGGTATGGAAACTTGCATGGAAAACATTTCTGGAACTCCTCACTACCCATCCAAAGATATTTTCTTCTTCCCATTCCATCTCCTTCCCTCTCTCCTCTACCATGTAGACATTTGTCGGATGTGAAGAAATTTCAATAAATTGAAATAAAATAAAACAAACAACTATGTAAAACAAAGAAAAGATAAGAATGTAATTCTTTAAACAACAGACTGCAGAGTTGGAATAAATTTAAGTGTCACTTTACTCATATACTGAGAACCTATGGTTTCAAGGCTTCAGATCTTCTGACAAGGCTTTGGACTCATCCAGCAAGCCCAGTTTAAACATATTCTGTTCTTGTTTTTTGAGATGTGAGAAGGGTATTTATGGAGGGGCTGATCCAAAAATAAGGTATGAACAAATCAGACAACCCTTTCACCACCTGCTGACACACACATGGATGTCTACTGACAACTTTCACCACATTCATTTTATTTTATGCTTACTAGTTGGCTTCCAAATGAGTTTTTTTTCATAAATAAACTAGTAAAATAAAATACAAGGGGTGCAACTTTAAAGAATGCTATGTTAAATTTAGAGTTTGGCTAAGGCACTGATGTCATTGAAAATATACGTGCGTATACTTCAATTCCTAGACTTTGGAACATCAGAATGTTCCAGTGTAACTGCCTAGGAGGGGGAATACAATGGAGGATGTTGAGACATGGAGAGGTTAAGGGACTTGAGTCCAAGATCATTCATTGAGTAATATTTTCTCTCAAGACTTTCTTTAAGCATTCTCTTCACTTTCCTCCTGACTGATGATCCTGGCTCTGCTCCTTCTGGGAATCTCTGACCTTTTTCTGCCTTTCAACTTGAATTGTTCTACCTAGTGCATGTCATTCTTTGGTATTTGGTGTTTCCCTCCAAAAATTCTATCAGATACTTTTCCTCTTTCCTTTCCACTTCTTTGAGTTTCTGACAAGCATGCCTATTTCTGTTTCAGTCTCTGCTGTTTTGCTCATCTTTGTTGATATCTAAAATTAATGACTTGCCAATTGTGAGTTATTAGGACTAGCCTAATGTTGGCAGATTTTAGCCCTGGGAGTATTTCCCATGGGACTGGTCAGGCTGCATAGAGCCATAAGATTAGCAGCGTCATGTTGCTTTTAATGATAATAAATAATACAAGGAGAGGGACAGTGTTTAGGTGAATAAGGGCAGAAATATTACTTCTGGTGACTCTTTATTAACTATGGAATGGAGAGGAGCAAAGTCTCAGATAATTCAGATACCTAAACATGGTATTTGCGTGTGGCTTCAGAGTATTCCTTTTGCAATGAAATTTGAATGGGAGCTTTCTGACCTTCCAAACATTCACATTTTAAACACCAGACGTGTTTAAACACTGGACTGAGGCACTGGGCAAGTTGTCCAGATTACTTCTGAAATCCTCCCGCCAAACCTCATTTGCTGAAGACGGGCTACATCCCGTTCTCTACTGCCTCTTGTTGTACAAACTGTTCTGCTTGAAGATATGTGTCTTCATGATTCAACCTGCCTTCCAAGTGGAAGAGAGAAAATCATCATTAGAAGTGTCAGCTCAGCATTTCTGCCACACTGTGCTTCCTCCTTCCGGTGGGCTTGGGGGGCAAGTCATAGCTCAGAAAGTCTTGCTAAAGTAATGGTCAACACACAGAGTGTGGTCTCTGGCAATGTCCTTCTTTCATGATTATGGCCAATTATGTTTTCAGAAGGAAATAAATAAATATATCAATGCATAAATAAATACAAAAATGCACAAATATACAATATATAAATTTATAAAATTTTTATATTTGTGTATTAATTTATTTATTTAAAAGAAAATCTACTTCCTGCTAGAGTGAAAAAAGAATTTGTCTGTGATGAAAATCATGGAAAATAAGAAAGAATTAAGGAAACCATTGGACCAAATGTCCAAACAAAAAGTATTGCCCTAACTATACAATTTTTCAAATTCTTTATAGTATTTATGGAAGTTTTATAATGTGCCTTGCACTGTCTTAGGTATACTGATGTCTAAAAAATAAATATAAGAGATTATCTTTGCAAACAAAGGTCTTACTATTTTAAAAACAGAAACTTTGCATTTGGCACCCAGATAGCATTCAAAAAAAAGTCGAATGAAAGACTATGCATTAAAATTATGTTAGTCATAAGAAATGGAGGAAAAATGCTTCATTTCACTTAATGCCAGAAACAATATAAATTTAGAAATATTTGCTCATGAGAAATAGCTCAGAACTTTCTTAGCAATATGTCCCAGTCAGCAAAACTTCTACTAATTTACCATCCTATCTTTGCCAACGATATAGTAATAACAAATAGAGACCAACAGAAGGAAAAAGAGAATTAGGCAAACAGTAGGGCCATGATTCATTTTAGAAAGGTACTTCCACTCAACTGTGCCTGAGGTCGATTACAAAATATTAGATTAAATTATAGTCTTTTTTGACCCCCAAATGGGATCATTCAAAAGATGGCCAGAAGACAATTGGAAAACCAACTGAGCCTGCCTTACAAGTACTTGAGACCCCTGGGATTAAATTGCTACCATACCCTGAATGCTTCAGCCTAGTATCAAATGTAACCATAAATGTTCAAGGTTCTTAGACATAAATGTGCTAAGCTTAAACATTGTTTTCTATACAGAGATTTTAGATTACATTACATTATATGTTATGGCACAACAGAGCCCCTCCTACACCCAAAACATTTGTGGATTCTTTTGCTGTCTCCCTTCTCTCAGGCCTCTTAGTACTCAACTGCTGCCTGGGGGGTCTGTCTAGCTGTTGCGTAAACAGTCTGTGGTTGATAACAGACAGGGCTACTTTTCCTTTTGGCTCAGGCAGTTTGAATGACTGTGTTACGCAGCCATGACACTAACCTAGGAAGTGTTGGAAGGCAATGGCACAAAGGACTCAATCTGAAGACCAATTGTCTGCTCTTGCATCAGGTTGTCCCTGGTTTTGCTTGACATGTAAGAATGGGGTAGAAGATTACAGGCATTGGAATTCTGTCAATTTGCATAACAGCCCTGTTTATGTAGAATGTGAATTGGACATATCATGTGCTCAAGGGTGAATGGATCTCAAGTGTGAAGTTCAACAGAACATAATGTATTTCGATAGGTTCCCCAGTTCTCTCTACCAGAAGCCTTACCTTGCTGTCCCGTGAGGGTATAAGCACCCCGTTAGCCAAGGTTTTGAAAGGTGGGCTTTTCTGCCACTTGTATAAGTCTGAAACTGAAAAAGAAAGCCAGAAAGAAATTTGAGATTGCAGGTAAACCCTCAGCTCCAGAAACCCTTTGTTACAGACAGGAAGGGACATGTGCTCATTATTTTCATGTAGCTAAGAAATAGAAGTTCAACTTAAGTTTAAATGTAATTTAACTTAAATTCCTATGACAACTCCTAACAGGTTAATTAAATTTGTCCAGGTGCTTAAATGCAGTACTGGGCATATTTTTTGTAGTTCTGTTCATCATACTCCAGAAAAACAGCAACTAGGGAAGAGGTATGTACATTTGAGGAGAGGGGTCACTAACATTTCTTGAATATTTAGTATATGCTAGACAAGTGTTTCTGAAAAACAAATTCTAAATAAAATTTTAGCAAGTCAAATGCAACAATATATAAAAAGAATAATACATCATGATCATGTGGGGTTAATCCCAGGAATGCAGGGTGGCATAAAATGTAAAAACCAACCAATGTAATTCATTATATTAATAAACAAAAAAGAAAAAAACTATTTTTTAATGTACACAGAAAAAGCACTTTTCAAAATCTAACATCCATTCCTGACAAAACCTCTCAGCAAATAGGAATTAGAAGGGAACTTCGTCAACCTGGTAAGGGGCATCTGTGGAAAACCCATAGCAAATATCATACTTATGGTGAAAGACTGAAAGCTTTCTCCCCAAAATCAGAAATAAGATCAGGATGTCCATTTTCATCACCTCTCTTTAACATTGTACTAGAGATTCTAGCCAGAGAAATTAGTTAAAGAAAAGAAACGAAGATTGGAAAGGAAAAAGTAAAACTTTCTATAATCACAGATGACATGATAGCCTATGTAGAAAATCTGATGGATCTATAAAAAGCTGCTGGAGCTAATTAGTGAGTTTAGCAAAGTTGCAAGATAGAAGATCAATATACAAAAATAATTATATTTCTATATATTGGCATGGGACAATAGGAAATTGAAATAAAAATGTCATTTATCATAGCATAAAAGTATGAAATGCTTAGGGATAAATTAGACAAAATATATAAAAGACATGTACAGTGAAAACTGTAAAAATTTTCTGAGAGAAATTAAATAATTACCTATATAAATGGTCAGATATGCCTTGTTTAAGAGCCAGAAGACTGGATATTGTTAAGATGTCACTTCTCCCTAAATTGATCAATTGAGTCAGTGCAATCCTAATCAAAATTCTAGCAGGCTTTTTATAGATATTGGCAAACTGATACTAAAATTCGTATGGAAATGCAAATAATCTCGAATAACCAAAACATCTTATAAAAAGTAGAACAAACGTGGGCTAACACTACCAAATTTCAAGAATCATTATTAAGCTACTGTAATCAAGACAGTGTGATAGTCACATAAAGATAGACAAATACATCAATGGAATAGAATAAATCCAGTAATAGCGCCACATATATATGGACAACTGAATTTTTATATAGCAACAAAAAAAGATGCAATAAAGAAAGCATAGCCTTCTCAAAAAATGGCGACAGAACAATTGAATGTCCATGTACCAAAAAAATGAACCTCGATATATGTCTCATGCCACATACATGCTGTATTTGATCTATGATCAAAATCTACAGCCTAAAGTTATAAAGCTTCTATAAGAAAATATAAGAGAAGCTTTTTGTCTTGAATTATGCAAAAACTACTTAGATACAACACCAAAATATGATCTATAAAGGAAAACATTGAAATATGGACTTTATCTAATTAGAAAAAAATCTGCTCTTTGAAAGTCACTTAACAGGGAGAATCAAAACAGAGAATCAAAAGACAAACACAGACTGGGATAAATCCTATATATAGGGCAAATCCTATATCTGATAAAGGACTTGTATCCAGAATATATAAACAACTCTCAAAATTTAATATAAGAAAACTAGCCACCTAACAAAAAATTGGCAAAATTTTTGATAGGTAGGATGCTCTTCTCCACGCCTGATTTCAGAGACCCCTGATCCTTCCATGGTGGGTGTTTGCTATCTTCAAGAATTTTTGAAAAAGGGGAAAGACCATGGAGGATCCATAAATCGCAGATTTTATGAGCCTAGCTGGTGGTGTGTGGTATACATCACTCCTGCCCATATTTCATTAGCCACAGTTCAGTCATGTGATCACACAGAACTGCCCAACAAAAGAAGGAAATGGGTTTAGTAAGCAGGTAGTTAATCACTTCCACATTCTGCATCATTAGAATTAGTGGCTATCAGTAGATGCTTAAAGGTAGTTTTACGGCAAATAAGAGAATATTCTACAGTAAATCCCAAATGTATAAAATAATTACCACAGTACTGTTGGTTTGACCCAGTTTAGCTCTTTTTCCCTTCCTTTTTTTCTCATGACTTCATAGGGGTAAAAAAGTATTCTTTCTGGTAGGATAGAATTATGGAGATATCTCTTTTTTCATCTGTAAATATGAGAATTATGGTCTTTTATCTTTAATCATGCATAGTATCCATAGTGGGGTTTGAAAAAATGTTATTTTTACCTTGACCTGACAGTTCCTTTTGGAAAAAGAAATAATAGACCACTTGAGCTGTGGCAGGTGATATCCCAATGACATAGTCTGTAAAAAGGGAAGTTAACATGAATCTAGGGGGCATAGCAGAGTGGAGATCAAAGAAATGGGACAAGGCTGGGAATGTGAAAAATGTGGCAAGAGGTTGGAGCCTATGGAAAAGGAGTTTATGGGAAATTCTAAGATGGGAGTGTGAACAGAAGATTTTAAGGACAAGGATGCTAAAGATTCAGTTTTACATCATTTAGTGTGCTATAGGGTAAACACAGTCCTTTTCCTTCTAACCTGCAATAAAAAAACTGCTGCACACAGAACCTTGTGTCACTTGTACTTTGAGTGGCACCTAGCATAAGGCAATAAGGAGAACTATGTGTCAGTTTGGGTCCTCCAAGAAGCAAATGCACAGATGGAGAAAATGCCAATTAAAGATAAGGAGGAGAGAGAGCAGGAACAGGTAGGGAGAGCTTTTAGTCATGATGCACCTCTAATACCCATGAGGGGAAAGCAGGAAGGACAGAAGACTGGGACAGGAGCCTCCTAACCTGCAGCGCAGCTCCGAGACTATTGTGGCCTGGCTGATGAGGAGCCCAGGAGCGAAGCTTGCCCATTAAAGAATCCACATCAGACAGGGAACTGGATCTATCCTCCTTTTGTGCTCATTCTTTGTCTGGGAGTGGCCCTGAGGCAGTGTAACCCTGGCATAAGTGCCGGCAGATCTGTAGGTACAGCAGCTGGCGGCTGTCTGCTAACCACACTCCTGGCAGCAGATTCTCTTGAAGGCAGATCTGAGTGGTGCAACCCCATGGCCACCAAACATGATAAGCTCAGAAGGATGAGGTGGTCCAAACACTTAATTAATTCATTAGAAGCAGGAACTGGAGTCCAAAACAACTAGGAGAACTCCAAGCCCCACCCATGCCCTGGAAGATCTCTACTGCAATTGGGATGGAGATATGACCAATTTAATGAGAATCAAAAGGGAAAGCAAGGCTGGGCTGACATCTATGTTACACCCTGACTCTTCTCATAGAATAAAATGGGGAAAATTTAGCCAGGTCCCTCTCATCCCTTGTCTGTGCATATTATCTAGCAGTGCCAGCAACTCAAAAGTAGATGGAAAAGTTCTGAACTAAAACACTTCCCACAAAATAGCCAGTTGTGAAAGAGAGGTGTCTAGTTGTTTTTAAAGTGCTTAATATTTAATCTGTGAGTGTAAATATCTCCTTTTCAGATTCACATCAGATATGTTTAGATATAGTCCCCAATACTGAGGATAGCTGAATGTGGATGACAGTGGGAGATTCAGGTAAAGCTTTTCTGAAAGTTGCCACCAGAATGTCAGCCATTGGTGACTTTTTCACATAAAATGGGCATTGCATTATCTTGGAGGATTCAGTGTTCATAATGATAAAGGAAGCTTACTTTCTAAATTGCTTTCTGAACATAGTATTGCATTTTTTCCCATACCTTAAACATCTCTCTTCCCCTCATAGCAAAACACTAAGTTGATGTGCATCTTAGACTTGACATTTATCTTAGGGAGTGTTGGTTTTCTCTAGCTGAATTTGTTTTTAGAGTATATTGTGTTTATATCAATATCCTGATTACTCTGGGGACATTAAACTACAAAAGGCACTCATTTTAAACTTTTAAGACATTTAAGGTTTTATTGTGGTTTCAGAATTTTTTTCTTTCATTTAGACACTGTAAGCATTTCCAGGGATGATCTCAGCTCTGGGCACATGAAGGACAGTCATGTGTTCCAATATCAAACCCAGATGGGTGCAATTTGTAACACCCATGACAGGTTTCCCTGCTCTTGGCTGACAACTCGTCATGGTTTCCTAGGACTTTCCTGGGCACTGAAAGTCCCATATTTTGGGAACCTTCTCAGTTCTGGGCCAGTTGGTCACCCTATCCTGCTCTTCCCCTCAAACAAAGGAAAGTGCCATCAGCAGGATGGCCATTCTTGGCTGGCAAATTACATTCTTATTTACTTTCAAAGGTGGTGAAAAAGCAGGACCCCTTTAGATATCTTTATTTGCTGTCACAATATTTCAAACATTTAAGAGTTATGTTGATATAAGGTATCTAGTAGATTTACCTATAGTTATTGATTTATCAGGATATATGCTTCATAAAATTAACTACTAAACACATTTTAAAAAATACTGCTTATTTTCCAAAAGCAATGAAGGGATGGAAACAATTGTGTTTTCAACAATCTACATATATATATTTACTGTTTTTCCTCTCTCCTGAGTTTGCTTTCATTCAGTTTCTAATTCCTTGGAGCTGCCCTAAATGAAGAAATCAAATTAACAGTCAGCTGAGCCATGCATAAAGCTCTTGCTCTTTTTTAACTTCAGTTTTTAACTTCGGTTTGTATGTGTATATAAATACACACATACACACACACACATGTATATATTTCATGGCATATCTTGCAAATCAGTAAATCACAAGGGAGAAAAATGTAAGAAGTGGTGGTTTATTCCTCAAAGCAAATTCAGCCCAACTGAATTACTATTTCAGTTCACAACGTGACAAAACCAATTGGGAATTTCCAGATGCAGAAGAGGTAAAAATGCCAACTTTATTAAAATGTAAGCCAAAGTGAAATCACAGTCTAAAATGGAAATAGGGTTGAGGAAAAGGCTGATTTTGTTTGGCATGTGTTGTAAAATTCTAATTTCATGTAGGTTAAAAAAATGAAACGCCCACCCTTATATAGCCATAGGAGGAAAGACAAGCCCACACTAAGCAGATTGTCCATGGTTCTTATAATTTTATGTTAATAATAACTTAAATTGTTGATAACATTTTTGGGTTCAACTGATAATGGCATTGGAAGATTTCATGAATTAAAACAAATTATTTTAGTAGAGATCATGAAAAGGGAGACACAATTTTATCTTAGGAGACCAGCTTGGACCTACCACATATCTATACATATCCTACAGATGAAGTCATAGAGGTGGCACATTTTTAGAAAAGATTGGAATTATGAGTACAACTTTTCTGTAAACCAAAGAAAGCCAGTTTTTGTTCAGTATGTTAGGTGTGATTTCTCTTAGAAAGATGACCCACATATCTATCTGTTCATAACCTACAGATGAAGCTATAGGCGGAGCTGCATTTTCACAAAGATTGGAAGTAGTATGCATACTTAAGAAAGCCAATCTTTTCTGTGACTTCAGGTGTGATTTCCCTTAGAATTATGACCTAAATACTGTGCACACCAGTGGATTGAGATGGCATATAATCTGTAGGATTTGAAGTGCTTAGACACATAGTAAAAAGATCATGAGTTTTGGAGTAAGGTAGACCTGGGTTCAAATCCCAGCACAACTTATATTAGAGATATCTAAAATATTTTAAAGATAGATAACTGAGTGTAGAATAGCCCCTGGATCGTAGAACTAGTAAGTAGCAAAAACAGCATTGAATACAAGGAAATCTCACTTCAAAATACCTTGTATAGGACCCGCCCCAGTGGCTTAGTGGTTAAGTTCGGCGCACTCTGCTTCAGCAGACCGGGTTCAGTTCCCAGGCATGGACCTATGCCATTCATCTGTCAGTAGCCGTGCTGTGGCAGCAGCTCACATACAAAAAGAGGAAGATTGGCAGCAGATGTTAGCTCAGGGTGAATGTTCCTTAGCAAAAAAACAAAACAAAACATTGTATAAAAACTAAAAATTTCTGACCAGCAGAAAACCTACCATACACAAATTTGAGAGACAAATGACGAACATGGCAGATGAGGAGCTGATTTTAAGATAGAAAGAGTTTTTATAAATCAGTACCAAAAGACATATACAGGCAAGTCACAGAAAGGACAATGTATAGCTTTTAAGCAAATGAAGTTCCATCTTCAGCCATAATTAAGTGAATGTATATGAAAACAACAAAATACTAAGGATCAAAACCATGCCATGTATTAGGAGAAATGTGGAGAAATAGGCATTCTCTTTCACTAATGATGCCAACTGGTATTGCTTAAATGAATGATAAGAATGTGAGGAATGTTAGTCTGATATCCTGCTAATAAGAGAATACCTGGGGCATAATGGCTCAAATAAGTCCAGGTTTACTTTTCTCACATAATTCAAAGTTTGGAGGTGGGTGGCTACTGGTTTGGGGGCTCTGGATGGCCATTGTCCACTGTGGTTCTCTTGGCCTTTCCCTCATGGCGGATGGCAAGATGCCTACCACAGCACCAGGAGCCATGTCTGCAATCAAGTCAAGAAGGAGAAAGGAAGGGAGCAGCCCTGGCACATCTGTCCCTTTGTTAGGTAAATAAAAGCTTACCTAGATAGGTTCCAGCAGACTTTGATTTATACCCTACTGGCTGGAACTGTGATGTATTGAACCTATATAGCTGCAAAGGAGACTAAGAAAGCGTTAGCTTAATGATAGGAGGTGTGGGAGAAGGAAGATGGGAACGGTTGTTGATTCAGACAACTAGCAGTGTCTGCTACACATTTGGAGAACAATATTTATCAAAATGTACATCCCAACTGACCATATCAGCTATTGGCAAGGATGTGAAGCAACTGAAACTCTCATGCACAGTCTTGAGTATAAAAGGGCACAACCACTTTGCAAAACCATTTGGCAGTTTCTCATAAAGGTAAACATACACCCAGAAATACCACCCCTAGGTATTTTCCTAAGAGAAATGTACACCTGTGCCCATGAAAAACATTTGAAAGACTATTCAAAGCAGCGATATTCATAACAGCCCCAAACTAGAATCAACTCAAATGTCCATCAAAGATGAATGAATAAACAAATTGTAGTATATCCATCCAATGGAATACTGCTCAAGAATAAAAAAATAAAGTACTGATATACAAAACAACATAAATGAATTTCAAAAACATTATTCTGAGCAGCAGAAGTCAGGCACAAAAGTGTGCATACTGTTTGATCCCATTTATATGAAATTCTAGAACAGGCAAAACTATGATGACAGAAAGCAGATAAGTGGTTGCCTGGAACCAGAGTTTGGGGAGGGATTTTCTGCAAAGGGTCATGAGGGAACTTTTGCAGTTAATGGAAACTGTATTAACCATATTTCTAGATTCAGTAAACTTGATGCTTTAACATCTTCCCAGTATGCAGATGCCAGACACATCTTGTTCTGGACAGCTCGATTTAAGTCATCTCAAATACTATCCAACCAATCCAGAGTCTGTACCCCCCTCTCTAATAACCGATGAAGTCATTTCTCCTCCCCTATGCTTCCTGCAGAAACCACAATAAAAATTTGGCCCACAGTTCCTCTGTCTCTTGCCCACCGACTTCATTACCTCACCCTGAGTGATTCCACACATGGCACCCCGTGGTGCGATGTGCACTCCCTATCTTGGGAACCGTGGGTGTAATAAGCTATCCGTTCAATGACAGTCGTCTCTTGATCTGTTGGCCTTAATATACCTCAATAATAATAAAGCTTATGAAAACAGAAATGTCCTATATCTTAATTGTGTTCGTGGTAACAAGGGTGTACACAAACTGCACACTTAAAAAGGGGTGCATTTGATTATTTATAAGTAAAGTTTATTAAAAATAAAAGAAAATGTACATACCCTTTTTGTCGGCAACTCTCTTGCTAGGACTTTATCCTTTAGATATACATGCACACGTATGCAATGGTGAAACAAGATCTTCATGGCATTGTCTGCAATAGCCTTAGACTGAAAACAACATAAACATCCATCATCTGGGGGCTATCTGTTAATGCAGCGTAACCTGCGCTATCAGAACAGATATTCTACTGCAACTCATGATTTTGAGCTAGACCCATCTGTAGCCCTCCAGTTTAGCCAAGTGCCCCGTTAAGTCAAGTCCTAAATGTACAATGAAATATTATTTAGCCATTAGAAAAAATGGGTAAGTCTATATGGGCTGAAGAGGAACAATGGCCAAGATAATTGTTAAGTGAAAAAAGCAAGGTTAAGAACAGTGCACACTCTGCTCCCATTTGTGTTGATAAATATGGGGAGGGGGTAGGTTTTGTACATTGTTTATACCATATATTATATTTTTATAGCATAGAACATGTTATAGTAACAAGAGTTGCTTCTGGGGAAGATTGGAACCTGGATGCCTAGGGTGAAAATGAAATGTCGTTTTCCCTGCATATCCTTCTATAAGGCTTATTATTTTAACCTTGTGGAAATGTATTAATGTTTTCATGAAAAGTGGCCAGTTATTTTATAAATAAAATAATAAACAGCTAAAAAATAAAGCATTTAGAATTTGCAGAAACGTAATTTTTATTACCCCCTCAGGCTAATATAAGAGTGATTCTTATTGGATTGGCTACTATTCTTAAATCAGTACACAAGTGTAGCAATTCCATGTCTGGCTGGGGCCAAATATCTCAGTGGGGAATGGGGACCCAAATGGTTTAGCATGTAACAAACGTGGGAAAATAGAAAACAGATTCCAGCATGCTCTGGAGGTCTATAGTTCTACTGACTGCTCCCTTAGAATGGAGTGCCTTTTTCAATTATAGCTCACTTTATGCAAAATACACCACATTTCCCCTAAAACTCCCCCATACACCCACGCACACTCATTCTCCTAACCACTTTGGGAAATATCACTCTTGCACTGGCTTTACAGAGAGCAAAAGGAAACCCAAGATGATGGTGGTCTGCTGAAGTTATAGAGAGGCATTCAAACTCTGGGTATGTGTATATTCTCATCAGATAATTTTAGATAGTTGAGTTCCATGTCATATCTATATCTTGGAGAGACAGAAAGAGAGAATGTTATTAAATATAGAACAGACTATGGTTTGTCATGGTTTGTGTTGTAGCTTCATATGTTAGTGTGAGTCTCAGAGGAAAAGAAAAAAATTATGAGCCTCTTGCCTCCCTTCATTGTCTCAAATAAGCATGAGGATGCTGATGAATGTGACATATGTGATAAAAATGGTGCAGATGGCCAAGCCAGAGGACCGTAAGTCAAGCTTAAAATCCTGAAATGAAGTAAGATACCAGTTGAGATAGCACAGATGATGCTGTATTAACAAACAAGCCCCAAATCCTAGTCCTGTAACACAGTGAGGTTTATTTTTTTATCATAACTGATAAATAGCAGATGTCTGTGAAGGGTACTTCTCTGTGTAGTCCTACCTCTGCAACCCAGGCTAATAGAGGCACCAACATGTGGAAGATCACTAGTCTTGACATCAGTGGGAAGAGAGTGCTGCAGGGTGTCACAATGACAATAAAATTCCCCAGCTGGTAAATGACACAAGTTACTTCTGCCCACAGCCTATCGGCTATTACTAGTCACATGACTGTCAAATGGCAAGGGAGTTTGTTAAGTGTATATCCTCCCATAGTTCTAGGGGAGAAGAGGCCAAGATATACATGAATGAGTGAAAACAAAGGCTGGCAGGAAGAATAGTGAGCTGGGATCCGATAGAATGACAGCCCATGTGATCTCTCCACCTTGGAGTCATCCTCCAGGACCTAAGAAAAATTTGGATCTTGGGCTAAGTTTTTGATTAAGAGAGTAATCCTTACTACTGAACTTTAGGATCCCTAGAACATTCATACCAGACCCACAGGTTGACATAGAGCTCTATTCACTTTTCTCATTCTCTGTCAAACTACAAGAAGGAAATGAGTCATCCAGGGAAAGAAATATTAGTAAGGGAATTAGACTCAATGATTGATAGATAGATAGATAGATAGATAGATAGATAGATAGATAGATACTGATATAGATATCTATATCTATATCAATGTGTATATATATATATATTTATACGTATGTACGTATCTCTGTTAGGCTGAAAGCTGAGGCTGTCCAAGAGGGAGTGTGTGACAACAGTAATTTGAGAGCTGCCACACCAGGACCTTGATTCTGTTATTGGTCGTTGGGAGCCGAGGACTACTTTGGGAAGATCCAGAAGACGACTTTGGCTAAGTCCAGACCTGTACCAGAAATGCCAGGCGATGCCACTTCCAAGAGTGACAAGTTTAGTATAATCAGAAAACTACAGTTCAAAACGATTATAGCTGTTGACCGCTGCAGTATAAACATGGCACTAATCCATGTATTTGCTAATCAATATTCTTTCTTACTTATGACTGTAAGTTACTTTCTCTGCGGGACCATATAAATGAAGTCAGAGGGGATCATTTGTATAACAGAATGAAAGCAGATATATGCTAAGCGTATGTAACAGGCTGTTGAAGCGGTCCATTTCTCTTGTGTCAGAGTTACTGCTGAAGACTCCAAGGTAGAATTGGATGTTGGTGAAGATAGGAGAGGAGGGACCTCCAAAAACTCTCTCCTCCATAAGAGAAATGGTAACACTGGAAAAATATGCTCGGAATCAACTTTTTCAGAACTCTGAAAATTAACCAAAGGCTTGCAGCAATCCAAAAGCATTTATTCAAGAAAAATGACTGAATTTTGGTAAGAACACCAAGCTTTGTGATGTTTCAATTTGCGCTGTTTCTATCCCTGCCCCTTCAGGTTTGTGGTAGACTTGAAACCCAACAGCTCACAATCATGGTGAAAACCAGCATCCTGGAAGCTACTGTAGGGGGAAAAATAGAGCTAGGCCTCCTTCAGAGCCTCATTCCCATAGAACTGTCTATTTGACCTGTATGTTGTTTTCCTAGAAGACCCCACTCACAAGGCTGTCTTTACTTGACATGACTCAGAGCCTTTCCAGTGGTAACAGCCTTTTCACTGGGGATGTTTGTCTAAAACAATTAGAGGCATTTATTGAACATCTCAGCTACCCCAGGCAGTGGATAACAGTTAGGGCAAATAATAAACTAACAAAAAAAAAGCTTAAAGGGAAAAGCTGGAGAATGAGATATCTATGGAGAGATTTGAAAGACTCCGACATATTACTGGGAATCTGGGCAGCAACATGCATGTTTAAGGCTTGTGTACATGCCCAGGGTTGTATGTCAAAAAAGACATGAGAACGCACTAAGTTATCACCTCTGGCTGACCTTGAGGCTCTGTGCAAACAGGATGTGAAGGCTAAGGCCAAGTTGTAAACTGCTTTGATGAGTGTTGAAGGTGTAACCCAACATGTACACACAGTCTCTCAGCAAAGACTGGGAGACTTACTGATTCCAGGCATTTACAGAAATCTCTGTCTAATCATTAGTTGACTTCTAAGCTAACTGAACAGAGGCTTTAGTGGCCATGAATGACAAAGAATACAGACTTTACACACTTAGTTCAGGAAAGTCTCTAAAAATTACAACAAGAAAACAGCAATAACAAGAAATCCTAGGGAAAGGGGAGAATGTGATATCCAGGGTTATTATGTTATATTATTTTAAATATCTAGTTTTCAACAAAAACTTATGAGACGTGCAAAGAAATAATAAAATATGGACCATCCACTGGGGAAAAGAAACAGTCAATAGAAACTGCCCATGAGGAAGTCATATTTTGGCCTTACTAGTCAATGACTTTAAGTCAGCTATTTTAAATACGTTCAAAGAACTGAAGGAAACCACGTCTAAAGAACTAGAGGAAAGTATGAGAGTGATGTCCCACCAAACAGAGAATATTAATCAAGAGCTAGAAGTTATTTTTTAAAAAAAGCCAAATAGAAATTCTGGAGTTGAAAAGTACAAAAACAGAAATGAAAAATTTACTAGAAGAGCTCAACAGCAGATTTGAGCAGATAAAGACACCAAGATGAAAACAAGAGGCATCAAATGTTCCCACATTCTATTCACAAATTTTATAGAACGTAATGAGAGTTTGCAGGCCCCACATTGCTGCAATCTCTTCACCACCTCCCTCAACATATATAGGTAGAAGTATTGGAATCCACTGGAGAATCATCAGAGAACATCTCTAAATTTTAAGTCAAGTGATGGAGAAGGTTCTAGAGGATCATTATTAGAGATGGAGGGTGATGTCTCATCCCATAATTGGCTATTTGTCTGTGTGACAGACTTGCTGATTTCTTCTCTGGGACTAAAGGGCAGAACAATCACTGGGGAGAGACAGCAAGACAGAGACCAAGGACCACTCACTCCAAGTGAAGCCAAAATATTTGGGTTTCCCGTGAGTCAAACAGACACAAAGAAAGGTACTTGGGCTTGAGCCATCACCTCACCCATGATGGCTGCCTATTGGGCAAGGGGCCCCTGGCAACAAGAGGCTGTGTGGTGAACCACCAAAGGCAGTATTTGAAGTGGGTTCAAACCGACGTGTATCTTTCACACCTGAGAACTTTGTGGTGGGAAGATCCACTCCAAGGGGCCTCTGGAAAATTATATCCATGCGCCTCTGGTCAGAGGGAGCGTTTGTGTTCATGCATTCACAGAGCCTCTGCAGAGGAGCAGGAATAGTCAACAGAGAAGACTACAAAAGCACCTCTTCTATCAGAGATGTCTGCCTCAGATACCACCACCCCTCTTCCTTCTCCCTAGCCTCTGACACAAAACAGAAAGAAAGAACCCAGAAGAGAATGATGTGAAGGAAGTCAAAAAAGCTCTCTCCCTATTCAAAACTCCTCAGGCCAAGGCCCAGTACTGGGGACCCGGAGGAAGAGTTCATGATAAACTGAATATGAGATTGAAGTTTTAAACTGGACTGGCCTGGGCATTTTCAAATACAAGCAGGCAAGTAAAGGATCCACCTGGGATATTTTTGAGACAGGAAAAGGGAGCTGAAACAAAGAATGTTTGAAAGGAGTGGTTGGGGAAGAAATCTTCTTGTCATATTCTAAAAACTGGTTCCATATAAGTATCATGTAAAGTATTATAGTGAGTGAGTCTACAGGCTTACATAATTGTTTGTCATTCTTTTGTATCTTGAAAACACATCCACTGGGTAACTATGACAAACTTTGAGTTTCTTCTCTTCTCTGTACCTCAGATCACTCATCCAAAAAATAAACTTGTTTTACCAAATAATCTCTAAGTACCTCTTTGCTCTAACTTTCTTCAGCACAGGAACCAATCATTGTATACCAATAAGTAACCCAAGTGTATCATTTTACAAATAATCCAATTCTTACAAACACCTTGTGAATAGGTAGGAGAGAGAAACTTGGCTCTTCTTAAGATGAGGAGGATCATGAGGGTTAGAGAGACCAAATGATTTGCCCACGTTGCCTTGGCTGGTGAATGGCAGAGTAAGAACTGTGAATCAAGCCTTCTAACTAAAAAGTATATCCTCTTTCCAGTAAATCACACCATTTCATGCTTAATCCAATTCTTGCATTTGTCATCCAAAATATTTTCCAAAATGCTATCTTTATCTCTTAATATTTCATGCATTATGAGAGGATTATACTTGTGAGCAAGAAAGAACATCTCGCAAAATTTCCTAAGTGCTGGAGCAGGTCACTGGTGGTGGTGGAGTGCCTGAAGGCGTGTGTCTGGATTGGCCAGGAAAAGAGGCCATGGGCTGCAGGGAAATGAGGAACCTGCAAAGGTCATCTAAGACGTTTCTTCCACTTGGGCTAACATCAGAAGGAAGTCAGTCAGTTGGTGACCTGACAGCAAGATCAAGAAGAAGAAAAATGCTGGAATCTTTTTTGAATTTACCTTTATAAAAATAAAAAACCCCTCGAGATTTCCAGATTTGCATTTTTGTCCAAATAGGTGGTGCTGGAGGATGACGAACATCCAGGCTCTTCATGTGACAATATTTGTGTTAGAGCATGTGGAATCATGTTTATTACCCTGAGAATGACATCCTGGGGAAAGTGCACGTTTCTTTGGATTTTTAAATCTACAAGCATCTCCCATTATGTGAGGCCAGCTCTTATTTATACAAAGGATCGCTTTCCAACCTTCTGTCCACTTGGAATTCTTGAAGTGCTACATTACATTGTTTTCTCATGTGGTCATGTGTTTTGGGTTACCCTCGTCATAAACTGCAGCTGCAGGAAAGAGCTGTGTACCAAGTCTACTTTAAACTTAATAAAATCTTCCACATGGAAAATAAATTCAACCGTCCTATTGTGGTACATGTTTATTGTGATGACAAGAGGGGGGGGTGCTTGAGTTTCTGTGTTTTTAGTTTAGGACATCGGGCTTTTGAAGCTCCTGGGAAGTTGTCCTCTGCAGAAGAAATCCACTAGGACCTCAATATTGAAAGACTGAAGTGACTAACTAGGTCTCTGGGGAGAAGAAAGTGGAGGCCAAAGTGATTGAGAGGCCCCGTCCCCACCATTTTCCTTCTCACCACTGCTCAAGTCTTCGAGATCCCACTCTAAACTGACCACCTCACCCAGATAGGGGCTAACTTCTCACTTATCCCTGAATTGCTTAGAACTGGAAATATCTTTATGAAAACAGATTTGGAATTCACAGATTCCCTGAACCTTAAATCCAGAATCTACCTTCAGGGTAAATTTGGTAAAAATAAGAAAGGGGTAGAGGATGTTTCTTAAGGAACAAATAATCAGGTCCAAATGTAGAGTTTTCATGGATCATTCAAGGCACTTTCGTGAGTTTCATGTGCCTGGTATGGGCCCTCAAGGAGCATTTGTTTAGTAATGCAAGAAGCTTCGACCCTATCTTCTTTCCCACAGTATGGGAGAGAGTTTGCTATGGAAGCCTGTTCCCTCACCTTTTGCCAATGTATGTGCACGGGCACACACACACCCTCCGCCGCCCCCACCAAAGCTCAAATGCCTGGAGCAGTGACTTCCTAGGAAAACTTCCATGAATTTGTCTATCTTCTCAGAGATATTGGGCACTATACCCTAAACACACATGCTCACATATATTTACACACACAAAGTGCTTGTATTAATGTTCTTTATGTGGTATTACACTTCAAAGAATAGGATGATATTGATATAGATGAATGTGAATGCAATGCACCAAATCTCTTAAAATACTAATCACTGGCTGAGTCTTAGGTAACTCTACCCTGCTCATGTTTCTGGGATGAGTTAGTCTCTGTTCTAAGAGTGTGTTCTAAGATGTGTGTGCCTAGCTGAAGAGGGGACAAAGGGAGCAGGAAAAGGGAATGCGAGAAAGTCCTTTGATAGGACAGCTATCACTTTGATAAATGTGGGATATAGGACACAGAAGCCCTGGGGCACCTTTGAATTTCTATTATCCCTTTTCTCCTGGGAACACATTCTGTTGTGAATGTTGAAGCATCTGCAATCTAATCGCTAAGAAATCCTTAAAGATTACCAGTTACTTTTTACCACAGGCAATTGATTATGTCAAAGCATCTGAAAACTTGATGCATTTAATGCCTATACTTAAGGACAAACAAAATTGCAAATTATTTCATCAATGCCATTAGAGTAAAACACACACACACATACTTAAAAATACATTTAATTCTTAATGCTAAATGTGCCCATAGTTACATTTTGGATTTTCTTTGCTATTGACCAAAGAAAGTAAAACAATTTCTTTTATGAAATACTCTATCCAATGTTAAGATAAGGCAAGCATCAAAGCGTCTCAAAGGTGTTTGATAAAATTACAAAGCTAAGGGAAACTTTGGTGTCAGTTTGGTGCATGTGTGTGCTTGCACACACACACACATAAAACTTGTCACTGATCGGACCCTGTATAGACTCATGGAACTCTATCTTTCGCGAATGAATTTGCAGAGGAATCTTGGCTAATATCCTGTATGAACCAAAGGCACAGGAATTATAGTGCTACCTCAGGGATTGGCTCAGATTCCCTACAGCTTCTAGCTGGAACTGGAATGTTCCTTCCAAAGCACTAGGGAATTGCCACTCCACCCAGATTCTGCTGGATTATGTGATTCTTGGCACCTTAATTATGCTCAAAACTTCACACCATCTTGAAAATCAGTTTCAGAGTTCAGAGCTGGTTTGTCCCATATATGGTTGCTGACAGTCGCTGACAAGGGCCATAAACTATCAAATAGTTTAGAACAGTGGTCACAAAGCTTGTTCGATTTTGCAAGCCTAGAAGTAAAAATAAATGCACGCAAATCCTATATATATGTATATCAATTTATAAATTATATACATGAATCAGGAGCCAATACATTTTATATATTATAAAGCATACATAATGGAATAAAGGTAAAGTAAATAAATAATATATATATATTTTTAAAGATTGGCACCTGGGCTAACAACTGTTGCCAATCTTTTTTTTTTTTTTCTGCTTTATTTCCCAAACCCCCCTGGTACATAGTTGTATATCTTAGTTGCAGGTCCTTCTAGTTGTGGGATGTGGGACGCCACCTCAACGTGGCCTGACGAGCGGTGCCATGTCCGCACCCAGGATCCGAACCCTGGGCCACGGCAGCGGAGTGTGCAAACTTAACCTCTCGGCCACTGAGCCGGCCCCAAATAAATAATATTTTTAAATGTGTTTCTTACTGTGATAGCTTCATCCTATGGGAAGGCTGGGTAGGGTTCGTCTATAATGGACGTGGTTGTCAATGCATATTTTATATGGATTTCTTGATAATGTTAAATATTTGTGACTGCGTTCTCTTCAACTATGAATAAAGGGTCATAATGTGGCTGATGATGGCCTACTTGGAGGAGGAAGAGTTGCTTCTAATATTTTCTTCTTATTAACTTGAGATTACAATAATAGTATATTACCTCAACCTGTGGTTTCCTTACAGAAAACTCTTAAAGCCATTAGTCCATTATGTGAGGTTTATTCTAGTTAAAATTAGATAATATAAGCTCTAAATTCACCTAATTAGGTTCTTATAAAATGCACAACATTGTAATATTCCAGAGTGAGGGTGACTATCTGTCATAGGGACCAAGTGTAGGTTGCCAATGTAAAAATTTAAATATTAGCAAAATTTAATTTCTTTCTTATTTTCTAGATAAAAATAAATACAAATAGAAGTTCTAATCTTTTCTCTCTGTACTCCAATTTGTTACCTTGCTCATCCTCGGTAGTCTAAATACCCCACTTTGGAGATGAGGAGAGGGGCCAGAGGCTTTATGAAGCTACAGCATGAACTGCTTATCATAAAATGACAGCTCAAATTTCCCCTCTCCAGAGACATCTTCCCTTAGAGTAACTTCTTCTCTAGCACAAACAGCCCAGTATATCACTGTCACCATAGCATTTACCCTTCTTGGAATTATACTGCTTGTATTTTGACACACTTATCTATTGGTGTATTATTTCCCTCTTAACCCCTATAAAATGTAAGCACCACAAAAGCAGGGGCCCTGTCTGTTTGCACCACCCTTGTCCCTTGACCTGGAAATCAGTTAATCTTTTAATTAATATAAGTTTTGTTGGGTAGCCACTTATTTCACTGTCCTCAATACAGCGGCACAACTATGATATCTTTGTGGTGCTAAGAAGTAGAAGCTGGCCTTCTTCAAATCTTCCAATTACCTTCTCAGTTGCTGAAATGGATAATCACATATGATGATTGGCTTCTGTATTTGGAGAAGAATTCCTAGCTCCCACCACAGAAGCCAAACAATTTTTCTAGTTCCTATCTTATAGAAAGCCAAACCCAAAACTACTTAAGAAAAAAATGATATGTAGTCTCAAAAAATGTGTTTCCTCTGTATTAATTTTGAAGATGAGAGGATACGAACTATGAAATTATTTCATGGAGCTTTCCAAGTCACAAAATGATATGTGAAACCTAAATGATTCTAATTATCACTACTGAAATATTTATGTTTCCTAACTCAGGGAAAATAATATGTGTAAAAATGGTATTTAATGAATAGGAGATTATTTTTGAGCACTTTCTTTACATCAGTAATCTTACCTGTATTAGTAATTTAAAATTCAAAAATGTAAACCCTTTGAAGTGTTTCTTTTTATACTCATTTAGTGTGTAAAGACATCAAGGCAACAGAATGTGTCCAGGGTTTTTTTATAACCTTAGGGAAAGACTAAAAGCACTCATAAAATAGTTTTTAATTCCACCATTTTTCATTATTTATAACAACAAAGACAAAAATTTCTAAAATTTTAAATAATCATTTAATAGGTGTTATAGTAGGCAGAATAATGGCTCCCAGATATGCCCACATCCTAATCTCTGAAATCTATGAGTATATTACCTTACATGGTAAAAGGGACTTTGCAGATGTGATTTAGTTAAGGATCTTGAGATGGGGAGATTATCCTGGATTATCCAGGTGGGTTCAATGTGATTAGAAGGGTCCTACAAGTGAAAGTGGGAGGCAGGAGAGGCAGAGAAGGAGATGTGGGGATGTAAGCAGTGTCAGAATGATGTGATATGAGAAAGACTCAGTCAACCATTGCTGGCTTTGAAGATGGAAAAAGGGTCCATGAGCCAAGGAATGCAGGCAGCCTCTAGAAGCCGGAAGAGGCAAGGAAACAGATTCCCCCCAGAGCCTCCAGAAAGAACACAGCCCTGCTGACATCTTGGATTTAGTCCAGTGAGACCCGTTTTGGACTTCTGACCTCCAGAACTGTAAAATAATAACTTGGCTTTGTTTTAAGCCACTAAATTTGTGGTAATTTGTTACAGCAGCCATAGGAAACTAATACAGCTATCTTTTTAGAATATGTACTTTAAAAATTTCATCAATTCCTCTGTGTAGCCTCTCACATTTAGCATGTGACAAATTTTGATGACTTCAACAAAATAGTTTAGTTGGAGCTCTTGAAATCTGAGCTTTGATCATATTAGAGAATCATTTTAAATCATGCAAATTGGATAATAATGCTGAGTCCTTGTGGATGATTGTTTATAACTCTAAGTTCACATGCAAAAAGACACCTATTTGATACAAAGAAATAATTATATCATAAACTATTTGAATGTTCAGTCCAAGCCTCCTATTTCTTGGGAACCGAGCAAAGAAGACCAAGATCTGTAAGGAGTGAGTGTGTGCTCAACCAATGTTGACAGATCAACACAAGAGACACAGGTGTCTGGGAGGTGGTCTTTGGACCTGCAAATCTTCCCTGGTTTCAGAGTCTGATACTTAGTTGTCTACAGCCTATTCCTGTATTGGAACTTATGGTATCACATATCCAGCATTGTTTCTCAAATAGAACTAGAAATAATAGCCTGGGATATGTACCATTAGCTGGAACTGGAAAGAATTGTGATACTCAAGGCCTTAGCACTCTAGATGGACTAAAATTTTCCATTAATCAAGTCAAGTGCTGCTACCCAGTCTTCACTACAGAGTGCTCTGGAAAGCAAGATCTACCAGTAAAATGCTTTAAGAATAATCCATATGGAAGCCATTGGCAATAACACATCCTGGCATATGGAAAGTGACATGTATACGTATAAAAATAAGAACTGTAAACATCGTAAGCTGTTTTAATAGTGAAATCATATTCTTCCCCACCACCACCTCTCCAACAAAACACAGCAAAGAGTCCCCCCATCCCTCTGCCACCTGAGCCTCCCAGTGGGAATGTGAATTGTTCAATAATGACTATTCTTAGTCATTTTACCAACAGTTAGGGGCCCAACAGGAAGTAGATGACACATTCAAGTGGGTTTACATGGAGAGTGATTAATGAACTTTTTAGAGAGGGTTGGACAGGGACGACAGACTGATGGAGGGGTAGCAGAGCACCAAGGGATTAGCAATAGTGGGAAACTGCTGATACCACTCCTAGGTCTGAGGGGGCAGGGGGAGGTAATGTTCTTTCTGGCACTAGAGAGAGCTAGAGCTATGGAAGTGGGGTGTCCTGACAGGAGCCATGCCTATAGCAGAATGCAACCACTGGCAGAACCACAGCAGGGAGGAAGTGGGAAGGGTAATTACCATGACTTCTTCCACCCACCCACCTATGTCTTGCCAGAGCCTCCTCTTGGCCAAACCCAACCAAATTGCAGCTGGTCGGTATTCTGGATGTCATATTCCATGGAAGTCTCTCTGGGAGAGAGAACTGGGCAAAGAAGGGTGAGAATGAATGGAACATGGAGAATATCTAGCACAGCTTTTCAATTCAGCAAATATTTTAATGAAGACTTACTGTGAGCCATACTTTGTGAGATGCATGTGGTAGAAGCAATGGAAGTGTTTAGTTTGCCTTACAAAACTCAGAGTGCCAAGGGAAGACAGACAAGTAGATGACAATATGATGGCAATGATAATAAAACACAGCAAGAATGGAGTATTATGGAAACATTTAAAGGAGCAAGCCTGTACATAAGAGGTCAATGAAGGCTTCTAAAAGAGTACAGTCTAAACCAAAACATGAAGAATTCATTGGCCATCACTAACTTTCAGTGAGGACTGTTCTAAGGGCTTCACACATTGTAACATTTAATCTTTCCAAGGACCCTATGAATCAGGATCCATTATTAATCCACAATTTAAAGATGGAGATTCGATGCACAGGGATGTGATTTGCCCAGTGTCACACAGCTTTAATTGGTGAATTCAGGTTATCTAACTCCAGAGCTTCCCTCCTAACCACTACCCTAAAGATAAGTAGAGTTTTAGGTAGAGGGACAAGCCCAAGCTAAGGCCTTGAGAGATCACAGTCTATTCAGAAAACTAAAATCTAGACTGGCTGATATAGAGAAGTTGAGAAGTGGCCAGGTGAAATGGAGTCACAGGATTAGAGGCTGCAGAAGTGAGAACAGGTTATGCAAGGCTCTATAAACAATGTAGCAAAGTTTTGGTTTTAATCTAAGAACAACGGGAAGCTTCTGGAGTATTTTAACCGGGCAAAACAATGCCTGGATTTGCACTTTCAAAAGATCGTTCTAGCTGGAGTAGGGAGAAGGCCTTGAAGTCGGTCAAGATGTGAGATAAGTAGAACAGTTGAGAGAGTGTTGCACAAAAATTTACTATACAACCCAGCAATTCCAATCCTAGAAATGAAACTTACGTCCACTTAAAGACTTGTATTTGAAAGTTCATGGCAACATTATTCATAATAATCCCAAAGTGAAAAAAGCCCTAATGTCCATCAGTGGGTAAACCGATAAACAATGTATGGTCTATCCATACAATGGAATATTATTCAGCCATAAAAAGGAATGAAGTACTGATTCGTGCTACAACATGGATGAACCTTGAAAATATCATGCTACGTGAAAGGAGCTAGTGACAAAAGGTCACATATTGTATAATTCCATTTACATGAAATATTCAGAAAAGGCAAATATATAGAGACAGAAACAAGATTAGTGGTTGCCCAGGGCTGGAGGTGGGAACAAGGATTAACTGTAAATAGTAAAGAGGGATCTCCTTGGGGTGATGGAAATGTTCTAAAACTGGATTACAATGATGGTTGTACAACTTGGTGAACTTATTAAAGGTCATTGAAATGTATACAATAAAAGGGGTGAATTTTGTGATATGTAAATTATACCTCATTAACTTTTACCAAAACAAAACAGGCTATTGTGATAATACAAGGAAGACAAGATGTTGGCTTGAACCAAAGTAGGGGTAGTAGGGATGAAAAGTAGAGAAGTGATTGAAACTGGTAATGCCACTTATGGATGGGAGAGGTGACTGGGAAATTTGGCATGGAAGGGAGGTTACCCAGCAGACAATGCCTTTAGATTGAGCTGTAGCTCTCTGCTGATGATAATGCACCTAATTCTTGCATACAAATTTTCTGGCATCAGAAGGGAAGCTTTGAGAATTAGCTCAATATTTTGGACTAAACTCTAAGAAGGCACTAAGAACAAGTGTAGCACAATGTCTGTATGGATGACTACCATCATATATGTCAATCAGTTTTCCAAAACAAGAATAAGGGTATCTGGGTTCTTGAGTTAATACTCCTTTCCACATCAAGTATAATGACGTTTGGTATCCCTGGAGGAATATTTGGGATGTGAGGTCCCCTAATGTAGCTTTAGAGCCAAGAAAATGTCAATGATCTTTCTGCTTTCCCCTCGAGCCACAATAAAATCCAGGCTCTGATTAGTTGTTTGGGCGACACCTAGTCTTGTTTTGATGGAGTTTGGTAAAACAAGAAAGAAGATCCATTTTTCCCAGGCCAGTGAAATGCATGTAGCGGTAAGAAAATTGGGTTAGACTGTGTTTCCCCTGCCAGGACACAGAGTTCTCCATGTAGTTTGATACCCCCTATGGGATGGTCGAACCTTTCAGCATATGGTTAGTTAATCTCTCTTATGCTGGGTTATCAGTGGGTCAGCTGAAAGGTCAGAAGCCACAATAAGAACATGAGAAGTGTGAGCTTGGAGTTCTGAATTGTAGGATGACTTTTAAAAACTTAGAATGCTAGGGCAGGGTAAAAAGGGGAATTTCCTGCTCTATTTCAGCAGCTTTTCTCTATGTTGCCTTTTTGTTTCTAAGTAATCAAAATTACCTGCCTCTCTGGTACAAAATTTGTTCTATGTATTTACATTTCTGGCAGCTGGTAGGCAGATGTAGTGAAGTGCTGCCCCATAGAAATGTTCTCAGCATCTATCTCACTGATTTTAAGCTGAGACCTGGGACACTTGATTTAAAGCAAAATATTTCCTATGGTGAAAATATCTTGAGGGAGATGATCTGAACCAACAATATAAGCTAAGAATTTTGTGCAGAGAGTGATAAATACGTGCTGGAACTCTAATGTGGTTTTAGCCGCGAGGCTTAACATGGACAAGTTGGACTGGCAAGAAGGGAGCTTTTGCATTAACTAGTGATGAATACATCTTCTCATCAGTGTCACATACTATTCCTGTACCCTTGAAAAAGTCATCCATGGAGCACCTGAAAAAATTCCTTACTTACGAAAGACTTTTTTGAAGTTCTACTTTGTATTAAAAGCAAAGCCATGTTCTGCTGCCCTTTTAATAATAAAAAGTAAAAGATGACATATTGAAGGAATAGGGCCTCGTTTTATTTCTTATCCTTTTAATTCCTTATAAGTCTTCAAATCACATTTCTGTGACAATAACAAGACTTTTTTTCAGCCTGAGTACTTGGAAAGCAAGTGAACAAACTGAATTCCGTACTGCCTGATAGAATACTGAGTCAAATGCAAGCTAAAATTGGATTACTGGGTCATTATTAGGAGAAAAGATTTAAGAGGCAGATGGAAGACAACCCAGATTTCTCATGCTGTGTTGAAGACCTTGTGGCTTGAAATAACATATTTTGGTTCCAAATAAATTTACTAGAGAATTACCGGGAGAGAATAAGCATAGAATGTTATGTTCTGGTTTTGAGAGGACTTTATCAACAATTGCATTTGCAAATCTGAACACAGAAACTTGAGTTACAGGGAGGAAACACTTGAGACTGACTTGGAGAACTTTTCTTTTTGTGTAGAGGCATAATTGTTTGTATTTCTTTGTTTAAACCACACCTGCCCACTTACTACATAATGCTTTTTCGTGGAACTTCAGACTTGATTTAAGTCACAGGGAGTATTGGTAAAAATATATTTTTGGTAGCAAATCCAGGAGTTAACTCCGTTTACTTCTGAGGATAAGAGAGTTTCTTCAGTTTATCTCTGGGCTGAAATACTAAACTTTAGCATTTGTAGCTGTTTCCCTTAAGCAGTAAGGTGCTTTTGGAATCCTTAGTTCCCCCGAGGAAAAACAATTGATTCCTTATAGCACCGAAAACAAAATATAAATGTTGCTACAAATCTTTTTTTTTTTTTTAAGGATTGGCACCTGGCTAACAACTATTGCCAATCTTTTTTTTTTTTTTTCTGCTTTATCTCCCCCAACCCCCCCGCCTGTACACAGTTGTATATCTTAGTTGCAGGTCCTTCTAGTTGTGGGATGTGGAACGCCGCCTCAACATGGCCTGAGAAGCAGTGCCATGTCCGCGCCCAGGATCCGAGCCCTGGGCCGCTGGAGCAGAGCGCGCGAACTTAACCACTCGGCCACGGAGCCGGCCCCTGCTACAAATCTTATGGACATGTTAATGAAATATTATTGAAACCTCATCTAAGAGTAGGCAAAATGGGGCCTACATTTAGTAACTTGACAATCATCTTGTATCCACGTACAAGTATACACATACTGTATATACATACAAGGCAAATAGTGTTGTCTGATTTGTTTTACTCAGAAAAATCCACGATGCATACTTCATAACCTTAATTATCATTCAAGTTTAATAGTGTGATTCTCGTATCATTTATTCATTTATTTGTTTATTCATTCATTCAGTAAATAAGTAAGTAAACATTAGCTGAATATCAACTAAGAGCATTTTCTGCCCAAGCCCTAAGTATTTTTACCAAGTAATTTTTTTATAACTGATATAGGAGATGATATTCCAAAGCTCTGTATATGTGCAGGCAAAGTTAAAGATGTTATATTTTTTAACCCTCTATATAAAACAAAACTTAAGAATTGTACTTTTAAAAATGAGCATACGTATTAATTCACAAATTCCACAGGTTCTGAATTAGTTGTATGATATATCATGTGTTTTTTAATACAGGCATTTCAAATACAGCACTATAAGGAACTCTAGAAATAATCTTTAATATTGTTTTATAATCCATGGGAAACTCCAGTTTTAGATGGTCTCATGGCTTTTTCTGTTGACATGATGCAGGAGATGAATATTTCTGGCCCTTTGCAAAACTGCCCTGTGCTGAAATTATTAGAAGCTACTCTGAAAGATTCATACTTAGGACTTCAAGGAAGCCAGATTTTTTTAGATGGGAGGAGCTCAGGATGGACTTCCACCTCTGTGGCTAGCTTTGGGACCTTAGCCAGGTCAGTATTCTCTCCTTGGAGACTGTATTTCAGTGCATGTAGTCACATACACACAGAGTTAACAATATCACCTTTGGAATTTGTTTCTCCTCCTAATCCCAGCTCCTCCCATTTATTAGCAGTATGGCGACTTCTCTGAGATTCTCTTTTCCCATCTGCACATGGCAATATAATACTAATTCTTTACCTCAGAAATTTAAATAAAACTATATAAAACATGATATGCTGAGCAAAAGGCCTCACACATATTAAATGGCATTATTATCATGGTAATTATTATTATTACCAGTATTCTAAAAAGCTTGATGAGAAGCAGTGCTTCCTCTAAGAACTGCATGATTACAAATCAAGACCTTTGCTATTTGATGACTTGTATGGTTTTTTTTCTTCTTTTTAAAAGCATAAGTTTTGGATTTTGACACAAGAGAGGTGGATCCTTTAATGGCACAGGCTTGTGTGTTAATGTAGAAACAAGGCTGGGCCTGAGCCATCACTGAACCTTCAAGTGGGAACCAGCATTCCACTACATGGTGTGCGAAGGGTGTAGTCAACATATGCTTGGAGCAAACTGCCGTCAGGACAAAAGCTCTCTGGTCTGGGGAACACAGGTTGACAACAAGGGCTTCTGGCAGTGTCATGATTTCAAGTCATATGGGTGGGAGTATGAAAATTCCAGGCAATAAAGCCCCTTAGAATCAGTGTCTGAGGTAGAATAGGAGGCTCCACCCTGTCATACAGACTCATGGAGTAAAGACCTCAATTTCCACAGATAGAGAACTAGTGTCTTAGAACGATCCATGCTAATGTATATGTTAGAAGAGAAGAACACAAAGAGAATATGCCCCCACCACCACCCTCATGACCTATTCTATTACATGTCCCTCCATACCCAGCATCTGACATCTGTCCCACAAAGAAAATAATACAACTGTTTTAGTCAGGATAAGTAACGTCAGCGGCTGTAATGAACAGTGACTTCCCACAAGAACTGTTCATTTCTCACTCACATTTGACTTCAGTACAGTTGATCAATAACAGTTGAAGAGGGGTAGTTGTCTGGGGACCCAGGATCTTTCAGTCTATTGGCTCTGTCACCACTAGGGCCTCAGCGACCTTTGCTATGTTCTCAGCATCTAGCGAAGAGGTGAATGAAGAGAGAATTTCAAGGACCATGCAAGAGGTTTTAGGAGTGAGACCACTTGCCACAGGCCAAACTCCATTCCCTGACCTCACTTAACTGCAAGGGGCTGGGAAATGTTGTTTAGTTTTGTGCCCAGGAGGACTTGGCAAGCACATACCAATGCTTCTGCCAGAATAACATTTCAATATCTGAGGAAAATGTGATGGGACTTGAAATGGGATCGTATTTAAAATCAGCTATATAAATTGTGAATTGGATTCTCTTTATATTGTGACAGGGCAAAATTTACATTTTTTGACAAGAAAGTAAAAATAATCAAAACTCATAAATTTCAGAGACTCATTCTTACCATGTCAATTTATCCCCCCTTGTTCTTTCACCCCTCTCCCTCCAACTTGGGCTGCTACCCTGAGATGTTGAGGTCAGCTCAGGGACATTGAGCATCTTAGCTGGCAGCAGAGAGAGGCCTGAGAATAATGATAGTGACTGTTTCCAAGGTCCAGACACAATGCTAACCCATAGCATTTGTTATGGAAAAGGCACAGCTGAGACATCACCAGAGCCCACAATCTTGAATTGTTTTACATCTACTTCCTGCCAAAAGCCCAACTGAAATGGTTGATTCCTTCTAATAATTTATTCTCCTAGGTTAGTGCTTCCCAACTTGGTTGTACACAAGAATCATCTGGGATGCTGTGGTGGACAGACTCTAAGAAGATCCCCAATGATCCCCTCCTCCTCGTGTTCTCACCACTGTGTAATCCTCTCCCTTGAATTTGGACAGGACCTGTGACTTGCTTCTAACAAGTACAATATGGCAAAGGTAGTGGGATGTCTCTTCTGTGATTACATTACTAAGATTGTAACCCCTATATTGCTAGTGGACTCTCTCTCTTGTCAGCTTTGATAAGGCAAGCTGCCATGTTGGAGAGGCTCATCTGAAGAGGAACTGAGGGCAGGCTCCAACCAATAGCCAGCAGGGAACCTAGGACCTCAGTCAAATAGCCCTTGAATAACTAAATTTTGCCAACAACCTGTGCAAGCTTGGAAGTGGATCCTTCCCCAGTCAAACCTTCAGATGAGACCCAAGCCCCAGCTGGAAAATCAACTACAGCCTTATAAGACCCTGAAACAGAGGTACAAGCTAAGGCATGACCAGATTTCTAACCCACAGAAACTGAAATAATAAATATGTATTGGTTTGAGCTGCTAAATGTGTGATAATTTGTTTGCAGCGATGATAATTAATATAGATGATTGTTAAAAATACAGATTCCCAGGTCCTAGTCACAGAATCTGTTTAGCAGGACTACAGAAGGACTTAGGAATCTGCATTGTTCAGTATCACCTCAGATGATTCTGATGTGCTCAGTTTAGAAATCATCACTCCAAATTCTCTAATCTTTATTCTTACATCTAGTCAGCCTTACCAGAAAGTTGTATAACTCAGCCGTATTATTTTTATTCCCGGTAGAAGTGACCTAAAAGTTACATTTCAATGATTTTTCTCTTGATCCATTATTTTTTAAAATCTTTATTCATTTTCTATTGCTGCTGTAACAAATTACTGTAAATTTAGTGGCTTGAAAAAACACAAATTTATTATCTTACTGTTTTGGAGGTCAGAAGTCTGAAAATGGATCTCACTGGGCTAAATTCAAGGTTTCAGCAGGGCTGGTTCTTTCTGGAGGTTCTAGGGGAGAATTTGTTTCCTTGCCTTTTCCAGCTTTTAGAGGCTGCTTGCATTCTTTGGCTCATGGCTCACTTTCGACAATGGCATCACTGAGACCTCTGCTTCTATCATCACTTCTCCTTCTCTGACTATGCCCCTCCTACCTCTTTCTTTCCCATGTAAGGACCTTTGTGATCACATTGGGTCCATCAGGATAATTTAGGACAATCTCTCCATCTCAAGACCCTTAACTTGATAATGTCTGCAAAGTTCCTTTTGCCATGTAAGGTAACATTCACAGATCTGAGGTTTAGGACATGAACATCTTTGGGGGGGGGGGCATAATTTTCCATACCACAAGATCCACCGAATAAAATATTTATGTCTTGCTGCTGGGAAAATGTTTGTCTCTTTCTTTATATTGTGAACTATGTAATTTGTCTTGTTTTCCTTTCTGCCTTGGCTACCAGGGTTCTTGGAGCTAATTATTGTGTTCAGTTGTAATAACTCTGCTGACTTGTTTTCTAATCCAAATGCTTCCCTTGGTTCATTATTTTGTTCTTACTCTTTTATCTTTATTTTAATAGTTCTGTTTTGTCTGTGTCACTTGTTATAAGTTGATTTTGAAACATAACTAGAATATACAAATCCCCATAGTAGCCTTAACCCCTAGGTCCCCTGGTTCCTAATTTCTTACCCTCCAAGGCCACCAGCCAGTGAAAACATTTCCAACTTGGTACCTGGACTTTCTCTCTTCTATATCTCACTCCACCTCTCCTTCTTTGTCCTTCCCACTAGCCATCCATGGACCCCCAAGCCACTCACCAGTCTAGTTGTCAATTTCCCTCAAGGGACCATGAGTGAGTAGTTCACCCTCCACCCATTGGATAGATTCTGCTGAGGCCCTTTATGCTGTGATGGATTAACTAGTGTCTGAACCCTTGGTCAGCATGCCCATGGAAGAAAGATCTTCTGAACTGATCTCAAATACACTGGGCTCATTAAAGTGCTTAAACAAATTGCCCTAGTAACTCCCATAATAGCCACACACCTCAGGGAGACAAGTAATATTATCCATATGTTACAAGAGGAAATATTGAGTCAAAAAAGGCAAAAAGAGCTATAGATGCTATTTCTTTTGGAAAATTATCTTGGTTTCAGGGTTTTAGATGACTTAGATGGATGAATCCCAATCCTGGTTTTCCATTTCATCAGTACACCCCAATTATTGTTAGAAGTGGTTTGGCAAAATAATTTTGTTAGCCTAATTAAAATATGGATTTCAGATACCATATTTTGGAATGGTCAGAGGAGCAGAGAATGTAGTGCAAACTTTAGAAACACGATGATTAAAGTGTCTGCCAAAACGTTTTGAAATTAAGCATACATGTTCAGCTTAACAAATTTTTATAAAATGAACACCCATATAGCCACTCTTTCCTTATGCCCAAATTCTGTCTATCCCTCAAAGACCAGATTAGATGCCCTTCAACAAACACTTGCATAAGCCTCTTATTTGTAATCTTTTTCTCACTGAATTCTAAGAACATCTTAATTGGATTCTTCTTCTGTCACATATCATCTGTATTTTATATATACGTTATATACGTGTGTTTGTGTGCACACATTGTGAGCACAGTGAATCCCTGGATCATCTTTTGATCTTCCACAAGACTCAGTGTCACTGCTTTACTATAATATGAACATAGTTCATCAGGGAGGGAATGAGTGAATGAATAAAGGAGAGAGTGAATGAGGTCACGTAGATCACTTACACCAGGGTCAAGTTAATGGAGGTCACCCAACCCGGGATGGAATAGTCACGTCTACCATGTTTTGGGAGTTAGACAAGGGTCAGTAAGCCAGGTCAGCCAGGGCAGCTCTGGACAAACAGTTCAGTCCTGACTTTAGGCTGAAGCTGGTCTCCACTCTGTCCGCCTCCTGGGATTAGGTGAGCTGGGGGCCCTTAAGCACTGGTCAGGGTTAAAAGGGAGTCAGATATTTTCAAATGCATCCTGCTCCTGTTTAAGGACAGATAGAGTAGAAGAATTACTTAGAAGGAGTAGGACATACACTGTTGCCACTTTACCTACATTTGTGTCATGTTTTACTCTTTTCAGCAGGCTTTCACATATATGTTGTTGATTCAAGAATGGGGGAAAATTAATTTTGCAACTGCATTCGAAGCTATTAACCATGGAAGCCAGTCTCCAGGGGCATTAAGCAAATGACTAAATGTTTGTAATAAGACACTTGCTCTTATTTATCTCATTTCATCCTCAGAGAAAACCTAATAGACAGAAATTAGTATCCCTCCCTTTTTACAGATGATGGAATCAAAGACCCTCAAAGAGTTGGCATACCCAAGGTCATCTGTCCACTTCCTAGTTGAATGTCTATGTTCTACTCAGCTGTGGTGCAGAAGAGTCTGAGACATAATGAGAAAGTACACACAGGGATTCGGTTCAAAGACAGTGACCCAAGTTATTCTGATTATAGTCTTGTTCATGATTAAAGTTTAGTATGAAGTGATACTGGTTATGTATTCTTAAAAATGTACTGTGATTTATTTTAAATGATAATGATTGAGTACTTACTGTGTGCAAGCCACTGGGTTAATGGGACGTAGCACCCCATAAAGCTGTCTTTACCCCCCTTTCTAGATGGGAACTAGGACACTGCTCTCTTTGCTTTCAGAAACCGAATCTCTTTGGTCGATTTTTTTTTTTTTTAAATTTCTATGGTCTGAATTAGCTGGGGCTCTGGATCTTGATATTTAAAGAAAAACTTTTTAAATTAAAAAAAACCCACCCCCCCACCAATAAAAGCCTAATTTTTATATACCAAGTGAGCTTTGGTTTTCAGATTATTATGATCTGCTATAAATTTATTAGGTTGATTCAGCAAAACAATTGACTAATGTGTTCTAAGCAGTATTGAAAGCAGTGTGCACAGAAAAAGTTTGTTGCCACCTGGTATGCAGGAGAAGAGTAATAGGTCGAAGGCATAGGAGAGGGAAGCATGGGGGATCCTAAAAGATTCTCTCGCATTTATTGCATAGTATTATAGTTTATTATTATAATAGATATATATTATGCATGTTATCGTATGCAATAAATCTGACTAAGCTTTATCACCTTTTCAGTTGATCATGCCAGGTTGAAGCCTGGACGTTTTACTATAAAATCTCTTCATTCATTTATTTCTTCTATAGGTATGTAGATACATAAAAAGATAGAGATAATCAGTGGTTCTTACCTGGAGGAGATTCTGCACTGCCCCCGACCCAGGGAACATTTGACAATATCTTGATACGTACTTGATTATCACAACTGGGAGAGGGGGTGCTACTGGCATCTAATGGGTAGAGGCCAGGGATGCTGCTCAACATCCCACAATACACAGGACATCTCCCCTCCCCATACACACACACACACCAAAGAATTATCTGATCCAAAATGTCAATAGTGCTGAAGTTGAGAAACTTTCAGGTGGGTAAAGAGATATATTGATAGATAATAGATAGGTAGATACGTAGGAATAATAGATATATACTATGTAAAGTCATTACTCAAAATCCCAGCCTTGTTTACAGCCTATGTACAAACTCAATTCTTTATTGGGAAAAATGAAGTTCGGCCTCTCTTAAGATATATTGCCTTTTTAATCAGCACTTTTTTAGGAGTAAAACCACCAAAAAATGCATTTCTAGGTGAAGTTAATTTTCTGTACAAAATACATAGTTCCTAGCACTGATAACAAATTCAACAGACTTAATCAGATTCAGATTTGGTATGCTGTTTTAGTGGAAAAGGAAAACAAATCTAAGAGGGCATTTTAGAACTTTGGCTCTTGTTAAAGAGTTTGTGTAATTTGCCGCATTAAAGTTTAAATCCAAGCTCACGAGAACTTCCCGTGTATGATGTAAAACGAGTTCAAGATGAAATGTGCAGTCCTCTGAGCTGCCTTCTCAGACCTAGCTCCCGACTCTCCCACTTCAACATGCCAACCATTACCAAGATCTTCATATGTTTCTAGATAGAGATTTCTTCCATGTAATATGGTATGTGGATTCTCTGATCAATATCAGTAAAAGATTTGGAGACCTGGGTGTGAGTATCCCATCCATAAAACACATGTTTGGACTGATTTAGGGCACACACTAATCAAATACCTTTGATTGGCTGTTAGTATCTCACACTTAACCTTATCAAGACTATCCTGACAGTTAATACTGTTTTAAATACCTTTTAGAAAAACACCGTGGAAAACATAGGTGAGTTCACACTGAGCTGCAAAAATTCTTAGCATGAGTTAATTGCAGATTTATTGCAAGGTTAAATGATCAGGGAAACTTTTGTGAAATACTGGGACTCTTCTTTTAAGAAGAAAACCCCCGAAGATTTCATATGTGCAATGTGTGCAACTGTGAAAACTTAACCTAACCTTAGGGATTTTTTAAACTGTTTTTTTTTTTTTTTTGCTTCCCATTATGTCTATTCCCAGGTGGACCAAAAACTAGATTTATTTCTAAATGGAAGTGCCCATTAAGATGAAGTCAAGGCCAATTCTAAATGTATCCCATTGGCATTGGAACACTAGAGAGGGTGGGATTCTTAAAGAACAACTCTGTGGCACACGACAGCTTTCAGTGTCAAAAGCTTGGTGATCAATCTCTCCAAGGTTCCTGAAAAACTTGCTAAACCAAAGCTATTCGTTGACACATCTGCAAAACCTTCAGAATCACATAGAAAAAAAAATCTAACATTTGAAAATAGAAAAAGCAGAGAAATTTCTCAGTACTTTAATATGTTTCCAACCTATGTCAAGTTTCTCAGTTCTTTTAAAGAATGATCCTTTTCTCTGATTTCTATAGCTTAAGAGACTAGCAGGGAGCCATATAACAAGGCACTGGAGCTCTAACACCCTCCTGAAGCCCACCAATCTGTTTCCGTATCTGTCTGTTGCTCTTTGCATGTCCCTGGTGTGTCTCTGTCCTTTTTGGATGGATCTTTTCTCCATCTTGTTTTTCCTTCTCGGGCCACGGTGTAAAACTACTGTGGTATATTGTCTTGTTCTTGTTTTTGGGTTTTTTTAAAATAATTTTTTAGAATGATTTTAGATTAACAAAAAAGTTTCAAAGAAAGTATAGAGAGATCCTGTATACCTGCACCCAGTTTCCCCTAATGTTAATGTTACATTACCGTGGTACTTTTGTCCAAACTAAGAAACCAACATCAGTACATTACTGTTAACTAAACTGAAGGCTTTATTTGGGTTTCTCTAGTCTTTTTTTACAAATGTCTTCTTTTTGTTCCAGGATCCCATCCAAGGCACTACACTGCATTTAGTCATCATGTTACTTTAGGCTCCCCTGGGCTGTGAGTTTCTCTGTCTTTCCTTTCCTTTTCAAGACTTTCACAGTTTTGAGGAGTACTGCTCAGGTATTTGGTAGAATTTCACTCAGTTTAGCTGCTGCAGTCTGAATGTTTGCATCCTCCCAAAATTCATATGTTGAAATCCTAATCCCCAGTGTGATGGTATTAGGAGGTGAGGTCTTTGGGAAGTAACTAGGTCATGAGAGCAGAGTCGTCATGATTGGGATTATTGCCTTTATAAAAGAGGCCCCACAGAGCTCCACAGCCCCTTCCATCATGTGAGGGTACGACAAGAAGTCTGCAACCTAGAAGAGGGCACTCACTCGACCATGCTGGCAGCCTGATCTTGGACTTCTAGCCTCCAGAACTGTGAGAAACATTTCTATTGTTTATCAGCCACCTAGTCTGTGGTATCTTATTATAGTAGCCCAAACAGACTAAGACATAAGGTTTATCTGTTGTTTTCTCATAATTTGACTGGGGTTATTGGCTGGGGGAAAATGCCACGGGGATGAAGTGGCATCTCATCATGTTGTAACAGGGGTACATGCTATCAACATCACTTATTGCTAGTAATGTGTTCTTGTTGATTTTTAATACCACTCAATGCACATTGCTCTTAATTCCAAAACAGGAAAATGGAATGTTTTACATGTTTCACTAAAATATAACTTTTGAAACTCCTTCAACCTTTAATTAAGTTGCTGTTATCTACCATAATATATGAAAGTATGTCTGACACATAGTATTTACCCACTTATTTGGTGAGTGAATGAATGACTATCTCTATATCTATCTCCATCCTCATCTGTACCATGGGTCAGGGTCCCTGGGTTGGAAAAAGAGAAAGCTTAGGCAGCCTGGATGCTAACCATTTGATAGTCCAACTACTGTTATCGATCTGGGTTTTAAAGAGTTAATTAAAAATAACTTCAGAAGACTGTGATATATTTTCATCTTCCTAAAAGAATGTTCTAAGTTTTCATTTGGTTTTGATATTCAACTGTGGTGTTTTAAACAGTGCTAATGAAGTGAGAACTAAGCATCTAGGAGTTAAGAAATACAGACCTTGGGAAATGAGGAAATGGTTTAGAATTATTATTGTAAAATTGCTTGTCTTCATTGCTCTTTGAGGATTTTCCCTCCCGAGTGGTTATTTGCCATCTCATTAAAAGAGAAACTCTCAACGACATCATCTTGAAACACCTGCCTAACCAAATGGAAAAAGGCCGCCTTTTAAGAGCTGTGGCTTTATTTTCTCTGTAGCTTGACTGAGTTTTCATACTTTACCCAAAGTGGTGAATTTTACATTGCCAAGAGACGCAATTGAAAGATGCGAAGTGAAGTGAATTGTTTAAAAATTTAACTTGCTTTACTTTGTGGAACACGCACTCCCTCAAAGCTAAGTTTAAAAGGCCAAAGTGATTGCTAGGCCTTGATGGTGGCACTAGTGGCTTGGGGAATATTGAGTGGAGAAGTCGGCTTCTCTTGTGCCAAGGCATACAGAAAACGTATCTGCTACTGCGGAGAGGCGAGAGGACAAGGTTGATGGGAGGGAATGAGAGTTTCTTTTACTTCCTATTCTTTTCTACATTGGTTGTTAATAATTTTAAACTGTCCTTGCATTTTGCAAGCAATTTAAAGGCCAAAAATCCTGGGGAGGGCTCAGGAGTTTGTGGGGGTGAATTGAGTGAGGGAAATCTGTGTTTCTAGTCTTCTGTTTTGAGAATAAACATTCTTGACTAAAAAGAAGGTGCAAAACACCTCTCCAAGGTTAACAATGGGTCCAAATGCAGATGATAGGTCTGTGAGGGAAATAGGAACAATTTCTAGCCTTTGCTCCTCTTTGGGTTCAAAAAATATTAAGAAAACTATGGGTGACAGAAAGGGCTTTTACAGGAAGTCAAACACCTAAAAATCAGTTTAAAATAGAATTTCAAAAATAAACTCCTCAGGACAATTCCTATACTACAACAAATTTGGTGTTTGGGTACTTGGACACTGAATTGCAAAGGAAAGGTTTCTTAAGATAAGCATTTGTGTTTCAAATTTCCCCCACTTGGCTCTTTATGATAACAGCTTTTGTAAATAGCATAGCAGTTGAAACATTTATTATTGGAACAGAAATGCAATTACATGCAGATGTTGTCCTGTGATTCATTGCTTTGTGCTACACACATTTTAAAGCTGGAGGAAGAACAAGCAGGTCATCAAGTAAATGCTCTAGGCTGAGCTCCACTTACTCTCTTGACTTGAGTTATCTAATCTCTTTGTGAGTGTTGCCACAATCTAGCCCTCTGTGGCCCTTCTTGGCAGCCTGTTTCATTGTGCAATTATTCCAACTACCGTCAAGAATGTGTTTTCATCCAACATAAACGTTCTTTACTTAATCCAAACCTGGTTCTTTCTCCAGCATTCCTATTCTGAGGCAGATAAAATGACCACCACATTTATTTTTTCAAGTTTGTCATTGTCTTCTACTTTTTGTCAAGATTGGCCTTTTTTTTGTTTTTGTTTTTTTTTGCTTTGCAGTGAATGAGCTATGATAATGTCAGATAGTGATGAGAACTATGAAGGAAAAAAATGGGTAAATTGATATGGAACCACGGGAGGTGGGATGGGTGGTGGCGTCAGTCCTGGTTGTCATAGGTGCCTCCTACTGGAGAAGACTTTGCATAAATTCTGAGGCTTTAGGGGTTAGTAGTGAAGATGCTAGGTATATTGGTTTCCTATTGTGGCTGTAACAAATTATAACTAACTTAGTGGCTTAAAATGGCCCAAATGTATCATCTTACATTTCTCGAGGTCGGAAGTTCAACACAGGTCTCACTGGGCTAAAATCAAGGTGTCAACAGGGCTGCATTCTTTCTAGAGGCTCTAGGGGAAAATCTGTTCCCCGCTTCTAGAGGCTACCCACATTCCTTGGATTGTGGTCTCCTTCCTCCATTTTCAAAGCCACCAATAGATAGTCAAGTCTCTCATATCACATTGCCCTGACACTGATTCTTCTGCCTCCCTCTTCCACATTATAAAGACCTTGTGATTACATTGGACCCACTGGATAAACGACGGGTAATCTTATCTTAAAGTCAGCCTATTAGCAACTTTAATTCCTCATTGCCATTTAACATAACGTATTCACAGGTTCCAGGGATTCAGATGTGGATATCTTTGGGAGGCCTCTATTCTGCCTACCACACTAGGGAGAGCGTTTCAGGCAGTTGGGAAGAACACATGCAAAGGTCCTGAGGTCTGAACAAGACAGGTATGTTGGGGAAAGAGAAAGAAAGCCAGTGTAGCTAGGCGTGGTACCATGAGATTAGTTTGGAGAGGCTGGCAGAGGTCAGATTATGGGGGGCTCTGTGGGCCATGGTATGAAAACTTGATTGTATTCTAATTATAGGAGGATACCACTAGAGATTTTAAGCAGAGAGGTAGCATGATCTGATATATATTTTTAAAAGATGGTTTGACTTCTCTGTAAATAGACTGTAGAGAGGCAAGGGTAGAACTAGGGGGAATAATTAAGCAGCACTTACAACAATCTAATTCAGAGGTTCTCAGCCAGGGACAATTTTGCCCCCCACACCCCCTGGGGAACATTCGGCAATGTCTGATGATACTTTGGTTGTCATGACTTGGGGGTTAGGGAGAGAGAGAATGCCACTGGCATCTAGTGGGAAGAGGCCACAGATGCTCCTAAACATCCTACAATGCACAGGACCACCCCCAGCACAAAGAATGATACAGCCTAATGGTGCTGATGCTGAGAGACTGATCTAGGCATGAAATGATGCTGGCTTGGACTGGAAGGGTCAGAAGCGATGGTAAGAAAGAGAATTCTCACCCATAGGTAGGCTTCAGCTTTCAGCTTTATCAAAGGAGGGAGAGGCTATAGGGTTGACTACAAACTCGACTGGATTGGAGAGGGAGAGGGTGTTGGGGGCACATGAGAGAGGGAAGGAGAAATGGCGTGTAGAGTGCTGGGCTTTCCTCGAGGCACCCAAAAAGACACACCATAAGACTTCCATTGCATTCCATGTTGGCTCTTTATTCTCCTAGCTCCTGTGCACTTGGTGTTTATCATGGTCTAGATCTGTAAACCCAGGGAACTTGGGTCTTATTTCCCTCTCCACCACCACTAGCTTGGTGACATTAGACAGTTGACTTAACCTCTCTTTGTCTCTGTTTTCACCTTTGTCTAATAAGGGCAACATTTGCTTTATTGACCTCATCTAGTTATGAAGAACTTGGAAAAAAATTAAAAATGCTATATGCATATATTCTGCTTCACAAATTTTGTTCCCTTTAATTTCATTATTATAATCCTTCTTTTATAGGTTTTATAATATTTTTTCATCATTAACATTTTTGTACCTAAAAGACAATATGATTGATAAATATTTGACAAATTGAGAAGGTAAATTATATTTTGGATTTTATTTCCATGACATTTTCAGGAACTACATACTCCAATTCTTTTGTAATATTTAGTAAGAAGGCTGGTATAGTAACATTTTTGGCTAATTTAATTTATTTCACCAATTTATTCACTAGCACCTGTATGGAAAGCACTATTAAATGAACTTCAACGGTAGGTAAATGGGCAAAATAGGGCTCTTGCCTTCTAGGCACTTGCAATCAATTTGAGTACTTTGCCATCTGGGACCCTTCTTATAAGGTAGAGACTGGGAATCTGCAAAGTATAGCCCAAGGTTGATTTCCTGGTTTTGTAAATAAAGTTTTATTGGAACACACACATTCATTCCTTTACACATTATCTATGGCTATTTTGGACCACAACAGCAGAGTCAAGTAGAGGCAACAGAGAGGCTTATGGCTGGCAAAGTCGAAAATGTTTACTATCTGGCCATTTGCAGAAAAAGTTTGCTGACTCCTGACCTAGAGCATTGGTCTTTTGGAAATTTCTGCTTTTGCTTCTGAATTTGCTCTGAGCTCTTCTTTCTTGAAATGTGGATCCCTAATGAAGCAGTACTCTGAGAATGCCTATTTTGCAGTGCTTACGTGGTTAATACCACCATACCAAAGGCTTTACAAGTAAGAGTGCTAAGCTGCCAGTATATATTCAACTTATTGGCTAGAATTAGCTCAATATAGTTTTTTTTTTTTACCACGTATTTCTTAGACCTTTCATTCCAGTCCTCTATTTGTCACTATTGAACACAAGCTTCTTTCTTAACGTCATCTTTTCCCCTACTCTTCAAGGTCATTTTGAATTATAATACAATCCTCTGAGGTGCTAGCTATCCAATTTGGCACCATCTGCAAATTAAATCAACTTCTCTTTTATTTCATCACTCAAGTAACTGATAGAAATATTAAGAAGAGCCTGCCTCAGGACATCCTTTTTAAATGTCACTGTTTCCCTCAAGGTTCAGCCAGAATCACTGATAATCTTTGAGTCCACCTTTAAGCTCCCACTCTTTTGGAAATTGGATCTAGTCAGTAATTTCCAAACTTAAAATGCCAGTCATTATATGCCATATGGGGTATTGAATATGCCTACCTAATTGATCCTTTCCTCCAGCCAAATGGTTTGCCATATATGTCATGTCTTCATTCATCATGTATTCTAGTTCTCTCTCTCTTTCTTTGAAGTTAAGCAGGGCCAGATGACTTGCTCTGGCCAATGAAATGTGAGCGCAAGTTTGAGTGTCTCTTGTGGAGTGAAGTTTTGAAAGGCAGGTGCATGATTTACCAAGTTCCTGTTTCCTGTCTCAGCAACCATGGAAGTATGTGTTGAAAGGAACCTTCATCAGCCTGGGTTCCTGAGTGGATATGAGTAAGAGAGCCCTCCCTGTTGATCTGTGTAAACATGCAAAATGAGTGAGAAACATACTTTTGTTGTTTTAAGCCACTGAGATCTGGGGGTTGCTTGTTACCAGAGCATAACATCACCCATCCTGCCTGATACAGATATTGAGCACCATAACATTTTTCTAGAAAGCTCCATTAAAGATAGGGACCATTCTTTTTCTGTGTTTCCTTTTCTGTATGTATCCTTCACAGACCCTTATCCATAGTATGCACCAATTAAATGTTTATTGCATGGAAGTGGATTAATAATAGATTAGTAGTTAGATAACTAGCTACAATATTTAGGAATCTTTCTTATGCTTTTCCACTTCTTTATATACAGAATAAATGATAAAAATAATTCCATGTAAAAATAAATCCAGCTTCCTGAACATCTTCAAGATATTTTTCAATTGAACCTACTGGTCCTCCTCAATTGTTAGATAAAAGGACATTGTGATGATATGACGGATGCATCAAGTTTTACTTTTCCCTGATATTTACCTTATTTGATTCAGCCCAGGTCCACCAAGTCTAATCATGTTAAGGCCAGCCTTTAGCCAATGAGAGTAACCTGCATTAACTACAGTGAGAAGATTAGCTTGGACATTTGTCTATTAATATTTCTACATAGATGTGGAAATTCAATTAAACAGTCCTGTATTATGAAAAATTTAGGGAAACTTTAGAGTTTCACATGCCATAATATAGATGTACACAGTCTTTCCTTTAAGATTGTTAGCTCCATGAGAGGAGGACACGCCTAACTTGCTCATGGCTATAGTCCTAGGACCTAGCTGAATTCCTGGACTGTAAGAAGCATCAATAAATATATGTGGAATGATTTTTTTAAAAATCTCGTTGGGTACTTTCAGGAATCTGTGAGATGTGCAGCCATTTTTATTTCTACTTTGGAGGCGAGGCTCAGAAACATAAGTATCTTACCAAAGGTCACACAACCAAGAGGTGGAACCAGAAGCATCTTCTGACTCTAAGGAATTTGCTCTTTCTTGGATGGTGTGGTACACCCCGGGTACAGTAGAAATACCAAGCGTTCTGGAGTCTGATGGACTGAGATTTGAATTATAGCTCGACTGCTCATTAGTTATATGTCATTGGGAATTTCTAAAATCTATCCTCTGATGTTTTCTTTAAACCACAATGATATTTTCTCCCCTTCAAGTAGGTCTTGTATTTTATTTGGTTTCCCATAAGTACTGTTTTTTGGCATGGTGTAATTATTCGGCTGCAAGTACTCACTCATTGGGGTCTTCTATGGTTAGGTTGAATTCATGCAGCTTCAGTGACCCAGCCTTTCCCAAATCATTTCTTGAGGCATCCAAAATGGATTTAGCAAAGGGTTATGTTCCCTCTTTGAAATACGCTACTTTGAGATCCAAATTTCATTTTGACCTTCCAATTCAATAATTATAGCCTAAGATATTTTGTGTTTAAAACCTAAATGATTGTTTGCTTAGAATTGTAAGAACAAATTTGGAGGCCAGCTTAAGGCACTTAAAGGTTTAGCCTGCCCTGGAAAAAAAAAATGCATTCTTTGTCTTGCATCAACATGTTAATAAAGTCTAAGGTTCCTGCATAAACAGAACTTGCTTCAGCGGGAATTATGAGAACATAAAGGGGGCAGCGTCATAAATGGACTATATTCATGAAAGCCATTTACCTAGCATGGCACACAGAGTTTTATTTAAGATTAATGAAAACCCAGTAAGTAGAAAACACTAATATTCATTCCAGTGGGGGAGTCAAGATAAGTCTTAACTTGATACAATAGAAATGTGTGTACTGTGAACAGAAAAATGTGTGCAATATTTGCAAAGTTATATTTTCATAATATTTTATAACCCAAATTCGTATTCAATAAAAATACACTTCCTATCTCATTTTATGGTCTTTCTGGAGTCATTAGATGCAATCATTTTAGCAGTAAGTTAGGACCTTATAAAGAGTATTTTAATCACTTTGTATATTGCATTTAAACTCTCTGGACATATGATTAAAAATTATATTTGAACATGGAAAACTACCATTTTAATGTTCTTCTGTCTCTTAAAGTTGATTCTATTTTTAGAAATTCTATTGGAGTTAAATTCTAGAAGATCTGGGATTTTGGATTTGCCACAAACTGATCATGAGACTTTGAACCAATCATTTTATCTCTGTGAGTCAATTCTGTTATCAAGAAAAGGAAATAATAACACACACTTCATAGTGTTCCTGTGGAGATATGAAGAGAAGTTGTAAGTTAAAGTCTTTGCCCAATGTAAAATGTTATTCAAAGATTAGTTACCCTTCCCAATAGTGTGATTTCTGTACTTTACAGCTCTTAGCAGAAACTCTTTACCATTGGTTTGTGTTGGTGCTAGCTTAAGTAGTGTGTAAACATTCATTCTCTCCCCCTTCCCAAGCAGAGACCTAAAATAACAGTGCTGAGCTATTTTTACTAAGACTGTCACTACTCAGGGAGCAGTCAGCCAGTGGATGAAATAAGGACAAATGATTCATTTTAAGATAAGTTTTATTTAGCAGGCAATCTTCACCTCCAATACCTCCAATACTTGGATATTGGAAAGTCTTGAGTCTCTACTTCACATTAGGACTTCATGCAATTGGTGAGAATTAAAAAGAATTATTTTACTAGGTAATAGATAAATATAGGAGGAAAGAGTCAATTATTAGACAATTGATATGTTACATATTTACATTTAAAAACTATGTTTTGAGCCTAGACTTAGGCCTTACAGAGTTCTTTTAAAGATGTATTTTGTCATCTTCTTAAGTCCAGGAAGTTATTTAAAAATTTTTACATATAATTATGCAAATTCATACATCTTAGATTTCTTTCCTGAAACCATCAAATAGCACTTCAGTATGTGGGTTCAGGAGGGTTATTTGATGGGGAATAAATAAATGTCATTATGTTTCATTTTGCCCATCAAAAAATACAGTAGCAATTACTGTACTGTAAAGGGAGAAAACTCAAAATGCTCAGATTGCATTATCTACTCAAGGCCTGGGAAAGTTGAATAACTAGTAGTTACTATGCTCACATAAGGCATTTGAGCCTTATTTGATGGAAGTTTATTCACATTCTCTTCCTATCACATGTTCTATTCACTTCCTTGAAAATAATTTCAAGACAAGTTACTCTGGTTTTAAAAACATGAAAGACAAATGATAATATCCTACACTTTGGTTTTGCTCCCTACAATGCCCTCAGATAATATAAGGTTGGTCACAGACCATGATATGAAATACTAGCTGTTGACTCGCAGTTCTACTAGAAGGGCCAATTTTACAGACTGCCAGGATAAAGATGATTTTAATTAAATCGCACAAATCCCTTTGTACTGCAACCAAACCCTATGCAGGCTGACTGTCTCTGAGCCATTCTGGCGTGTGTAGAGTTAACCAGGTTACCAGCATTCCTAGTTAACTTCTTTCACCAGGAATGCAATTCATGTTTACCTATATAAGGAAACCTGTTAGGCTGACCTGAGTTTGGCAGAATTTTGCGCTGACTGGGAGGCGTGTAAGCACACAGCCTGGAGAGGGGGAGTGATTCCGAGCTGGACAGAGCAAGCTTCCTGAACGCCCCAGCCATTCAGCTGATCCGAGGCAGCCTGCCTGGAGGACCTACAGGTTTGCCTCTTCCAGATCACAGTTGAGGAACAAAAACCCCGTCCTGGGAAAGATGGGGAACCTGGTGAGTCTTACCGATCTCTCTCTGCTCGCTTCTGCTCAGTGGCTCGCCGTACTGCTCTCACCCAGGAAGCAAAGGGAGAGGCACAGCTCAGCCTCTAACCCCACGGCTCCTTCCTGAACAAGCACAATGCTTCGCAGATACCTCCAGAAAACTTGCCCTGGCCGTTTTGTACACCAGGAATCCACAGAAGCAATGGTTATAGCACGTTAGGCATTCCAGAGAGTGTTTTCACTGGCCAAGAGTTTCTATACCATCTTAACGAGCAAACTTTCTTATCTTTGTTGCACTCTAAAACAGTGGAAATAAGCTTTAGGGTGCTTTGTGAGAAGCTGAATCCCCAAGGAAGTAATAGTAAATTTAAGTGGGGTTCTTAAAACCACAGGCAGTGTGATATTCTGCAGAAGTGCAATTTGTCACTAAAAAGGCAGTCTGAAGGTATCATTTTTCATTTATGCAGCAGCAAAATCCTTGCATCCTGCACATGTAATAAAGGACACCTTCCGAGACACTGAGGAAAGAAAGAAGCCGAGCTGGGCTCTTTGTTCTAGACAATGTAAAGAAGCTCACTCGCATTTTGACAACTAGCGTCTGTCTATTTATATATAAGGCGAGAATGATGAAAAAACGCTTTATGTCAAAGGCATTGCGGTCGATTGAGTTAAAATTTTGCTATATTCTATATGTATACAAAAATCTCAATCTGAATGTAATTAAACATGGAAATGTGAAAGTGTTTAACAGACTTGCAGGGGAATTTTAGTTATACTTGTGAATGGCCAATTATAAGAGGCAACCGGGAAAGCAGAAAAAACTATTCCAACTGAGTTCTGGGGCAGAGGTAAAACTTTTTAAAAGAAAGTCGATTTTATAACTGTCAAAAGTAATTTGGACTCAGGTACAAATTTTTATTTTTTGTTTTTTTCATGGCAAGGTGGTTTTCTTAAATGAGTTAGCTTGGATAATTGTTTTGAATAATTTGACTGCTCATCTATCAAAGAAATATTATTGTTTTCTGTCACACACAGTGACTTAATCCTAAGAGTCTGGGGAGCAGGATTGTGCTACTGATTGTGGCAAGTGGCATGAGGACCTAATTTCTGATTTTTCATATTAAGAAATTAGTTTATTAAATTAATTTCATGAAAATTAATCAGCACAAACAAGCAGATTTGAGAGAATGACCACTTTTTAAAAAATTGCAAGTCATGCTCCATTCCCTAGTGAGGCTATTGATTTAATACAGGAATTGGCAACAGCTTATTCATAAAAACAAAAGCGATGGCCGGCTTTATGTAGGGCCCTTGACTTGAAAAAGCATAACTACTCCCAGTAATGCAGTTTCAATGAAACCTGCTCATCATCTCTATGAGAATGAAACCTAGAAATGCCGTGTGTGTGCTACAGTAGACGTTTTAGTAAATACAATTCTTAATAGCACAAGCAGCAGAACTGAGGAGACTAATGCAAATGTTTGAAGCTTGTTACCTCCTAGGTGCTGCTCAGAAAAACAGGAGTCTTGATATTGTGCTGCTTTCGGTGGGAATCAGTAACCCAGGAGACACAAAACACTAGTTTAAAATATACGGTTAATAACAGATGTTTATACCAGGTTGTCTCACCCTGCCGATGAGATGGCCCCAAGCCAAATCAACCAGCACGTCTGCCGTTTTTCCTGTGAGTTGATATGTACACAGTTATTATACACTAATTACATCAACAGCCAAGGGAATATATAACCAGAAAGATAGCTAAGTCTCTGGGGCTGAGGAGGGCCGGGGCTAAGCATAGTGTTTTTGAATCTCATGTTTAGAGTTCTCCTTGCCAGTGGCATATGAATTACTGGAGATGACTGGGAGCCCCAACTCCTGAATCTGCTTATCCTTGGCTCCTCGGCAGCTCATTTGGGGGCAATAATAGTGATTATAGTATTTAACACTTTGGCGTTAATAGAGGTCCAAGAGGATTCCTTCTTGAGAGATTAAAGTTATTTTAGGGTCAGAACTAATCCTCCAGTGAAAGGCAGTTAGCATGCTGTAGTGTCGCATTAGCCCTTTTCGAGTCACTGTTACTGTGTGCTTGTGTGGAGGATGTAACTATTTGGCAGCCTTCTTAGGTCCATGAGATGTTGGTAAGTGTCCTGGTTAAAGGAGATTGAAAAATACTGGGCAAAATAAGAGAAACAGGTCTTCTCAGAGCCTTAATGTGTTCACTTGTTAATATGCGTTGTGATTCCCAGAAAAAGTGCAACATATGAAGTATGATTTGCTGCAAACTTACCTGACAGCTCATTTTTTGGCTGATCATCCTGAAAAACATTCTTTAAGGCAAAGCTTCCCAACGCATGGGCTACAGAGCACTAGTAGATGATGAGTGGATTGCAGACATGCCCAGATGTTGATTCCTCTTGGTATCTGGGCCATTAAGCTGTTCCTGGGCTTGGCGTATCCCCCCAAAGGTTGTCTGTGGACCGCAAAGCTCCCTTAGTTTGCCCCAATATGTTGTACAGATAGGATCAATTTCTATATCTGTCATGATGTACGAAAGCTAGGAAACTGTCTTTGACAATCTAGGCCCAGAATATAGATTGAGCAAGTCAAAATAATGCTATGCTGTTAACCTGAGCCTTAGAGCTCAATGTAAAGAAAAATATCCTAATTTTTATCACATTTCATGCAATGGTAGCGATGTCAAGACCTTCTGTAGGTCATCCAGTTTGCCGTTTTTATTCCATAAAGAATTTAAAGAGGTGTTCGTGTGTGTGTGTGCGCGTGCGCATGTGTGTGTGTGTTGTTCTATTCTTAAAGGTCTGGAGAGCTGATGGCAAAGTGTTTCCTCATGGGATGCTTTCTAACATTTAGTTATCATTTATACTTCCCTTTCTCAAACTGCTATCACAGTTTGTATGGCTGGGATTTTCCCACCACCGTTGTGGCCTAGTCCAGAGGCAATGACATAAAAGAACCTGGTTTCAAAAGTTATTTATTAAATGTAAATTCTTTCCTTGGACACTGTACCAAATTTGTACACAACATTCCTATCCCTGGTGAACTTTCTTGGCTTTCTCTGCCTAGCATTTGACATCAATTACCTTTTCAGAAACATTTTGCGTTATTAATTCCTGTTAGATTCATTCAGCAAATATTTATTGAGTGCCTTTTGAAGTCCTATGCTAAGTATTCTGGAGGAAAAGTGGGTATATAAGAGACAGATGAGTTTAAACCAAATCTTCATGCAACCGATAGCATTTCTGCAAAAAGAAATCATTACCTGAATCGTGTGCAGTATATGAGTATGATTTGCTACAAACTTACTCAATCACTCACTTTTTTGCTGATCATCCTGAGGGACATTCTTTAAGTCAGAGCTTCCCAACTGGTGGGCATAAAGCAGGCAACACACACGTCAAGATGTTCACACTTTCAGTGACCAAAGGATTTCCATGTCAGGTAGATGCCAATGACGTTGGTATACTTACTAAAGAAAGATGCCACCTTGCTCCTTGCAGAGCATGTATAAATGGCAGAGAGCTGGATGATGCCTTTTTATGCTTTGTTAGTGTAATTTTCAAGACCATACTTTCTTGGATTGTCAGAGGTTCCTAGGGCACCACATGAAGAAGAAATATTTCCATAGTACCAGGTAACTTGATAGCTTTTATATTGGCTTTTAACCACTGGAAATTATTAAGGTACAAGTTCCAGTGACAATTCTTATGAAGCAGACAAGAGAAGCTGCTGTTACTTCTAAGTTTGTATATGTAAGGCTTAGAATTACGGACCGTGAATTAATAACTGGTTTGTGCCAGTAGGATTTTCCAAGTATCTAGGGCATTGGCAAAACCAATTTAAACTATATTTATATTTGAAAAAAGGTTAGCTGGTGAGGTGATAGACAGGAGTAGGACTTCTAGTTAAATGTGAAAGTACATTTCCATTTTTTAATTAATTGCTTGCAATTACATATAAGGGAATCTTCTGAGAGTGAACCTTTCAAAAAAAATGAGTTACTTTATATATTATTGCCAAGGATTCAGTTAATTTTATTTTTTATTTAAAAGGAAAATAAAAATGTATAACAGTACTTTGTGGAATGTAGCCTTCTCAGATATGCTTGATACTTAATAGCTGGATCTGCATAAACAATGGCTCTAAACTATATATGCTCATATGCTCACACTCTCTTGTGAGTTGCTCTTCACTTGTCTAAACTTGAGACAGAAATGAAATTAAGCAGAACCTCCTCAATTTGACAGTTTGGGTTTTAACACGTGACAGAATTGGAATTTTGGTCAAAGAGCTTGAGCCAAGAAATGCTGCATTATTTATAGGTATTGTTCTGCAACAGAGGCCTTGGTTATTTAAACCAAAATTATTTTCCCCCCTGAGTATCTAATTGTGCAGTTATTTAGATCTGTACTGACACACTCATCATGTATTGCCTTGGGGAACAGAACAGTATATAAACTACTAGAGAACAGAGAACAAGTTTACTCGAACTGCTATACTTGGCTTAAAGTTAAGAAACAAAAGAATAGCAGTGTTTCCCAAGTTTCTTCCAAAGCAGTGGATGGTGGGTTTGGCCAAGTCATCCTCAACTTCTCTGGGATTCAATTTCCTCATCTATCAATGGAGATGTAAATACACAATTCATTGGGCAGTTATGAGTATTGAAAATGGTCATGTCCATGAAAGCACCTAGCACAATGCTGGGCATGAAGCCAATCAATAAGTATTAGTTGGATATGAAATGGGTGGGAGTAAATTAGGCATCTTCAAGTAAACAAGGAATTGAAGAAGTAGAAATTGACACACACTGGTGGCCCGTATGTAATTTTTCCCACTTGGTGATTTAAAACTTGCTTTTCAGTGAGGCATAATATACTTTCTAATGTCTTGTACCAGGTCCTCTTTGCTTATTTGTGTTACCTATTTGTCCCCTGTAAGAGTTTGTGTTTGAGACCCTTGTTCTAAAGGCTTCTTCCTTCTCTAGCAATCTATGTTACCTCAAACGTAAGTTTCCCCCTTTTAAAGTGTTTTCCCACAAGTAATACATTTTATAAACAAAACAAAAAATACTCAGTGTGTACTTATTAATTTGACAACTTGAAAGCTTTTCCCACAGCAATGGCAGTAAATTCATTGATAAAAGCCACTTGTTTTATTAACAACAAGTAGAACATTTCCCTGCCTTCAGTTCATAACCATGGTTTTCCAGGTGTCTTGAGGATGGACCTCTGTAAAGGTGTTATGCCCCCAAGGTTACACTCAGATCCCACTCTCTTTCTCCTACTCCCAACGCACCACATCCCACCCCAGTGGAATGTAACGTTTAATTTGATGTAGTTCCTGTGATGTGGAGAGAATGTGTCCCATGGGCTGATGTGCCCTGACGACAATTCACTCTTGGCTAAGGCAAGTGGGGACCATACAGTGTTGGTACCATGAGGAAGCAAGGCAGCTGATTGGTCAGCTCAGGCTGCTATAACAAAATGCCATAGACTGAGTGGCTTAAATACCAGACATTTATTTCTCACCGTTCCAGAGGTTGGGAAGTCCAAGATCAAGGTGTCAGCAGATTCAATGTCTGGTGAGAGCTCTCCACCAGGCTTGCAGATAGCCACCTTTTTGCTGTGTCTTCACATGATGAGGAGAGAGCAATCTCTCTCTCTTCCTCTTATAAAGGCACTAATCTTGTCATGAAAGCCTCACTGCGTGACCTCATCTAACCCTTATTACCTCCCAAAGGCCCCATCTCTAAATACCATCACATTGCGGGTTAAGGCTTCAACATATGAACTTGGTAAGGGGACACCTTTCAGTCCATAGCAGTGGCTTTATCAAAATGTAGATCAAGTGACTCTCTACTTCTGACTTATTGTTATTGAACTTGAGATATCATCTATTATAAGATACAACACTAGGAAAGAAAACAAAATTCTTCCAATTAGACTATAACACAATGTTTTCTAAGCATTTAAATATTTTATGCTACATTTATTGAAAGAATTCTTTTAGGCTTATTTAGACCACTTTTTAAAAAAGAATATATTCCTCCTGTGCATACACAAAATGGAAAATATAGGCAAGATAAACTTTTTAAGATTCCAACTTTTCTAAATCTCTTTTCAGTTGGAGTTGTCATGTGTGTGCTTTTCTGCACCATGCCATCATGCTTTGTGCCAAAATATAAGCATTTCTTTTAAAAGAGCTTCTCTACTGTCTCTGAGTCTCTACCAAAAGATAACAACCAGAACTATATTCCTTCCTCAAATGGTCCTACCTGGGAATGCAGTTGTCCATTTGGACCCCCAGGAATGTCCATCAAGTTACTACACTTCTCAGTGAGCTAATTCTTTAATCCTTCTAACACACGTCCACAAATGCCTTAAGAACCAGCATGCTTGATGGGTTCCATAGATCTCCTGAGTATCTGTCCAGACAACTTTCTTCCAGTCCCACCTAAGCCCTGAGAGGATCTCTCTCTGGCCTGAAGGAAACCCTTTCTCCTTTCTATTTCTTTAAGAGGCTTTGCCAGACATGTGACTTCTCTTCTCCTAATGGATGAGGCTTGTTTCAAATAATGCCTGGAAATCAACAGAAGTAATAATAATATGAATTTCTATGACCGAGAAAGTTCATGGCCAGGCAACGACAATTATATCATGACTATAACCTGGGCAGGAACAAGTGTAAGATATATCCCAATATACACTATCTTAAACTAGAAAGAATTCCCTGAGAACTCATGAAATAGAGTGTATGTATCTCCCCCATCCCACAGGGATGCCTAAAATCTCAGCATTAAGAATGATTTAATTGTCTTTTAAGGCATCAAGAATGCCCTAGAGGAAAGTAATGGCTCTAGAGAGAGCAACGCCTGTAGTCACCATACTTACTGCTTTGACATGGATTTCTTTTCAATTAATACTAAGTAAGAGACCAATATCCCGTGAATATGGGACAAGGAATGGGATAGGGATGAGGATACGGGAATGGAGAGAGGGCAGGAAAAGAGGAAAACAAAAAGGAGAAGCTCAACATTCATTCAACAGTATTTATCAAATTCTTGCTCTGAACCAGGCATCGTTCTACATGCTAAGGCTAAAGTGGAGCCTGCACTCAAGTAGACAACAGTCTAGTGTAGGAGACAAATATTGATGAAATATCATGCAAACAAGGGTAAAGGTGCACCTAGAATAAAAGCTGTAAAGTGTAGCTATATGTGCCATGAGTTTGTACTGGGAGGACTTACCTAATTGGGAGGGAAGTCAGAGAAACCTTCCCCAAGAAAGGATGCTTAAACTGAGAACTAGTAGGAAAAGATGTGAGTCAGTGTGTTTGGAGGGGTAGGAAATGGCCAGACTGAATTAGCGAGTTTTCAACAAGGAATGACATTTATCTTTCAGAAGGGCCACATTGGCAGCAACCTGGAGAACAGATCAGAGGAGCGTGAGAGTCAGTGGGGGTGAACCAGACAGGAGCCTAGGAGAGGGGTCCAGGGAAAGATGATGTCTACTTATTCTAATATCATGGTGGCAGAGATGAAGAGAAGTGGATGAATTTCAGTTATATTTCAGAAGTGAAATAGGCAGGAGTGGGTGATGAATGGGACATGGGCAATGGAGAGAGACCAGGATGTGTCAAGGTAGACTACTAGGAATTTGGTTCACCTAACTAGAGGGATAGTGGTGTCACTAATGATGTAGGGAACAGTGAAAGTTGACCTAGTTTGGGGGTAAGGAGAGGAATCATTTGTAGCATGATGGAGTGGAAAATGCATGAGCCGTGGGGCTGAAAGTCTTGACGTGGGTTCAAGCCCTAGCTCATCCATTTACTAGATGTATGATGCTAAGTTTCTCTGAGTCTCAGTTTTCCCATCTTTAAAAATGAGACAAACATCCACCTCACAGGGTTGCTGAGACAATCAAAATAACTTCATATATGGTCAAAGGTCTACATACATGAGTTACTGTTATTACTCCACACATTCACTAGCAATGAAACCTAGAAGAAGAATAGCTATTTTCAATAACTTCCTGTGGGGTGGGATGGTGTGTGAAAATTTTGACAGCTGAGATCTCAACACTCTGTAAGTTTACCTAAGTGAAGTTTTCTCCTTGTTGATAATGTACAGGGCAGCTATTAACTTCAGTTGTCTGGTGAATTCCTTCTATTTCATTCCAACCCCCTTTCCTCCTTGCCTTCAACCTGGATTAAGGGATCCCATATAGGAATAAGCTACATTGCTTTTCTCAGCTGAGATCCCTTATCACTTGTAAGAGGACTATAGGATTTAGAAAAATGTAACCCGAGAGTTTGCACTAACAGATGAGCACACTCGATTAACTTCGCACTCCCTGTAGGCTTTGGGTGAAGGTTTTACCATTCTGTTTTTCTAGCATCAATTTAGCAAGAGCATTTTATACGACATGTGTAATTCCACTGCCCTTGAGTGACCTCAGCGAATTCCTTTCTGGCTTCCAAATATTCTGTCATTAAAGGGAGCCATTAGGCAGTGAAAGCTGCAGCCATAGGGTTAGGAAAAGCTTGGAATGGGCAGGTGAAGGGGAGGAGGGAGTTAAGCCCTGTGGAATCCAGGTATTAGCTTCCCTCTCTGCAGGTGTTCTGGCATTTAGGATCCAAACCACTACCAAAATTCTCCTCCTGTTGCCTTGTTGCATTTCTTTCTCTTTGTTCCTAACACACACTATTAAATCTCTTTATTTTAGAGCTGGATTTATCTCTCACTGAATTATCAGGAAGATTGTTTTCCATCAAAACCCAATTTAGTTATTTTTCCCCACAAGAAACACTTATTTTCATATAGAAAAGCGTTTGGGAGAGAGTAGGAGGCATTCCATTTTGTCATTTCACTTGCATAATGTTTGGGTGGAAGATTGTGAAACATTTATGTGAACTTTCAGATAACTACATTGTACTTGGTCCTCCATCTGAATATTTGAGATTTTACTGTATACAACCAGACTGAGTTTGGGTGTGTGGGAGGAGTGGGGAAGGAAGTAGAGTGGAAGTTGTTATCTGAAATAGAAGTCTTAGGCACATTTTTAAGACCTTCCTCTTTCCTCTACCTTCCCCTGCCTTAATAATTTTTTCTCTACATGGTCCATTTTGGTGCAAACACATTTCAAGATACAAGAGCAGTTTAAGAAGGCCATTCTAAATCTGAATTGTATCTCTCAGAGGGGCTGCCATCTCACTTTATAAAGACCCACTTGGTTTTAGTTTTGCTGAGTTCAAAGCAGGAGCATTCCATAGAAACTTCCAATTAGCATGTGCAATAGTAGTTGTTCCAAGTCTGGATGTTTTAGGAGTCACAATGCAACAGAATGAAGCCAGAGCTAAACAGTGTCAAACCAGAGAAGAGTTAACTTTGCCATGTATGTAGTTACCTGCCAATAAATCATTTGCCAATAGTTCAAAGATAATGAAGGAACCTGATAGAATGATCCAGAGTGAAGGTCGCAGCAAAGAGAAAACACATCAAACATTACAATGAATGAAAAATGGTGAGAACTTCTGTTTCCAGGCCCCCAAATAAAGCTCTTGCAAAGATAAAGATGTGAGCTTTGTATACCATCCGGCCTTCTGGTCTGTTTATCCTGCACAGAAAGACTGAAGCGGGGAGGAGGAAGGCCTCCGCCAACAGATTGTAGGTCATAAATTAGTTAATAAAATCTGTCCTGTGTTATCTCTGAAACAGCCTATTTTATATATACTTGTCCATTTGATTTATTTGTTTCTCTGCTTACTCTAGGCTGTATTTTGGTAGCGTATGTCAATATATGAGTTTTAGATTATACAAAAGTTTATTTATAAATGACCTGCCTTCTGTGGGGAAAATAACAGTGGTGTGTCTGTATGTGTTTGTGTCTCGTATATAATTCATTGCTGTTAATCAGGAATTTCAAAGATAATTTTAGATTTTAATATATAATACTAGTGATTCCAATGAAAGGTTTATATTGTTATATGCCAAAATATATTTGTTTTTATTAAAATTAATTTTTATTGCTGGTTCCAAGACCTTTTCAGGGCTTATATGGTTCAGGTAGAATGTTTCCCCTTACTAGTGTTAGTACATGCAGTTTTTGTTTTATCTACTAGAGTCCCTATCAATGATAAAGTAACACTATATGTATCCATGTACATTTCTATATATATTATATATACTTGGATGTATGCATCTGTTTGAAAGTTTCTATATGTTAAGGATGGTAAGCTGTAGCCATTGTTTACTGATTTTTTTCAAAGTCAGATGCAAGATATAAGAGAAGTAAAATGTCACAATATTTTAAGACCAAGTATAATGATTTGCAAGATAAGTAGAAGTCCAAAGCAGTCAGGAAGAAAGGAAAACAAAAAAGAGAAAAGGAAAGAAAACAAAACAGGAGATGTTAGAGGAAAGGATATCCCAAAGCAACCAAAATTGACTCTCCCCTCCCCAGCCAAGCCCACCCTCCATATATAAACAAAAGCCCAGCAGACAAACAGGTGGAGGACTAAGAGATCAAGAAAAGAAGGGGAAAGCTACAAATTACTAGAAAAAAACAGAGACCAAAAAAAAGAGAGAGAGAGAACAAAAGAAATGGTGAGAATGGAACTTCAGGGGAAATGCTTGCAAAGTTAAAGCAAATGAGCAAAAAAGGTAAATAACAGAAGAAAGTAAGAAGTGAGGAGATAACAATAAAAAATCAAGAAGTATAAAATGAGACAAAAATGGTCATCATGGTTGAGTTTGTGGATGGTTGAGAAGACATTGTTCTCTAGATGTCTTGATGAAAGGAGGATTAGGCAGGACAGAAGTGAAGGTGGGCAGGTGGAAGACAGCAAGAAGCGAGAAAGGAAAAGGCCAAGAGGGCAAGGTTAGCCCACATGAGAAGACAGCCAGCCAAGTGCTATGTCCCAGGGAATGGCTGCATGTTAATGGCCTGGTGGGGTTCACTCGAGTGAAACTGACCCCTGAAGATGCCAGGGCTTGTCTAATCTGTAATTAGTCCTATTCTGCAATAGTAGTGTGAATGCAATTTGCTTTTTAAGCGCCCCTACTTGAAAAGGTTTGTGTAGCAGGAATCCCAGGCTTCTAAGTTGGGAGGTGCTCCAGAGGAGGTTGGCTATTCCTGATTTGATAAATGATTATTCTAGGGTAGTGAATGATAGCTTGGTGGCCTAAAGGGTTAATCTCCAAATGCTTCCCATAGTCCCAGGAGTCACTTATTGAGCCAGCAGTATCTCGCTTAATATTTATTAAATGCTTTGCATTTCTGCAGGGGAGAGAGAGGGACAGGTTGTCGTATCTGAATCCATTTCCACTGTCAAGATTTACCAAGTACCCAGTGCTTGACTCGGGAACTGCCAGGCTTAGAGCCTGCACGTGAAATTCCAAATCCAGTCTTGTGGGTTTGGACATGCCCATTTATTTTTACTGTGATTTCGCTCGTAATAACTTATGTTTGTAATTCAGCAACCTGAGGAATTGTTTTTATGGCAAGTTTAGATCTTACAGTCAATCACACATTTCAAGATCCATTTCAGGAAACAAGTTTGACACAGCATGTTAACAGGGAATTACTAATTCTTACCTGCAGCAGGCAGTGATACTCAGAGCGGTTGGGAAAGCTTGCCAGTTGTTGACTCAGTTACGCAGCTGTATTTGAAACTCCAGTGGGCAATTCTGAAGATGGCAAACTTTACTTTGATACAGTGCCATAGCACCTCCATTAGTGCCCTGGGTAGAATGCAAACATCTGCTTGCTTTTATTGCCCATGTGTTACTTAAGATGGTCTGTTTCTTTATGACGTAAATCACTGAATCAACTGACTATTTTTAAAGACTCTTTTAGTGTTTCCCTGAAACGATCACTCTTTACAGTTGTTTAATAGATAATTGGCTCGTTAGGTACACAAAAATTATAAACATCATATTTTCTAATTTCCTGACCTTTTCAAGGATGGTATTGTGACAAAAGCCCCCTGGCCTGCTGCAGAATTTGTCTTTTAAGGCTGTGTGAATCATAGCCCCACGATAGCATATTAGGTCAAAAGACACCTCACATTTCCATTTACCGAATATAAGACAGTCGACCTGCTGGGTTTTGCTCACTGACCATAGCTTTGTGGATTTGCCCAGTTCAGTTTGCCCTGCAAGGGTGTGCTGTTTCCTTCCCTGCACATTTATCTTACCCTGGCAAGTGCAATCTATTTGCCCTCCAGGCTGTGAGCATGTCCATGCAGATAAGCTTTGGGGCAGCAAGGACTGTCACTTTAACTCCAATGCACTGTCTGTATTTCAGAGCCTCTTGGTGGACAATTTTATCTTACTTTTATAGAAAGTAAGGGTTTGAAGCCAATGGGACTGCTCAAGAAAATGAGAGCCATGAAACAAAGGTTCTACCTATGGGAAAAGCAAAACCCATCAATTATGATCCCAGATGTGAGAAAAGATTGGCAAAAGGTATAATGAATAGTAAAATGGCTCTCCTTAGCCCACTGATTAGAAAGGCTTGGGAGGACATATCTATATAACTTGTAGAATGTTACAAAATAGGCCATCTGGAAGAGTACTCTCATGGTATTCCATAAAATATGGCTCTTACTCAGATTGTGTAGAGGCAGGAGGCTTCCATGGAATTCCCAAGGGAAGAATGTTGGAAGATGATAATTTGAGGATTATGAGAGTTTCTGAAATTTGCCAAAGAATTAAGACAAGGACTAATTGGGAACTCCGAGAGACCAGACAGAACAAATGTGGAAAAGTTAGGTTATAATGATTTCTTTCCACTTAACATCTATTTGTTTCTTACTCTGTCTGGGTTCCAAATATTGAATTTATGAAAATGGAAGGGAGGAAACGATCGTGCACCAAAGGGAAGCAATTAGGGGTGGGGAAAAGCACACCCACTGCCTCATGACTAGGGAGAGAAAAAGAATAGGATGGAAAAATTTGAGGCTATTGCATGGAGTAAATGTAACAACTACAATGTGGTGTTTAAGAAAAAGAATATAGTATTCTATAAGTCACAAATAGAGGAATATGAGTAAGGGTGATATATTACAGTTCAAATTAATTTCATTTAATTAGTTAAAACGACTAGATGAGTGGTCTTCAAACTTTTTCAATATTTCTAAGTATTTCCTCTGTCTCCCCCTCCTTCTCCCCCCCCCACACACACAGATGTACATGTGATGCAAATTATCTTCCCATAAATAAACCAAAATAAAACTAATATATATGTGTTGCTAAGAAAGATGTAGAAAAGAAGAACTCACTTTGTTTTCACAACCCTCAGTCTTTCACAGCCACCATCTCTAGCTGTTTAACGCCCTGTAAGGAGGTGCAGAATTGCACAGAGGTTAGGAGAACAAACTTTTGATTCATGCCACTTGCTGGCATGACTTCCTCCTCTTTAACACTTAATTCCCTGTCCTTGGTTTCTTTTACCACCTACCGCCAGGGTCATTTGCTAAGAGTAGATTAAAAGGTGTGTGTGTAATATTCTGCACAGAGTAAGTGCTCAATAAATGCTGGTTAGTATCATCCCCACTAAGTTCCTTCAGAGTGCTGGCCCAATATTTGATAAACACGTGAACTATGGAACTGTCACTCTGAAGGACAAATCATGAACAACACATTGCCTCTGAGGGAGAGGGTGCCCACTAAAAAGTTTGTAGATTTGTTGGTTAATACTGCTTTTATGCCAAGTCACTCAGAATTGTTTAGACTTCCTTCAGAGGTCTGTGGACTTAGGTGGGACTCAGGATCTCTTTGCTAATATAATTGATGGAAGGGATTGATAGCATGTTGAGACAGTGACCTGCCAGAGTTGAAGGTAGACATTCATTTTCTGTCACTCTGTCCATTCAGTTCACAATGGACAGTTTTATACCTTTAAAAGATCTTTCTGAGACTAGGTTGGCCTGAAGCTTCGCATGTAAAACATTGCTCAGATAAACTTGAACTAACACTACTAAAATATTCAGAGATTGCAGGCAACCGTTGTAACATATGTTAGCTTAAAACTAGCTTTTAAGAGTTTTGCCTGGAGACAAATTCTCTGTGAAATGCTTGCACAAATTAAATACAAAGTTAAAATTTGCTTGTAAGATGATGTTTTACCCAGACTGGTTTCGTATTTCCTCTTGGATCAGAAACATGTTAGTCCTTTTAGAAATATACACGTCCTGAAGACACATTTGAAGAGGGCAAAAACCCTAGCCAACAACAAAATCCTATTTCTATAAATATGCAAAAATGGCAGCAATCTGAATGAAAGAAATTCATATCTGTAGCCTTTCCTCTTCCTGTCACTCTCAGGGAAATATTATTTTGATGGAAAAGAAAACCAAGTTGAAGTCATCCTCAGATTGCTAATAATTGTCACAGTTTTCCAAAGTACTTCGTTGCTGAAGTCTACTTATAAATACTTAATTTTACTTTTTCCTCCTCTTAGATTCCGAGGCGCAAAGGAATGATTTATTTGCTTGTTTTACTGAAAGGTAGCTTAAAAAACTATATCCCTGTGTTGTGTTTTATAACAAATACCACTGAGGAAAACACTGAGAATTTCCTGAACTTCAAACGAGTTATATGAAAATTAAAGTGCACAGATCTTCCTTGCTAAATTATCTTGGATTCTGGAGTAAAGGTGTTGTGTTTTTCCTTCACACATATCTGATCCTTCAAGAGTGCTTATTTGTCATAATACCTTTCTGTGGAAGTGTCAGTTACTCTCAAGCTTACAGAATAACCAACAAGGCAGAAAAACCTAAAAGCTCAACTTCAAAGGGCTTGAGACATCCCTACCTTAATGCCATAATTTGTATCATCTGGTGAAACCATAATTTGGTTTTTAGACTAGAAAAATTGTGGTGTAAGCAGAAGTGGGGCCTGCCAGCTCACCTGGTTGGATATCCATTGCCTCCTTTCTCCTTTATTGTTCTATGAGGGACCCTTCAGAAAGGAGGTACCTCTGTTACCAGTACCTTTGTACCACAAGCCTCTCCAAACATGTTCTCAAGTTCCATTTTGTAGGTAATGATATTTATTAAACAATATTCAAAATGGCACATATTAAATTAGTTTTTCCCACATGCACATGGAAATAATATCTATAGTAAATTATTTGGAGTCTATGCAGCAACACCAAAGATGCAATTTAGTTGGTTGTTGTTCAGTCAACAATTTTTGCAAACCTATTGTGTTCAGGGAAATCTGCTGGATACTTAGAATATTTTTGAGAATCCAGCATCTTCTACAACCTTAAAGTGCACTGTTTAGTGGAGGACAAAGCAACTATAATATAAAACACAAGCCATTCGTTTGTTCAACAGCCATTTATTAGGCAGCTATTTATTAGGCTACAGAGACACACGTTTCCTGCCCTCAAGGAAATTACAGTTTGATAAAGAATTTTAAATAGGTGCTAAGTAGAAGCACAAACTGAACATTTTTCATTAGAAACATAACTTAAATATAGCATGTGTGAAGAAAGCTATGATCTGTTGAATGTCAGAAATAACAGCTCTGGCTTATGCTTATATCAATATTGACCTCATAAAGACTGTGCAATTGACAGAAAAGCACTAAAACTGTTTCATTGGCTGTTTTTTTTAACTTATTTGCAAGCTATAACTTACATTTCCATTGTCTGCTTGAAATAGTTCTGAAGTGGTTGAAGACAGTGCTAAGCTTTAGTGAGCTTCAGAATCTCCAGGCAAGAGCTAGTAAAGAAGCAGAGTGCTGGGCTCCACCTGCAGAAATTCTGATTCTACTGGGCTTAGGATAGAGCCTGAGAGTCTGCAATTCTAACAATTTTGCAGGTGATGCTGATGCTGCTGGTCTGAAGATCTTATTTTGAGTAGAACCAGTTTAAGATATGGATGCACTGTTGCAATGCCTCCTAGATTCCGAGGAGAGAGTGAAAGATGGTAGGAAATCTGCATTTCTGGTCATGGCAAGTTGCCCAATCTAATGTAGGAATGAAGTGAATTCTTCCTTGGACAGTTCAAGACCTCAAAACTTGTCTAGTAAGGCTTTAGATTTGAGGAATTGTAACTTACCAGAACTAGTTCAGACCTCCTAGTCAATATAGTCAACTTGTTAACCATGCAGCTGCATGATCCCCAAGGACCTGATGAAAAAGGTTTGTTTGCTGTGGTCACAGAGCTTTAGAGTTCCCAGTTCCCATACACACTGGGGGAATTAGTAAATGTTGTTTGCATGTTCGCACTTTGCTGTACCTGATCATTTGCCCACGCCATGAGACAGTTTCAAGTTTTGGATGGAGAAGCCACACAAGGCCCCATTGAGGGAGGCTGTGGCAAGGACAGATGGTTGGATGTGAGCTCACAACATCCCTAAGAGCCAAGTAAATCATGTCCTTTCTTCTGAGATGAGAAACACACTGTCTTTGGCTGTTTCCATCTGTAATTTTACTGGTACAGTATGATAGGATGAGAGCATTAAATGGTGAGATAAAAGAGTGATTCCTTGTCCTGGCTCAGCCCACACTGACCATTCTATAACTTGTGACCCTTTGGGGTCAGTTAAGTTCTTTAGTCTGGAATTCCTGGGTCTATAAAATGAGAATGCAAGATGACAGAGAATCTTTAAAGAGCCTTTACCATGGTGTCATTTGTTATCAAGTGTTTTTGTGATAATGTTAAAACAGCTTTATTTTGAAATATGTACAAAGGAAATTTTTTAAAAGTAATAAGTATGAAATTACCATATAGCCCAGAAATTGTACTCTTAGACATTTATCCCAGAGAAATGAAATGTTCACACAAAAACCTGTGCATGAACATTTATAGAAGCTTTATTCATCTTAGCCTGAACCTGGAAAGAACCCAAATGTCCTTCAACAGGTAAAGTGTTAAACAGGCTATGGTACGTCTATACCATGGAGTACCACACAGTAATGAAAAGGAATGAACTACTAATACAACAACCAGGATGCATCTCCAGGGAATTATTTTGAGTCAAAAAAGCCAGTTCTGAAAGGTTATATCCTGTATTATTCCATTTATATAACATTCTTGAAATAATGGAATTTTAGAAATGAAGAACAGATTACTAGGTGCCAGGGATTAGGGATGGGGAAAAGGAGGGAGGTGGATATCGTTGTAAGAGGGTGACACAAGGAATCCTTGTAGTGATGAAACTGTTCTGTTTCTTGATCCTGGTGGTAGACAGACAAATCTGCATATGTGAAAAAATTATATAGAGCTAAATACACACACACACATACCAGTACAACTGAAACTGGGGAAATCTAAATAAGACCAGTAGATCAGATCAATGTTAATATCCTGCCTGTGATATTATGCTATATTTTTGCAAACTGTTACCATAGGGGGAAATTAGGATAAGTGTACAAGAAGTTTCTTTGTGTTATTTCTTACAACTGCATGTGAATCTAAAATTATCACAATAAAAATTTCAGCTAAAAAGGGTATTTTTTAAACAGTAATACAGAACTTTTTTTTTTTTTTTTTAAAGATTGGCACCTGAGCTAACAACTGTTGCCAATCTATTTTTTTTTCTTTCTGCTTTTTCTCCCCCAATTCCCCCAGTACATAGTTGTATATTCTAGTTGTGGGTCCTTCTAGTGGTGGCATGTGGGATGCCGCCTCAACATGGCCTGATGAGCCGTGCCATGTCCACGTCCAGGATCCAAACCAGTGAAACCCCAGGCCGCCGCAGCAGAGAGTGCGAACTTAACCACTCGGCCACGGGGCCGGCCCCAGAACTTTGTTTTTGTGAGCCATCCTAGTAACCAAAAATTAGTATTAATATGATTTAAAATGTCATTATGCTCAGTAGTTTTCACAATTTATTTACCAATGGACTTTCTCTTCTGCTTTTGTAACCTTTCTGAAAGTAAATTATCAAATATACATGAAAAAATAAAATAAAGTATGATCCTCTACAGCAGGGATTGGCAAACATTGGCCCATGGGGCAAATTCAGGTTGTCACCTGCTTTGGTACAACCCACAAGCTAAGGATGTTTTTTATATTTTTTAGTTCAAAAAAAATCAAAAGAAGAGTAATATTTTGTAACAAGTGAAAACTATATGAAATTCAAACTTGTCTCCTTAAATAGTTTTACTGGCACACAACCACACACATTCATTTATGTATTGTCCATGGCAGGTTTTGGGCTATAACAGCATAGTTGAGTACTTGCGATAGAAACTGCCTGACTCATAAAGCCTGAAACATTGACTATCTGACTCTTTACAGAAAAGTTTATCTATCTCTGTACTAAAAAGATAATTGCTCAAGATTTTCTAGGCTGTGAGGGCTTCCTATTATCACTTGGGTTTCCTAAGGTAGCCCTGACAAGAGATGTGGTTTCCAGGCATTCCCTGAGAAAAATGAGGAAAAGAATGCTAACAGTTCACAACATAAACTCCATAGGAAAATGTCCTAAGTGTCACTGCCTGAGTCAATAACAGGTAATCTTGGGTTGTTTTGCTTGTATACTCTGCCCTTCTTGTAGTAACATCACAAGTTTACAAACTCAGCCCACAGGACAACAGGCATCTGTTTAGAGAGAGCAGGGTTTCTTATGGAGCACAGGAAAGAACATAGTCTCAGAGTGAGACGGACTTGGGTTCAAGTTCAAATCACCATTCAGTCATTTACCAGCTGTGTTACCCATCTTTCTGGACTTCCTTTACTTCTCTTTAAAATAGAGATAATGATACCCAGTCTGGGGGACGTTGAAAGGATTCAATGAACTCACATGTCAAGTGCCTGGCATGTAGTGGGACTCAGCAAATGCTAGTTCAGGATGGGAGGCCACTAGTTGCTGTGTTTTGTGTCTGGCTCTCCCTGCCTCACATCCCTCAGTCTAACCCCAGAATCTACAAAGAGGCATTGGAATCCTTTTTCAAACATCAGTCTGGCTCCATTTTTGCAGTGTTCTCCACAAGTGTCAATGGAGTGTCTTTTTTCAAAACTAGACCATCTCTCTGTTGCCCAGACTTCTCCACTGAGAGACCCAAGTATAGGCTCTGACACAATGGAATATAAATCAAATCTATTTTTCAATTATAGGATGAAATATGTCTTAAGTGCTGGGGGAAACCTACAGATTGATGTTATCCCAGTAGGCTCAGCACTAGTCTCCAGGAATAGGCCAATTCAGGTTTTAAAATGTTTCCAGGGCTTCAGATTATAAACACAACCTTCTCACTGAAATCATATAGTCTGAAGGGAAACATGCAGGGAGACTGACTTGCCAGTTCATCATAGGCGAACATTCAATTCAAAGTGCCCTGGCTTGTGATTAACTCTCCACATTGGTTCAATGGGGACTTGGGTATGCTTCCCACACAACTTCTCCTAGGGCAAGTCCGGCTGGTGACTGGAAGGCTTGTGTTCTATGCCATACATACTCTGGAAAGGACGTAAAATCCAGTCTCAGGTGTCCTCCCCACTCTGGGCCAGGCAGAGCAGAACTGGAATGGGTCCAGTGCTGATGGAGACATGCATCCCTCATCATTACTTTGATCCCTCATAGAGATCCTCAGAGAGGAGTTTTCTAGGATGTTGATATTTGTCCAGTTTCCAATCTGGGAGGATATTGGCATGACTGAGAGGGAGGGGTTAAAAAAGCTGATGAATGATTTTTTTTGATTGAGTCAAATGAGTATTTTTGGAGTTTGTCAATCGTTGCTTCAGAGCTATGACTTAAATTACTTAGCTTCTTTATGTCACCCCTCTTCCTCACATGTCTTAAAGATATGGCAACCTAACAACAAGCAGAATGCAGCTACATGTATGTAATGAAGCGATATATATTTTTTCTGTGTGGCCACTCAAGTTTAGTTGCCTAGAGATAAATGAGAATTACCTATCCCTGCTGTAGCCTGCCTCCCACCCCCATTGCTCTGTCAAAACTACCTTCAAATAGGGGCTGGCCCCGTGGCTGAGTGGTTAAGTTCGCGTGCTCCACTGCAGGCGGCCCAGTATTTCGTTGGTTCAAATCCTGGGCGCGGACATGGCACTGCTCATCAAACCACGCTGAGGCAGCGTCCCACATGCCACAACTAGAAGGACCCACAATGAAGAATATCCAGCTATGTACCGGGGGCCTTTGGGAAGAAAAAGGAAAAAATAAAATCTTTAAAAAATGAAAAAATAAATTAAAAAAAAAAAACTACCTTCAAATAATGTTGCCGATGACCTCCTCTTGGCCGAATTCACTGAGCACTTTAGCCCTCACTGTACTTCACCCCCTGTGATATTTTATATTGGTTTGTCCTAACATTTCTTATGCATTGCTTCCCAGATATTCAAATTTCAGGGCCTGATAAGATTTTTTTAATGGCAGGGAACTAATATGAATTGCTTATTTTAAATTTTTCCACTAGTGTCATAACAAAAAAATCTTCTTATGCACAATATATCAAAAAAGTGGACATTTTAACATCAAACAATATAAGCAGGATGTAATCTTACAAGAACAGTCATTTATATTAAGTAAATTTAGCTTTATGAAAAAATTATTAAGTTGTCTACATTTACTACTCCCTATTTGAAACCTTATCATGGATCAGTCCTGGTCTGATCCTCCATTGTTTCAAATTCCAATATCCCTGACAAGTCTCTTCTTCAAGACTTAGCCCTTCCCTACCTTACCTTCCTACCCATATTTTTCACCACTCACATTCATGCATTCTGTGTATCAGAATGACAATCAATGGAAGCTTCTCTCCCTCTCTGGACTTGACTCCTTAATAAGCACAAGAACTGTATTTTTGTTTTGTACCTTGCATATGGTCAGGCTTCAAAATAATACTTGTTGACTTTTCAACTCAATGCCTGAGAGCATAGGTTCTAAACTAGACAGCCTAAGTTTGAATCTCAGCTTTTCCACTTACCAGCTCTGTTCATTTGGAGAAGTTTCTTAACTTCTCTGTTATCAATTCCTCATCTGTAAAATTAGAATTAACTGGACCCAATGTGTTAGTGTTTATAAAGTGCTTACAACAGTCCCTGGCTCATAGTAACCAGTATAAAAGTGATGGCTATATCAAAGCAAAAATAGGTTTAAAAAAAAGTTACCTGATCAAAGGCAGAACACCAAACTGCCCTGTCAGGTTTTCATGGGCTGTGCTGCTGTCCCTGGGGAAGGATAGATGTGGAGGATGTCTGGATAAGTCAATGAAAATACATCTCAGACGCTGAAATAACAGCTCAAAGCTATGCTGGAAAGGTGATGACTTTGTTATTATAACCTAGTCAGAAGTGACCTCAGTAATCTCTTCTATGGTGTCCCTGACTGCTGGCCATTTTGCCTCTGCTCAAATGCCTCCAGGAAAAGGATGTTATCCCCTAAAGGACAGTCCATTCCACTGATAGGAAAGTCATAAAGAGGGACACTAGAGAGAGGAAAAGTATATATAGAAAACCTGAAAGACTCCAACAAAAAAACTGTTTTGAAATAAACAAATTCACTAAAATTGCAGGATGCAAAATCGACACACAAAAATCAGTTGTGTTTCTATTCACTAACAATGAACTATCTGAAAGAGAAATTTAAAAAACAGCCCCATTTACAATAGCATGGAAAACAATAAAATATTTATGAATAAATTTAACCAAGGAGATGAACAACCTGTGCACTAAAAACTGTAAGATATTGATTAAAGAAATTGAAGAAGACACAAATGGAAAGATATCTTGTGTTCTTGGATTGTAAGACTTAATATTGTTAAAATTTCCCTACTACCCGAAGTGATATACAGACTCGATGCAATTGCTATAAAATTCCAACAGCATTTTTCACAGAAATAGAAAAAACAGTCCTAAAATTTATATGGAACCACAAAAGACCCTGAATAGCCAAAGCAATCTTGAGAAAGAATAAAGCTGAAGGTATCACACTTCCTAATTTCAAACTATATTACAAAGCTATAGTAATCAAAACAGTATGGTACTAGCGTAAAAACAGACACATAGACCAGTGGAAAAGAATCAAGAGTCCAGAAATAAATGCACACATATACAGTAAGTTAATCTTTGGCAAGTGCACCAAGAACACACAATGGAGAAAGGATAGTCCCTTCAATAAATGGTGTTGTGAAAACTGGATATCCATACGCAAAAGAATGAAACTGTACCCCTATCTTACACCACTCACAAAAATCAACTTGAAATGGATTAAAGACTTAAAAGTAAAACCTGGAACCATAAAACTCCTAGAAGAAAACACAGGGGAAAAGCTCCTTGACTTTGGTCTTGGCAATGATTTTTTGGATATGACACCAAAAGCACAGGCAACAAAAGCAAAAATAGACAAGTGGGACTACATCAAACTAAAAACCTTCTGCACCACAAAGGAAACAATCAACAAAATGAAAAGGCAACCTATGGAATGGGAGAAAATATTTGCAAACCATGCAGCTGATAAGAGGTTAATATCTAAAATATATAAGGAACTCATACAATTCAACAGCAAAATAACAAATACTAGGATTAAAAAGGGTCAAAGAACTTGAATAGACATTTTTCCAAAGAAGACATACAAATGGCCAATGGGTATATGAAAAGGTGCTCAAGATCACTAACCATCAGGGAAATGCAAATCAAAACCACAATGAGATATTACCTCACACCTGTTAGGATGGCTATTATCAAAGACAAGATATAACAAATGTTGGTGAGGATTTGGAGAAAAGAGAATCTCTGTACAGTATTGGTGGGAATGTAGATTGGTACAGCCATTATGGAAAACAAAAAATTAAAATAAAATTGGTCAAAGCGTACAAACTTTCAGTTATAAGATGAATAAGTTCTGAAGATCTAATATATAGCATGGTGACTCTAGTTAATAGTACCATATTGTATACTTGAAATTTGCTAAGAGAGCAAATCTTAAGCATTCTCACCACACACATACACACAGAAGGTCACTATGTGAGGTGATGGATGTGTTAAGTTGATTGTGGTAATCATTCCACAATGTATACATATATAAAATCATCATGTTGTATACTCTAAATATATATAATTTTGTTTGTCAACTATACCTCAATAAAGATGGGGGAAGGAAGCAAAGAGAAGCATAATAAATTTTTAAAAATAAGATAATGAAAGAAAAGAGAATAGAGGTTACCAGGTAGTGGGAGGAGAGGAGAATGGGGAGTTATTGTTTAATGGGTACAGAGTTTCAGTTTGGGAGGATGAAAAACTTCTGAAAACAGATAGTGTTGATGGCTATACAATGTTGTCAATGTACTTAATGCCACTTTATTCTGCACCTAAAGATGGTTTAAATGGTAAATTTTATATTATAAATATTTTACCCCAATAAAAAAGATTTTTAAAAAAGAGTGGCTTCTCAGAGAGGAGCTTCTTAAAAACAGGCATCTTAGATGATGTCTTCATAGAGATAGGTGTAGTGAAGAGGAACACCATAGAGATGAGCACTATAGACAAGGGCATCATAGACAGGAACGCCATAGTGAGGGACAGTATAGAGAAGGGCATCAGAAACTGACTGCATCATAGATATAAGGGCTTCATAAAAAGGGGCATCATAGAAGGTCATTACAGAGATGGACATCATAGGAAGGAGTTTTGATGGTTACCATATATAATTGCATCACAGAGAGGAGCAACGCAGGATCATCCTAGAGAAGTCTATCAGATAGGGATATCTTAGAGGCTTTCATGTCAGCTTCTCCTCTCTGGACATCAGGCTGTGAGCTCCCTGAAAGCAGGGGTGGATCTTATTCATTGTTATTTTTCCAACATCTGTTGCACACTTTGGCACACAATAGGTACCTAATCTTGTTTATGGAATGAATATATGTGTGCCATTTTTTCTGCACACAGCCTTTGAAAAATGTAGAACCTGTTACCCATGTCTACCATGAATTGGCCTAGCTCTTAGAAAAATTTCCAATTTGCTGAATGTTCCTGACTTCTTTCCATCCTAAGAGTCCTCTGGATACCCATTTTTGGTAGGCAGAATTTCTAGGATGGCCCCCCCCCCAAAGATGTCCTTTCCTAATCACTGGAACCTGTGAACATTATGAGATATCACTCCCATGACTATGCTACAATGCTATGCGTTTTCCTGTTCAAATAGGAAGATTATTGGGGTGGGCGTGATATGGTCCCATGAATCCTTAAAAGGAGAGAACATTTCCTGGCTAGCAGAAGGGGAAGATAGAGAGACTGGGAGCACGGGAAAGATTTGATGCACCATTTCTGGCTTTGAAGATGGAAGGAGCCATGTGCAAGGATGAAAAAGCAGCTTATAGGAGCTGAGCAATCCTTCACTGACAGCCAGCAAGGAAACAGGGACCTCAGTCCTATGACCACAAAGAGTTAAATTCAGCCAACAATCTGAATGATCTTGGAAATTAATTCTTTCCCAGAGCCTTCAGAGAAGAGCCCTGGCTGGCAAACACTTTAATTTCAGCCTTGTGAGACCCTTAGCATAGAACCCAATAAAGCCCATCCATATTTCAAACCTACAGAACTGTGAGCTAATAAAGAGTGTTGTTTTAATTCACTAAATTTGTTATATAGCAATAGAAAACTATAACATCATTTTCACTATCTCTCTTAAAAAGTTTCCAGAATTGATTTTTTTTAAATGAATATTCTAGGGGCTGGCCCAGTGGTGTGGTAGTTGAGTTCATGTGCTCCACTTCAGCAGCCCAGGGTTCACCAGTTCAGATCCTAGGCACAGACCTATGCACCACTTATCAAGCCGTGCTGCGGTGGCATCCCACATAGAAGAACTATAATGACTTACAATTAGGATATACAACTATGTACTGGAGCTTTGGGGAGGAAAAAAAAGAGGAAGATTGGCAACAGGTGTTAGCTCACAGCCAATCTTCCTCACCAGAAAGCATATAAAAAATGAATATTCTAATTAAGTATTTTTCTTTCAATTCTAATTAGGAAGAGAGTTCCCTCCCCTTCCCTCCCCCTTTGATTTGAGAGAACTTTTTCTTTCCTATTCCAGATCGATAATTGCCAATTAGATTACTTGAAAAGAATATTTTCAAAATGAACTGCAATAACATTTGTACTTACCAAAAAGGAGCAGTTGTTTGCCTATTTCTGATTTGTTTCATATAGTAAGATCTGTTATGGTTGATAGTGTGAGGAACTCAAGTGCTGTGATAGAAACCCATTTGGACGATTGGAGTTCTAGATCTCTATGTTTAAGAACTCTCTAGTTGAAAACAGTGTGACTTCTTCATAAATTTAAAATATATTAACAGCAGACACACCTGGTTTCCACTCCAACATGTAAAGAACTTGAAAACCATCACTTCTGCCCTCTCAATAAGAAGGCTGAGCAAACTGAAAATCAACAACTTTTCTTAGCTCTGTAAGAGAATTGAGCTCACAAGACAAACTGCCATCCCCCAAACTGGAGAGATAGGCAAATACAGAGAATACAGATTAGTTTATGTGAAGCAGAAGCCACTGGACCCAGTAGCTGGTAGTAACGCTTAAACCGTTAACTTCAATGAATTGCTGATGGCTGAGTATGGACTAGCTTGAGAGTTGAAAACTACATGGGGTGCAGTCTAAGAGAGGACCCCACACTTTTGTGGACTTCACTTCTAGGATCCCCACCAAATTCTCAGGCAAACATCAGAGAAAAATCCCCTAGAGCTTGGGTAGGGTGAGGAGAAAAGTAACCATTTTGAAATAAACTCATGGGAAATGTAACAATTTTGACACAAGCCTAGAGCATTCATCACAGCAAGGGAAAAGAATTAACCAGAGCCTTATCTGACCTGAGAGAAGGGAAATTACCCAATTCCAGTCCCCTCTAGCCTTCCTGTTTTACCTAAGGGGAAGAATAAAAGCTGAGAAGCACTTGTGAAAGTCACAGCCCAGGGGCACAGTCACACTAAAAAATTAAGAACTAATCATAAGATTATAGAATGTTTTCCCTTCCCCACATACCCTACCACCACATTAATAAGGCTCCTGTATAATGACAGTAGTTTCATAAGCGAAATAACTGCAATGCTCAGACTATTTAAGAAGGAGTTTCTAGGGCAACACAAAGACAACAGGAGGGGAAAAAAACAAAACAAGACAAGGACACTTAAGGAAATTGAAGCCTCTGACACCTACAGCTATGACAAACACTAAACAGGGCCAAACTCTTAGGCAGATCAACATAAAACATATCTCAGTTCCTATTATTCAATACATCATGTCCAACTTTCAACAAAAAATTATAAGGCATTCTAAAAGGCAGGAAAAACCACAATCTGAAGAGACAAAGCAGGCATCAGAACCAGACTCAGATATGGTAGAGATTTTGGAATTATCATACCAAAAATTTAAAATAACTATGATTAATATGCTAATAGCTCTAATGGAAAAAGTAGACAACATGCAAGAAAAGATGGGTAACATAAGCATAGAAATGGAAACTGTAAGAAGGAATCAAAAGGAAATGCTGGAAATAAAAAAATACTGCAACAGAAATGAGGAATGTCTTTGATAGGCTCATTAGCAGACTGTACATGGCCAAAGAAAGAATCAGTGAGCTGAAAGATGTGCCAATAGAAACTTCCCCAACGTGAAATGCAAAGAGAAAAAAAGGAATGAAAAAAAAGGAAGATGATATCCAAGTACTGAGAGACAATTACAAAAGCTATAACATACACATAATGGGAATACGAGAAGAAGACGAGAGAGAAAGGAACAGAAAAAATAATTGAAGTAACAGTGGCTGAGAATTTTCCAAAATTAATGACAGAAACCAATCCAGAAATCCAGAAAGTTCACAGCACACAAAAGCAGGATAAATACCAAAAAGTCTATACCTAGCCATATCATAATTGAACTGCAGAAACCCAAAGACAAGGAGAAAAATCTTTAAAATATAGTAACAGTTACTTATTATGTGCTAAGCATAATTAATATAAACATTTTACTTACATTATGTCATTTAATTTATATGGAGACCTCCATCTCAAAGACTTTATGTTTATCCCCATTTACAGATTATAAAACTGAGGGTCAGGGAAGTTAAGGCTGCCCAGTTAGTAAGTGAATTGGCCAGAATTCAAACTCAGGGCTACTTAACCCCAAAGGCTGTGTTCTAAGTACTAAGGAATAACGCTGATGGGGTGTAACTTAGTGAAATGAGTAAGTGTTGACTTCCGAACATAAAGTTACAAATTTCTGCATTTTGTTAATAAAGTTTAGAGCTGTGGATTTCCATTAGTATGGAAATTGTCAAACGTAAATTGTCACTTCTAATATTTATACAAAGGAATTGATGTTAAATATAAAGGCCAATGTGTAAATGAAGAGAGAAACAAAATCAAAGAAATAGGAGGAACTTTTTAAATTCCAAATGAGCTTTGACTAATTTTTAAAGCCAAGGGAAATAACATAATATCTCATATTACTAATTGTGATTGGGCCAGAAATTTTTTGAATTTGAGTCTTGACTATCCACTTATTAAAAAATAAAAGCTCTGTAAAAGATGGAAACTTTCTAATCTAAAGGACTGTTTCCTGATGATGAAGCTAAGCCAAAAAGAGCTAACCTAACCAGCCAGGATACCAAAATGATTCCCAAGAGGATGACTCAGCCATCCCCTAGTTTTAAATCTCAATTTAGGTTGGAACTCTCTCTAACTCCGCCCTGGTTAGATCAAGTGATTTCTAAAACTTGTCACTCAGTATGTACTTGGTCTTTGTTCATTTATATTAATTTATTACTTCTATGTGCTAATTCACTGTTTTTCTGCCTGGTGATGGTACCCTTTCTGTTTTATGTTTGTGATGCAGAAGTTAAGCAACGGTTTTAGGCCCGGGGGCAATGTGTTCACTGTATTGTTTTTAGCCCATTTTCTGGGTATGATATAGGGGAGGAGGAGAGGTATCTGTCACTTTGAAAATTAGCATCATTGTCTTCTGTGGATCTCAAACTGGTGGCTACATTTGGCAAGCTAATTGGTTTCATTTAGCATTTCTGTGAGGCCCTTGTATTAGTGATCTGTTACTGCCTGACAAATTACCCCAGACTTAGAGGCTTAACACAATACACATTTATTATCTCACAAGTTTTGTGGGTTAGATAACCAAGCACAGCCTAGCTAGGTCCTCTGCCTAAGGTCTCATAAGGCTGTGATCAAGGTATCCATTGAGGCTGAGGTCTCATCTAGAGGTTCAACTGGGGAAGAATATGCTTCCAAGCTCACTCGTGTGGTTGTTGGCAGGATTTGGTTCATTGAAGGCTGTTGGACTGAGAGCTTGATATCTTTTCTGACTCTTGGCCAGAGGCCACCCTCAGTTCCTTGCCATCTGGGCTTCTCCAGCATGCCAGCTTGCTTCATCAAAGCAAGCTGGGGAGAGACTGCTAGCAAGATGGAGATCACAATCATTTTTTGACCAATCATGAAAGTAGTTTCCTCTCAACACTGCTGTATTTTATTAGTTAGAAGCAAGATACTTAAGGGGCAGTAAACACCAAGTCATGAATACCAGGAGGTAGGGACCATTGGGAACCATCTTAGAGGTACCTACCACAGCATTTATGGTAATTTGAATGACAGCATAATTAGGTAACTGTTGTGCCTGGCTAATCACAAAGACTTTTAGAGCTAGAAATGAGTTTAAATCCCAACTCAGCTACTTCCAATAAGTTTGGGCTTTGGTAGAGTTTCTTGACTTCTTTAGGTTTCAATTTATCCTTTGGGAAATATGGTGAGAAAAATACTGGCTTTGCCTAACAGTTGTGAAGACATAAGAAAAGTACCTTCTGGTCTCTCACATGGTGGGTATAACTTCCCACTACATGTTAATATCCCTTCACCTCCCTCATGGCTATAATTAAGACTTTAATCAGTCTGTTTGGTATCTCAATCTCACCCTAAACCTTCAGGAAGTTCTGGAAGTATGTTGAGTTGTCATGATTTTCATAATCTCTCACCAGAACCACATAATGATCAACTCAGTAATGAATGTTTTTTGATAATGATGGTTTCCAATCATGATATTTTTATAAAATAACCCAAGGAATTCGATTCTGACCTTATACTGTCACAAGATTTTTTCTGCTACCTTCATGCCATGGCCAACATGCATGATTAGAAATCTAAGCTTCCTTCAAACTCTACAGTTATTTGTTGTCCCTTGCTGCACTCTGCATGTGAATCAATAATTGGTTATTTTGCCCAAACTCAACACAATTCTCTTTAAAACAATTTTTTGAGGGCTCATTATGTGATTAGGAGATGTTTAAGTCTGCTTCTCCATTATTCCTCACTAACATTTGCTTGAGGGGAGAAAAAAAAGGAAGAAGGACAAATAAAATTCATATTAAAGAGCTATCTGCAGAAACCAAGGTAGAGATGGCCACATCACGGTAATATTAGTAATGGTTGCCTGGCAGGTGAGAGGAGTTTAAAGAGGGTTATCCCTGAATTCAACGTTGATCCTGTGACCTCAACTAAGTGCTGCTTGCTAATATTAGACATCTTAGAATGTTGATCCTAACACCGGTGGGGAAAATGTAATACTAATTCACTTTATAGATAAAAAATTCCCATGAGATTCAACAAGAAGAAGAAAAAAGTTTGCTCACAAATACCATCATGGTGACAAAAACTAAATCAAAGACACATCTTCTCTTATTCCAATATGTGCTGTGTCTTCTATTTGATGCCAGAGTATTCACAGTTGGACTCAGGAACACAAAAAAGATGATGGCTGCTATCTAATAAATGACCACTAAATGCCAGGTGGTTACAAAACACAGTCTGTAAAATTCCTACAACTAACCATACAAGACTGACTTTCTTGTTTTTTCTTCCTTCTCTTTCTTCCCTTGCCTCCCTTCTCCCCCACCCAACTCTGTCCTTAGAAATACAGTGAGGACCCTGATAAGCTCAGAGTGACTAAAGATGCCCCTTGTCCCAAGCTGGCTAGTGACTCCAAAGTCTGCAATGTCTCTTCTTCACCTTTCTGACTTGCACTAGAAATCTAAGGGAAAATAAAACAATAATAGAAGCAAAGTGGAATAAGGAATCAAACTGGTAAATTGCTGTTGTAAAGCCGGGTAGGTACTTTGAATCAGTGAAATTTAAAGAATTCAGATGAGAACTCTCAGAGGATATAAGCTAATACAGGCAAGGGGAGAAGGGAGCATCAATATGTGCCAGGCACAGTTGTTAGACCCCTAGGCAATCCTAAATAATGAGCAGCATATCTGCTTTTGAGGGGCTCCAAGTCCTTTGGACAAGACAGACTAGTCAGGACGTGTTTTAATGCAAGCTGACAAAGCAAAGATGTGAACCTAGTGGGGAACAGAGGGGAAAGAGGGATCCCATGGGGACACATTGTGGGGAGGGGAGCTGCAGAGAATAATTGCTCTAAGAGAATATAAGGAATTCTGCAGGTCACAGCCTACTGCTTGCAAGGCCTCATCAGCAAAGCCCACTGCTGGCGCAAAACCCTGCCATGCTCCCTGTAGTTTAGGCATCGATAACAATAAAACAACTACTGTTTCAGAATACAGCACTCCAGTTTGCAGGTCTGTTACTGTACTTCAAGATGCTTTCAGAGACTAGCCCCCTACTCAAGGCCTGCTCTCTGTCCATCTAAAGAGCTGGAAGAATAACGAGCAGCTGATTGGCAAAGGCTGGGGAAGAAAACAGGATTGACTAGACTGCACTGGTGAGATTTTTAAGGAGTAGGAATGCATCAAGTATGGGGTTTCAGGTATTTGTTTGTCTTATAAAAGTAGTAACATATGGGAAAGATACTTGGTAACAAGTACTAATATTGCCTGGTGATGCCCTTAATGTTTTAGTGCCCTATCAAACATACATCTAATTTGGCATCATATCTAACAATTGCTGGATCTCACTTCAGTGGTTCCATTCACTATGTCCTGACAATGGGAGCCAACAACTCTCCACCTCAGGGCAATGACTTACTCTTTTTTTTTTTTTTTTTTTTTGAGGAAGATGAGCCCTGAGCTAACATCTGCCACCAATCCTCTTTTAGCTGAGGAAGACTGGCCCTGAGCTAACATCCATGCCCATCTTCCTCAGCT